>NC_090268.1:430600101-430906053 GCF_040414725.1 Anabrus simplex | reverse complement strand
GAGGCCCGGTCGTATATTTAGTACTATTTGGGGGTGTCAGAGTTTGCTCATTTGAACACTGCGTAGATAGGAGTGAGCGGCGGGAAGTAGGTAGAGGCGGGGCGGCTGGCCAGTTCATGTGTCACGCTTTCACTCTTTCTCTCTCGCACACACATTACTGCCCCACCTCTACCTACTTCCCGCCGCTCACTCCTGTCTACGTGCTGCTTAAATGAGGAAAATTATCATCCCAAAACAGGTACTGGGCATTTACTTTCGATATGGCTGAATAAACCATTCCTAGTGAAGTCGTTATACCAAATCTCAATCGGATCGCAGATCAGCACATGGAAGGGTTTCCTTGTTAAACATGTTGACAGTTGTTAACAGAGTTACCATCCATACTGCGCCCAAATTGCCTTAGGCGATAAGGTGGAATATTTCTTTCTTTCTTTCTTGATCTGTTTACCCCCCAGGGTCGGTTTTTCCCTCGGACTCAGCGAGGGATCCCACCTCTATCGCCTCAAGGGCAGTGTCCTGGAGCATGAGACATTGGGCCGTGGGATTCAACTGAGGAGGGGGAGCAGTACATCACCCAGGCGGCCTCACCTGCTATGCTGAACAGGGGCCTTGTGCAGGGATGGGAAGATTGGAAGGGATAGACAAGAAAGAGGAAAGGAAGCGGCCTTGGGCTTATGTTAGGTAATATCCCGGCATTTGCCTGGAGGAGATGTGGGAAACCATGGAAAACCACTTCGAGGATGGCTGAGGTGGGAATCGAACCCACCTCTACTTAGTTGTCCTCCCGAGGCTGAGTGAATCCCGTTCCAGCCTTCGTAACACTTTTCAAATTTCGTGACAGAGTCGGTAATCGAACCCGGGCCTCCGGGGGTGGCAGCTAATCACGCTAATCGGAACATGATGATGCTGGATTTAGAATGTTAAACTAGTAGTAATTCTTATAATATGTAATTTCCATGGAATTGCTTGTTGTACTCTTGTAGTAGTAGTAGTTGTTACGTAATAATGTTTTCTTCTTTCTTCTTTTCAATCTGCTTACCTTCTAGGGTCGGTTTTTCCCTCGGACTCAGCGAGGGATCCCACCTCTACCGCTTGAAGGGCAGTGTCCTGGAGCTTCAGACCCTGGGTCGGGGGTACAACTGGGGAGGATGACCAGTACATCGCCCAGGCGGCCTCACCTGCTATGTTGAAGAAATAATGTTTTCACTCTACTTTATTACACCTTGTAATGCTAAGCTAGTAATAAGCTCAACTTATACCTATGATAACAATGACATTTACAGTAAGATACAAAAGTTGAAAACTAGGAAAGCAGCTGGATTTGATAACGTTTCGGGGGATATACTAAAGGCAATGGGTTGGGATATAATCCCATATTATGTGGAGTACTTAATTGATTATTGTTTGCTATACTAAATGAATGGAGAGTTGGTATAGTAGCCACTGTGTATAGATGAAAGGGTGATAGACATAAAGCTGAAAATTACAGGCCAGTAAATTTGACATGCATTGCATGTAAGATTAGGGAAGGCATTCTCTTTGATTATATTAGACATTAGCTGGTGTACCCGTGATTCGCTACGGAATTCTACATTGTATACAGAATTCCAGGTTAGGTAGTGTACACGTTGTAAGATTGTAATAAATTGCATAGCTCTAAACGTTCCCACGGGGAAGCCACCAAAAATCATTTTTATGTGAGACTGAGTTAGGGCATTTTCATTGTAATGGTAGGCCCTCTTGCCTACCATCAGTCAGAATCAAGTTTGGGAATTTTCATTATAATGGCAGGCTCTCACTCTCCACCTGCCTTTTTAAATCCTCAGAAAGACTACCTTAGTGGTTCTCCCAACTGAAATCATCATCGATAATTACAATGACGCCAGTAGGAAAGTCGCGGTTAAAAGCAATGCTATGATACGAAAAACTCGATCAAATGGAAAACAGTCATTTTTACACTTTTTGTTCGAACAGTAGTACCTTGCCGATCTAACAGTCCAAATTTCCAGAGCTGGAATGACCAGGCCGCAGACAGCCATTAACACTCTTGGTGGGGGGGGGGGGGGGAGGGAGGCGAAGAGTGGAGAGCCCCAGAGAAAAACTATGCCTTTTTACTCTCTGTTCCCTAGGAGTACCCGATGAGTTGGAAAATCTCAACTCACTACACTGGAGGAGGAAAATGTATCTGACTTGGAGACAAATGTTTCTTCCAAGCCAGAGGAGAAACCCCATCTTGGCTGCTAATTTGGAATAAAATGAATGTAAATTTAATAAAAGTGAAGAAAAAGAAACTTTTCTTAAGAAAATTCTCATTCAGGCTTGAATTTTGAGTTATTTAGTGAAATGTGGTGCTATAATTGGAATAGACCGAAATTGTAATTCTAGACCAGTTCATAAATGAGCCTCTGCAATTATTCCATTAACTGAGTACACTGATCAATCCAATTAGCGCGTCAGATTAGGGATCGAATAGCTGGAATACTATGATGAACCAGCGTGTTACGTACCAGCAGTATCCGGAAATGTATCAACCAGAAGAATCTAACTCCCCTGCTATTTCCCGCCAATATTCAGGCAGGCTGTTATACTCAGTACGCAGCAGTAATCCCATCTATCGGAGATGAGCGGCAGCATAAGAAACAAAGAATATCACAACAAACAATGATCAAAGTAATGTTATTGTTGATTAATTTTATGAGCTTTCGATATTGTAGGCCTTCACATTTAGTTTCTTCCGACTCTGAAATACCACTCTTGTCATAATTTGTGCGGTAGAACTGAATAAAAACATAAATTATGTTACGTAGAACTTTTGGATAGGTCCAATAACATACGGTAGGTATTTAAAAATTATATTTTAGGCGCCTTCCCCTAAACTACCATTTCATCCAGGGTGAATAAAATTGTTTATACCTTAGACTGTAGTTTCTTATTCTCCGACTCTATATACCAATTTTCATCAAATTATGTTTACCCATTTTATCGTGACTCGGCGTTGATATGAACTTAGCAACAAAAGTACAAATTCATGAATATCTCTGTTATCATAGCCGGTATGGTAAAAATGTATAAGACATAAATAATCGTAAATGCAATTCTATATCACTTTAGTTAGGCAGTATTTATCGATAGAGCCACTAATAACATAAATATTTGAGAATTAAATTTTAGGCCTTCCCCTAAACTACCATTTCCCTCAGCGTGAATAAAATGATTCATAGTCTAGATTGGAGTGGCTCATTCCCCGACTTCACATACCGATTTTCATTAACTTATCATCAGTCGTTTTTTTCATGATGTGTGTACAGACAGACAGACAGACAGACAGACAGACAGACAGACAGACAGACAGACAGACAGACAGACAGACAGACAGACAGACAGACAGACAGACAGACAGACAGACAGACAGACAGACAGGCAGACAGACATTAACTAAAAGTAAACAGTGCATTTCCTTGTTACTGTGGACACGACCGATACAGAAATACCATTCTTTTTAAATTCTGAGCAATGTATAGACACAACTCTTATTTTATATAATTATATAGATGTTCGAGAAATTAATAACTTTTCGATAGAAGGTAGTTCGTGTTTAGGAAAGGTTATTCCACGGAAGCTCAGCTTGTAGGATACCAGCAAGATATAGCAGATTTCTTGGACTGAGAAAGTCAAATGGACTGTATCGCGATTGACCTATCTAAGGCGTTTGATAGGGTAGATCATAGGAGACTAATGAAAAAAAAATGAGTGCAATTGGACTAGACAAATGAGTGACTGAATGGGTGACTATGTTTCTAGAAAATAGAAGTCAGAGAATTAGAGTAGACGAAGCTTTATCTGACCCTCTAGTAATTAAGAGGGGAATTCCTCAAGGCAGTATCATTGGACTTTTGTGTTTTCTTATGTGATATGAGTAAAGAAGTGGAATCGGAGTTAAGGCATTTTGAATATGATGTTGTTGTGTACAGAGTAATAAATAAGTTACAGGATTGCGAGCAACTACAAAATGACCTCGATAATGTTGTGAAATGGACAGTAGGCAGTGGTATGATGTAAAACAGGGTTAAAAGCCAGGTTGTGAGTTTCACAAATAGGAAGAATCCTCTCAATTTTAATTACTGTGTTTTTGGGGTGAAAGCTCCTTTTGGCGATCATTGTAAGTACCTAGGTGTTAAAGAAGAAGAGCTGCTCGACTAAGTGGTATGTTCCGAGCTGTCAGCGGAGAGATGGCGTGGAATGACATTACTAGACGAATAAGTTTGAATGGCATTTATAAAAGTAGGAAAGATCACAATATGAAGATAAAGTTGGAATTCAAGAGGACAAACTGGGGCAAATATTCATTTATAGGAAGGGGAGTTAGGGATTGGAATAATTTACCAAGGGAGATGTTCAATACATTTCCAATTTCTTTGAAATCATTTAGGAAAAGGCTAGGAAAGCAACAGATAGGGAATCTGCCACCTGGGTGACTGCACTAAATGCAGATCAGTATTGATTGATTGATTGATTGATTGATTGATTGATTGATATAAGGAAACATCGTCATTGGGGTAATCACATATATATGATTGTAAATAAAGGGTACAGATTTCTGCACATGGTTGTGAAGGTACTTAGGGGTTGTTGTAAGGATGTAAAGGAGCCCAACTAGAGTATGTTTCCAGTATGGGACCCTCGCCAGATTTACTCGATTCAAGAACTGGAAAAAATCCAAAGGCAAGCTGCTCGATACGTTCTGGGTGATTTCCGACAAACGAGTAGCGTTACAAATATGTTACAAAGTTTGGGCTGGGAAGACTTGGGAGAAAGGAGACGAGCTGCTCGACTAAGTGGTATGTTTCGAGCTGTCAGTGGAGAGATGGCGTGGAATGACATCAATAGACGAATAAATTTGAGTGGTATCTTTAAAAGTAGGAAAGATCACAATATGAAGATAAAGTTGGAATTCAAGAGGACAAATTGGGGCAAATATTCGTTTATAGTAGGGGGTGTTACGGATTGGAATAACTTGCCAAGTGAGATATTCAATAAATTGCCAAAATCTTTGCAATCATTTAAGACAAGTTTAGGAAAACAACAGATAGGGTATGCGCCACCTGGGTGACTGCCCTAAGTGCAGATCAGTGCCGGTAGTGATCGATCGATTAATTGATTGATTGATTGATTGATTGATTGATTGATTGATTGATTGATTGATTGATTGATTGATTGATTGATTGATAGTATTGTAAGCCGTAGTGATACGCACTGGAAATATGACGTTATGTGTGAATTTGTATATGATGATGCTGGATTTAGAATGTTATACTAGTAATATTCCTTGTAATATTTTTTTCCATGGAATTTCTTGTTGTACTCTTGTAGCAGTAGTTGTTGTTGTTTCTGGGTACCTGTTGCTGTAAGTGACCGTTACCACCGGGATATTTCGCAATTGCTTATATATTTGTTAATAACAATAATAATAATAAAAGTGTTCGTCTCCTTCCCGGCCCAAGGCTTGCAACATTTCGTAATATTCCTCTTCTGTCGGATCGCGCTGCATTCCTTCGGATGATATCCAGTTCTCGAATCATGTAATCCTGGTAAGTGTCCCACACTGGATCCGTACACTAACTGTGATCTTACCAGTGATTTATAAGCCATCTCCATTATATTCTTAATACAACCTCTAGCTGCCCTCACAGCCATACGAAGAGATATGTTACCTTTATTTTAATCCCGTTTATGTGACTACCCTAATGAAGATCTTCCTTTGTATTGTTGTAGAGGAAAGACGGTCACAATTCGGTTCAACGAGCAGCGCTCCTGCTCAGGCAGGTGAAGCAGCAGAGCACAGCCTAGCAGCTGCTTGCACGGCTCTCAGTTACAACTAAGGAAGGGGCCCGTACCTAAACAGATTTAATTCAATCAATCACTACTGATCTGCATTTAGGGCAGTCGCCCAGATGGCAGATTCCCTATCTCTTGTTTTCCTAGCCTTTTCTTAAATCATCGCAAAGAAATTGGAAAATTATTGAACATTTCCCTTGGTAAGTTATTCCAATCCCTAACTCCCCTTCCTATAAACGAACATTTGTCCCAATTTGTCCTCTTGAATTCCAACTTTATCTTCATATTGTGATCTTTCCTACTTTTAAAGACACCACTCAAACTTATTCGTCTACTGATGTCCTCCCACGCCATCTCTCCACTGACAGCTCGAAACATACCACTTAATCGAGCAGCTCATCTCCTTTCTCCCAGTTCTTCCCAGCCCAAACTTTGCAACATTTTTTTAACGCTACTCTTTTGTCGGAAATCACCCAGAACAAATCGAGCTGCTTTTCATTGGATTTTTTCCAGTTTTTGAATCAAGTAGTCCTGGTGAGGGTCCCATACACTGGAACCATACTCTAGTTGGGATCTTACCAGAGACTTATATGCCCTCTCCTTTACATCCTTACTACAACCCCTAAACACCCTCATAACCATGTGCAGAGATCTGTACCCTTTATTAACAATCATATTTATGTGATTACCCCAATAAAGGTCTTTTCCTATATTAACACCTAGTACTTACAATGATCCCCAAAAGGAACTTTCACCCCATCAACGCAGTAATTAAAACTGAGAGGACTTTTCCTAATTGTGAAACACACAACCTGATTTTTAACCCCGTTTATCATCATACCATTTCCCACCGTCCATCTCACAACACTATGGAGGTCACCCTGCAGCCGCTCACAATCTTGTAACTTATTTATTATTCTGTACAGAACAACATCATCTGCAAACAGCCTTATCTCTGATTCCACTTCTTTACACATATCATTGATATATACAATAAAACATAAAGGTTCATTAATACTCTCTTGAGGAATTCCCCTCTTAACAATTATAGGGTCAGATAAAGCTTCGCCTACTCTAATTCTCTGAGTTCTATTTTCTAGAAATATAGCCACCCATTCAGTCACTCTTTTTTTCTAGATCAATAGCACTCATTTTTTCCAGTAGTCTTCCATGATCTACCCTATCAAATGCCTTCGATAGGTCAATCGCGATACAGTCCGTTTGGCCTCCTGAACCCATGATATCTGCTATATCTTGCTGAAATCCTACAAGCTGAGCTTCAGTGGAATAACCTTTCCTAAACCCAAACTGCCTTCTGTCAAACCAGTTATTAATTTCGCAAACATGACGAATATAATCAGAAAGAACGCTTTCCCAAAGCTTACATGCAATGCATGTCAAACTGACTGGCCTGTAATTTTCAGCTTTATGTCTATCACCCTTTCCTTTATACATTGGGGCTACTATGGCAACTCTCCATTCATTTGGTATAGCTCCTTCAACCAAACAATAATCAAATAAGTATTTCAGATATGGCACTATATACCAACCCATTGCCTTTAGTATATACCCAGAAATCTTATCAATACAAGCTGCTTTTCTAGTTTTCAACTTTTGCATCTTACTGTGAATGTCATTGTCATCATAGGTAAATTTTAATACTTCTTTAGTATTACTCATCTCCCCTGTCTGGACATTATCCTTGTAAGCACTAATCTTTACATACTGCTGACTGAATACTTCTGCCTTTTGAAGATCCTCGCGTACACACTCCCCTTGTTCATTAATGATTCCTGGAATGTCCTTCTATGAACCTGTTTCTGCCTTAAAATACCTATACATACCCTTCCATTTTTCACTAAAACTTGTATGACCACCAGTTATGCTTGTCATCATGTTATCCTTAGCTGACTTCTTTGCTAGATTCGATTTCCTTGTAAGTTCCTTCAATTTCTCCTTACTTCCACAACCATTTCTAACTCTATTTCGTTCCAACCTGCACCTCCTTCTTAATCTCTTTACTTCTCTGTTATAATGTAGTGGATCTTTACTATTCCTTACCACCTTTAAAGGTACAAACCTATTTTCACATTCCACAACAAAATTGCTTTAAACACATCCCAGAGTCTGTTTACATTTTTATTTACCATTTTCCAGCGATCATAGTTATTTTTAAATACTCCCTCATGCCTGTTTTGTCAGCCATATGGTACTGCCTTATAGTCCTAATTTTAATACCTTCCTTTCATTCACATTTATTTTAAACTACGACAAAAACAGCTTCGTGATTACTAATACCATCTATTACTTCGGTTTCTCTATAGAGTTCATCTGGTTTTATCAGCACCATATCCAAAATATTCTTCCCTCTAGTTTGTTCCATCACTTTCTGAATCAGCTGCCCTTCCCATATTAACTATTTGCCATTTGTTGTTCATGCTTCCTGTCGTTCGCATTACTTTCCCAATTGACATTTGGTCAATTGAGATCACCTGCTACTATCACATTCCTTTCCGTATCATTTCCAACATAGCTGATTATCTTATCAAATAATTCGGAATCAGCATCAGCGCTACCCTTTCCCGGTCTGTACACTCCAAAGACATCAAGTAGACTATTAACTTTAGAGTTGAGCCTTACACCCAGAATTTCATGTTTTTCATCCTTAACTTTTTCGTAGCTTACAAATTCTTCTTTCACCAGAATGAATACTCCCCGTCCTACCATTCCTATCCTACCTCTACGATACACACTCCAGTTCCGTGAGAATATTTCTGCATCCATTATATCATTTCTCAGCCATGATTCAAATCCTATTACAGTATCTGGTAAGTATATATCTATTAAATTAATTCGATTCCTTTGTTTACAATGCTTCTACAGCTGAGCACTAACATTTTTATGTCATCCCTACTTGATTTCCAGTTCCCTGTTATCTTAACACCGCTCCCTAGGCCACCCCGTTTCCATGAATATGCATGCCTATAACCCTTCTAAACAAGTTTCCTAACTTATATGTACCACTGCGGTTTAAGTGAAGGCCATCTGAGCGCAGATTCATATCTCCTACCCACCCATTAGGATCTAGAAATCTCACTCCCAGTTTCCCACATACCCACTCCATAGTCTCATTTAAATCCCCAATCACCTTCCAGTCAGTATCCCTCCTACACAATATTCCACTGATAACAATCTCCGCTTCCTTAAACTTCATCCGTGTTGCATTTACCAGATCCCACACATCCCCAGTTATGTTGGTACTTATACCTGCTTGCCTTACGTTGTTAGTACCAACATGAAACACTACCACCTTCTCTTTTCCCTCTTCCTTCTCTTCTACTTTCCTCAACATGTGCCTCAACCTAATTCCTGGATAACACTCTATCCTGGTTCCCTTTCCTCCACACACTTTCCCCACATGTCTAACGATGGAATGCCCCATGACCAGAGCCTCAAACCTTCCCACCTCATTTGATCCCCTCCCCTCCTGCTCAGCCCTATGTTCTCTCACTGCTGCAGAAGCTACTTCCTCCTCCCTTTTCTCCCTCCCATGACCCTGTTCCACCTGTCTTTTCCTTTCCAGTACACTATACTAGACTTAACTAAAGTTGGCATCTGACAGGTAAGGTTGGAGGGAGGAGCACTACAAGTGCCATTTCACGATGTTGCCAGATTCCAGCATTCCTTTCTACATGGTCTTACCCCTCGCTTCCGGCTCACTTGTTCCCTCCTTCATTCTGACCGCTGTGATCTGTTGTAGACTACTTGGCCAGGCGGTGTCGTCCCATTTGCGATCACTCTTATACAATCAGGTTCTTATCAGTGACAGTGACAGGTTTGGCAACTCCTAGCAAGACGAGCTGCCCTGAAGTTTTATCTCCATGGCAACCGCAGTCGCCCCACCCTCGTCTCCATGGCAACCACACAGCCACTCCCTTTATCCCGCCTCGGCAGGCAGTAAACGGACCTCCCTATGAGAAATGTCAGACGCCAACTCTTATTATTAGCAGTATACATTTCCCTTTCCTACCTTTTCCCTTCCTCCTACCTCCACACGTCTCAGCAACAGTTCCCTGTTCCTCATTCTCCCTCGGTTGTTCTACCTGCAGTGACTCGTTCCGATTTCTCACAGACACGTGTCCTGAATTCTGATCCTGAACAGAGCCCTTAGCATGCAATCTCCTTTCCCTTAAAACATTAGACCACCTCTCTTCTACAATTCCCCTATTTCCTTCCCATCCCTCCTTTACACCTACTGTATCCTGTGCATTATTTGAGGGAGGCGTACTTTCCTTCCTGTCCTCTGAGAGAATCCTAATTATCTCCCTTTTAACAGTTTTATTGTGCAATGTTGCGTTTTATTCAGTGCACTAGTTTATGGTGAGGAAACATCATCATCATCATCATCATGTCTGCCTCGGTAGCGTAACGGTTACTGTTAGTAGCTGCCATCCTTGGGGGCCCGGGTTCGATTCACGGTACTGCTGGAAATTTAAGAATGGCAGGAGTGCTGGTATGTGGCTCACCTCCATTTGGGGTGTGCCTGAAAAGAGCTGCATCACATCGGGATGAGGACACGAGTTAACCTTCGTTCGGCTCCATGGCTAAATGGATAGCGTGGTGGCTGTTGGCCACAGGAGTCGCGGGTTCGATTCCCGGCAGAGTCGGGAATTTTAACCGTCATTGGGGACTGGGTGAGTCCGCCTCTGTGGTGTAGTGGTTAATGTGATTAGCTGCCCTCCCGGAGGCCCGGGTTCGATTTCCGGCTCTGCCACGAAATTCGAAAAGTGGTGCGAGGGCTGGAACGGGGTCCACTCAGCCTCGGGAAGACAAATAAGTAGAGGTGGGTTCGATTCCCACCTCAGCCATCCTGGAGGTGGTTTTACGTGGTTTCCCCACTTCTCCTCCAGGCAAATGCCGGGATGGTACCTAATTAAGGCCACGGCCGCTTCCTTCCCTCTTCCTTGTCTATCCCTTCCAATCTTCTCATCCTCCCGCAAGACCCCTGTTCAACATAGCAGGTGAGGCCGCCTGGGCGAGGTACTAGTCCTCCTCCCCAGTTGTATCCCCCGACCCAATGTCTCATGCTCCAGGACATTGCCCTTGAGGCGATAGAGGTGGGATCCCTCGCTGAGTCCGAGGGAAAAACTGACCCTGGAGGATAAACAGATAAAGAAGGAGGGGACTAGGTGTATGCGTCGTCTTCATCATCATTTCATCCTCACCGTGACGCGCAGGTTGCCTACGTTTGTCAAATCGAAATACCTTTCCGGAGGCCACACGCCATTTTTATTATTATTATTAGTATTATTTTTATCATCATCATAAAAATGTTTTCGTTCCTTCCTTGAAGGGTAAGACAAACGCCTTGTGCTAAGTAAATACGTTTAATTATATTCATTTCATTAGGATATCTGTAGGAATTTTTTTTCTTTTACATGTGATAACTAAATACTCCTTTGACGACTACCTGTACTCAATTAAATACTGTAAGCCAACACAAAAATGTGTTTAAGAATACAGCATTAGCAATGAACGACAGACGGACTGTACGATTGTATTGCGTAAACATAATATCCTCAGCCAGGTAGGGGAAGGGGGGGCAAGATGGGGACGCTAAGGAAAAAGTAGTTCAGGTGCGTTATACATGTTGATAATATGTTCATATATAGTTCCATTTTGTTGCGTCACTATCTGTTTCTCATAGTGCACTAAAATAGTTTTTGAAAAGTTAAACACAAAAACTCCACACACAAAAAATCGTGCATACTACCAATGCCCCGTCTTGCCCCATATGTGGAGGTTTCTTTGTCTCCATGATGCTGCCACTGGCCTGGAAACTTGCATTCTTCAGTAAAAATTATACTAAAATTTGAATCTATTCCCATAACCTTGAATTACTAATATCAACGTAAAGTATTACACCATAATAAACCATCATAAGGCTCGTAGATGGCATAATGAGCAAGAATACAATTTAAATTAATTGTTTAATAAAAATGTATGGATTTTTAAATGACCTATTTTTTCGTGTGATCTCCTGGGAAGCCGTGTGCAGGTCTTTAAAGTCGACTCCTGTGGGCGACCTGCGCGTCAGGATGAGAGATGGAATGGTTGAAGATGAATGAAACTGGGCAAAGGTGTCGAAGGAAGAGGCCGTGGACTGTCAGACGATACTGTCCCAGCATTTGACTGGTGTTGAAAATGGGAAACTACGGAAAACCATTTCAAGGACGGCCGACGGTGAGGCTCGAACCCACGCGTCTACCGAGTCAGCAGAGAGCTTGGCCCCATCAACTATCGCTGTGCGTTAGCCAGCGTAGCCACTGCTGTCGGTAATGACTGATTGAGAAATCCACTACCCTTTGCACTCAGTATTTCGTCCCTTGGCCTATACCAGGAGGCATAATTTATAAAAATGAAATATAACTAGAAATTATATAAGTACCTATAGGGGAAATACTATTCATCCTAAAGGGCAAGATTAGGACTGGGGTAAGTTGGGGACTAGGGAAAGATGGGGACTGGGGCAAGACGGGGACGTCCCCATCTTGCCCCAAATGTTATACTGAGACTAACGGAATAAAAATATTTTCATTTATTTATGAATTACCTCCACAAGCTCAATATATATATGTTAAGGTACAGTCTAATGGATAGTGTTCAAGAACAAATGTATTGCAATTCCAGCTTACCTCATCAAAGTCCAAAGGATACATATGAATAAGATCACAGGGGTGAGAAACAGTAAAAAGGCCACTCCAAGCATCCAGACAGCTCACACTGACTAGAAGTCGTACAAACTGTGTAACCTTCATCTGCCCTTCAAGCTATTTCCATTTTCAGGCCAGTGGCAGCACCATGGAGACAAGGAAACCCCCACCCCGTCTTTCCCCGTGTCCCCATCTTGCCCCCCTTTCCCCTACATTGCTGTGGCTTTGCTTGCGCCTTAAATCCACATATCGCCATCTAGACTTCACAGAAAAATCTATTAGAAATCATCTGCTCTTGGCTCTTCCTTCGGTCATGTCGTTAGCTCAAGGAACTGGGCTCTCTCATTGTCCACCTGTGTTGTAGAGGAAGCTCCTTTTTCTTAAGGAAGGAAGCCTCTTTAGGCATCGCTAATAACTTACAAAACTGCACCTACCACTTATTATTTTCCTTAAACTGTACATGTACAGTTTACGGGTGGTAGATGGTCAAAGGGCAAACTCCACATACACGGAAGTGCCTCCATCCCCACATGTATGTGTACATAAACTCTGCTGAAATTTTATATATATGTAGATAATTTTAAATTTACATATTTACACTCCAAACACTGCACTCTTAGAATAATAATTTAGATTTTTGCTATACATATTAGAGTAAGAAGATCCAGCCATTTATACTCTCACTCAAACCCCTGTATTCACATTCAGCCGCATTAAACTGTACTCGCATCCATCTTTCTTGCAATTCTAATTGATACAAGTTATATACATCACATATGGGTTTCTGATTACATATCCATTTTCTTTACTGCGCGGAGGAAGTGAGGAAGAGGAAGCAGTTTTACCTCAGATGGTAGAAGATTCCAGGTACAAGCAGACCTTGCGTAAAATCCGTTTAAAATATGAGGCTGTTCTGGTGAGGGGAGGGACAAGAGTAACTCCTTGGCCTCTCTTAACAGAGCAGTAATTAAGCTGCAGGCGGTGGAAAGGGGAGAGGTGTGTGTTGTGTGTCACGGTTTTGCTTAAGGGAGACTACGTCTATTTGTGTACATAACGAGTTCACTGGTGGTAATGACCTAGCTGTGTTTAAAGAGGCGTGTTTGTTAATTAAACGTTCTGCTCGTCGCTGGACACCTTCTAGTTTCTTCACATTTTCCGTTGTCGTTGGATGCCAGGAAGGAAAGCCATATAGTAGTATGGGCCGCACCAAGGAAACATAAGCCGTTCGTAGGGCTTTACTTCTTCCTCTCGAGAGACATCTACGGACAAAACCTAGCGCTCTGTATGCCTTACACTTCACTTCCTCCACGTGCTTATTCCATTTTAGATTGTCCGTAATGTGAACTTCTCAGCAGACGACCTACAAATTAATGACCAAGTTACTGACACCGCCATTCAACAAGTAAATACTAATATTTAATTTTATACATTCTCGAAACGCGAGGAATTCGTAAGATATGGGTAGCTGGTGACCGAAGAGATGATACTTGGAATTTACCACCTGTAGCTTACAAAATGTTCAGCCTATGTCAAACAAATGTTGGTTCAGACTCGAAGGATTATCTTTTTAATGTAACTGCATTGCATCATGAAACAGAAGAGATCCCAGACGACTTCAGTAAAGCAGAACAATCACTGCCCCAAAAGGAGGAAATGCTATGGAATGTAGTTATCATTGAACGACTTAAATCGTATCCAATGCCTCAAAAGTAATCCTAAATATAATAAAGAACAGGAAAAATTTTAAGATAGAGCAGTAGGTAGATGATAATCAGTTTGGTTTTAGACATGGCAAAGAAACGAGAGAAGCAATCCTTGCATTAGAATGATACTTGAAAAAAGTTAGAAATGAACAGAAATGTGTTCATTCATTGACTTGGTAAAAGCTTTTGACGTGATAAACTGGGAAGGTAAGGGTGTATTCAGCCCCAAGGCAGGTCTGAACCTCTGCAGAGGTGTGCCTGAGCCGGAGTTTACGTACGATAGGGTGGCCAGTTCCTTTCCGCTCCTCCATTCCCTTACCCCCACCAACAGCGCGTGGCAACCCATCCAAATCTTGACCACGCCCCAATGATGCTTAACTTCGGAGATCTCACGGGAACTATAGTTTAAATGAATGAATAAAGTAGGAATTGACTGGAAAGATAGGAAGCTGATCTGGAAAATTTACAAGAACTAGTGTACAAATATGCTGTTGAATGGATGTACAAGAATAGCAAGAATTAACAAAGGAGCGAAGCAGGGTTGTCCACTCTCATCATACCATGTATTTTACAGGAAAGGACTAAAGAAACAGAGATAAATGGGGAAATAATCCACAATATTAGATTTTCTGATGACATTTTCATAGTAGGGACTCTGAGAAGGAATTAAATAGAATGTTGACTGTTCTGTGTGATACTTTGAAACATTACAAATATCAATAGTAATAAAACGAAAATTTTATTTGTGAGCAAAGATGGCAGGAAAGTTAGTACAAACATAAGAATAGGAAACTCCAAAATAGAACAAGTGCAACATTTCTTTTACTTAGGAAGTATTATAGCCCGCCTCTGTGGTGTAGTGGTTAGTGTGATTAGCTGCCACTCCCGGAGGCCCGGGTTCGATTCCCGGCTCCGCCACGAAATTTGAAAAGTGGTACGAGGGCTGGAACGGGGTCCACTCAGCCTCGGGAGGACAACTGAGTAGAGATGGGTTCGATTCCCACCTCAGCCATCCTGGAAGTGGTTTCCCGTGGTTTTCCACTTCTCCTCCAGGCAAATGTCGGGATGGTACCTAACTTAAAGCCACGGCCGCTTCCTTCTCTCTTCCCTGTCTATACCTTCCAATCTTCCCAAAGGCCCCTGTTCAGCATAGCAGGTGAGGCCGCTTGGCGAGGTACTGGTCATCCTCCCCAGTTGTGTCCCCGACCTAGGGTCTGAAGCTCCAGGACACTGCCCTTAAGGCGGTGGAGGTGGGATCCCTCGCCGAGTCCGAGGAAAAAACCAACCCTGGAGGGTAAGCAGATTAAGAAAGAAAAAAAGAAAGAAAGAAAGAAAGAAAGAAAGAAAGAAAGAAAGAAAGAAAGGAAGCATTGTAACTGAAGAGAATAGATGTACCAAGGAAATCAAAGGAAGAATAGCTCTTGCTTTCTGATTAATAGAAGGATTTTAACAAATAAGTGTAGACACAAGAAGAGCTATTGTACAATCCTTTGTCTGGAGTGCACTACTTTACGGTTGTGAGAGTTGGACTCTTGGAAAAAAGGAAAGAGATTATTTGAAGGCAACTGAAATGTGGATTTGGAGGAAAATGACGATGACATGCTGGACTGAAGAAAAGACGAATCGAGGTGTTCTAAAGGAAATAATTGAGCAACTGAGACTGATAAAGGATATGGAAAGGAGGAAGATAAAATTTGTAAGTCATATCCTGAGACATTATGATTCTCTAGAAACTTCTTTGAAGGAAACATACCAGGAAAGAAAGGAGGAGGAAGACTAAGGAAGGCATACTTCGAGAATGTGAGACACTTTATAGGATGTAAAGCCTACAAGGAAGTGAAGGGAACAGCAGGCCTGAGAGGAGGAATGTTGCAGCGACAAGGCTTAGCCTTTAATGTAATATGATTTCAGACAAGAGAATTTTGAAAGAAAATCATGTTTGGAGACGGCTGATTTTTGTGCGGTTAAGTGTAGATAAATGTTTGTATCCATAAATAAAATATTAGTAATTCCCAGGTCTTTTCCATCCTCTCAGCTAGTAGTCTTGGGATGGTAGCCGGCCTCACTTGAGAATGCCGGAGTGGATTCCCAGCGCTCCGTTCTACGTCACTGGTAATTCTCGTCTGCGTGTTCTATCTGACAAGTTGGTCACGTTTTGCTGCAGGCCAGTGTTTATACTAAGGTGAACACTTCATCCGACACGGTAGTCTGCTACAAGGACTTACAAAGGAAGAAGGGTTCTGCCTGAGTGTACAAAATGACTGATTTCAGTGGGTGTTATTGCTTTTATTGTTAATATTATGTTTTATTTATTGAATCCGCTTACTTTCCAGGGTTGGTTTTCCCCCAGGACTCATCCCACCTTTACCGCTTCATGGGCAGCGCCTTGGAGCGTAAGACGGAGGGATACAACGGTGGAGGACCAGTATCTCGCCCAGGCCTCACCTGCTACGCTGAACAGCGGCCTTGTGGGGGGATGAGAAGATTTGAACGGAAAGGCAAGGAAGAGGGAGGGGGCGACCTTAGCCTTACGTTAGGTACCATCCCGGCATTTGCCTGCAGGAGAAGTGGGAAACCACGGAAAACAACATCGAGGTTGCCTGACGTGGAAATCTAACACTCTCTACTCAGTTGATCTCCCGAGGCTGAGTGGACACCGTTCCAGTGCTCGTACCACTTATCAAATTTCGTAGCAAAGCCGGGAATCGAACCCGAGCTTCCGGGGATGTCCGCTAATCACACTAACCACTACACCACAGAGGGGGATATTATTATTATTATTATTATCATCATCATCATCATCATTATTGCCCGCCTAGTGGGCATAATCGTTAAGGCGTTGAAGTCTAAATGGTCTGACACCGAGGTTAGCCGGCTCGAGTCCCAGTGGTCAAAAAATGTTCACAATGCTAAAAAGAGAAAGATGTTCCACCTATTCAATACAATAATATTGTTGCACAAATTAATGTAGCAACATGTTTAATATGTTATGGGACCTGTTTCGACATATGTCCATGTCATCATCAGCCGATACAAAAATGACAAGAAGTCAACACAATTGTAACACTTATGACACTTTCCTTGAAGAATTAAAAATAGTTCATGTTGTACATTTAAGTGAAGATAATTTTTTGTAGATATCTTAGGTTCTTGAGCACTCTTGCTGTAGATCTTGAAGTTAAAAAAATGATGCAGTAGGCCTATAATTCACAGTTGTTGTTATTCAAGGAATAGAAATTGTTGCTAGGTAACAAATGATATGATTTTGTTTTAGTACTTCAAAAGGTGGATAGCGGTATATATAAAAACTCTTAGAGTATGAGACTATTATTACTGATATGGATTTTATGACATCTATGAAAAGAAAATAAATAAAAAGAAAAGTGAAAATTGCAAGGTAAGAAATATTATGAGGCTCACTTTAATTTAGCCTTGTCATGAAGTACAAGAGGAAGTAAAAACCGAAAATTGAACATAGGTAGGGGATAGGAGGGGTAATGGGGTAAGGGGTGTAGTTTAAGGTGGGTCAGGGGGGTGTTGTGGTAAGGGCAAGTAGCGCGAGAAGGTGTTGTGTATTACATGGACGATTGAACGCCTACTTGTCAACTTGAAGCTTTTGAAAACTAAGATAAGAAAGTCAAAAAGAATGTTCCGTTTTTCAGACAAATCGTTAAGGTTTTGGTTAGAATTAAAATATTGATCAAGGTTTATTAAATAATTTTCAGTGATATCAAGAAGAGGGCCTTTGTTTAGGGTACTGATAATTTCAATGTCTTGGTCTAAAGTAGTGAAATGATGTTTTACGTCTTGCATGTGTTGCCCTATTGCTGAGAATTTCTTGTATTTTATCGCGTTAACATGTTCTGAGTAACTAATTTTGAAGCAGCGTCCAGTTTGTCCAATGTAAGAAGAATCACAGGTGTTGCATTTAAAACGGTATACGCCAGATTTTGAAAATATATTAGTCCTGTTTATAGATTTTGAGTTATAAATCAGATCCATGTTTCTATTGTTAGTTCGAAAGGAAATTTTGGAATTATGTTTTTTGAAGATATTGGCAATGCAGTAGACGTTTTCATTGAAAGTGAAGGTAGAGTAAGCTGCTGGTTTAGGATTGTCATTTGATAGCGTTGTATTTGTTCGGTGTTTAAATTTATTGATTATTCGTCCAATAAAAATCTGCTGTAACCATTAAATTTAGCGATGGAACGTATGATATTAAGTTCTTTATTTAAATTTTCTTTAGATAAAGGTATTTTGAAAGCGCGGTTAACCATACTGTTGTAAGTGGCACATTTATGTGATTGTGGGTGTGAGGTGTAGTAGCTGTTTGTGTGAGTTTCCTATAAATCATATAAGATAAAGAATAAGGGAATCTGCTAATTGTTATATCTAGAAAATTGATTGAACTGTTGGATTCAGTTTCAAGTGTAAATTTAATATGAGGATCAATCTTGTTGAGATTATTAAGAGTAGAGGATGCAGTAATAATCCTATCATCTAGAATTACCAATGTGTCATCCACATATCTTGCCCAAAAATATATTCTTGAAATTATTGTTATTAAGTTATCAATAAAATTGTGTTCCAGAAAATCTAAGTATATCTCTGCCAAGATCCCCGATGCTGGCGATCCCATTGCCAAGCCATCTTGTTGGTATATTATTTTATCAAATGTGAAACAATTGTTACTGACTACCAATTTTAAGACAGTCATGAAATCAAGGATCTCAAGTTTACTCAGGTGACTATAAGTATTCAGGTTTCTTTGGATAATGGGAAATAATTTTTTTTGATATTAATGCTATGGTACATATTGGCAATATCAAAAGAATGTAAAGAATAGGGTGGCTGAATTTCAAAGTTGTTCAGTTTTTCAATTAGCTCAATAGTACTTTTATTATACTTTTTTGATAAAAACTTATAATTATTCTTTAGCAATTTGTGAATGAATTGGGCTAATTTGTATAGCGGGCTGGGTCTGTAGTTAATGATCGGGCGAATGGGGACATCAGCCTTGTGGATCTTAGGGAAAGCTTTTATGTTGGTAGACCCGGATTCATGTTCAATAACTTTATTTTCTCGTAATCTGTGAATAGGAAATTATATGTTCTTTAATGTTTGCTTAAGAAGACGCTGAATCTGTTGAGCTGGGTCTTTTTTAATTATTGAAAAAGAATTATTGCTGAAAACGTTTTTGGTTTTTTCAATGTATTCAATTTTATCCATAACAACGGTTTTGTTACCCTTATCAGCTTTAGTAATGATGAGTTAATTATTTTCAATTTTCTTTTTAAGCTTGAAGATGAGTTCTCTTTCGGGGAAAGTGTCTTTTTTAGTAGGTTTTGTATTTGTAATAGTGGTGTGAATTTATTTAATTCTTTCTTTACATCTAGTCTTACTTCGTCTTGTAAAGCAATGGGCATTTTACTGATGGCTATTTCAGATTCTGTTACTAAATTAAAAAATGTATTAACTTTATTTGTGCTGGGCCAATTATGTTTAGGGCCATAAGAGAGGATCGAGTTGTCATCATCATCTAGAGTTATTTTTGATAAGTTGACTACAGGTGGATGGAACTTCTTTATTATGTTGTCAGGATTGTTCCATTTTTTGGTTACTTTAGGGACATTTCTGCTTGGCGCTGAGTTGTTTTTGAGTGTGTTGAGCTTTCTATTTAAGGTCCTCTGTTTTTTAGATAGTATATTGAACAATCCGTTGTCAACTTGGGTCTGAAATATGTCCCATTGAGCGCTTGAGAGTCGTTGAGCTGCTTCAAGGTGAGACTCATAGAGTCGACTGTTTAGGAAAGATTTTTCTTATAAAGGAAAATTTCGTTATTTAGCCAAATTTTGTTAACTTGAGCTTGGGTTCTAGTATGGCCAGCCGAAATGTGTTTTCTGTTATAAACAATGTATCGCACACAAATTAACACCAATTTTGTTAAAAGAACTCCTCTTCTGGAGAAATCGTGAACTTGAAACTAGACCTACTTCAACCTTTACTCAGAAGATGTCACTACAGAAATCTAATGAAATTTTGTTATTTTGAAGTTTCCCTTACTGTGTGAATTTCTACTTGTTTTGTTTGCCCTTCATCAAAAAGTTTGGATCTTTTTTCAACAGATGTTACTGCTAATAAACTATGATCATGCACCCTGGTGCGAAGTGGAAGTACTTTGATTTGAAGAAGTTTTGTATTCATAAATTATTTTTTTAACTAAATTATGTTCATTTATTTTTGGGTTGGCCATATTGATCTTTTCCTTCCGCCAGTTTTGAATTTAGCCAATCATGAATTTCTGTAATTAATTTTCCGCCTATCACAGGCTTCTTCCCCGATTCTGAGTGTCACTTTTGATGTTAACCAATAAAATCCTATGGGTGTGCATTGATTATTCGTGAAAGGTCTCGAACTTTCCCCGAGGGTTTATAAACTGCGGATTTTCTCGTCTCTTGGCCATTTGATCGTCATCTAACTAAGTGTGTGTGTGTGTGTGTCAAGCAGGAGGCGGGAGGCGCCTCTTTCATCAGGCAGCAGATCTTCAGCAAGGTAATGGCAAATTAACATCTTTATTTCTTGCTAGCTCTGCAGTTTAACGCGAGGGGGAGGTCCGAAACTTTAACTATGTAACCTACTTTTCTGAAAATGTAATTTCTGCCGGCTTATGTAATAACTTCATAAAATCTTTCACTGTAAATCGGGGATAGAGAGTGATGTACCCTCTCGAGCTCCCCTTCATATTGGTTTGAGGTAACCGTTTTGTAACTGGTTTTCTTCCTTTCCGTAAAGTCTTAATTTATTCTTATACGAGTCACCTCCATAGTTTGGGTATAGCCCCTTTTTAATCGGCCTAGTGCTCTTTAGGTTTTAAGGATGCATATTTAGGAGTGCAAGTACTCGCCTCCATTCAATTTGTGTTTCGGGCCATTTACTTAACTTGTTTCTTTCCGCAACGGCCCAATATGTTGGGTACAAAACACCCCTGAATAATCATTTTTCCTATTGTAAGTTGTGCGTTCAGAGGCCCGAATTTTTAATTTAATGCTGCCTTGAATAGGCTTGGAAAACTGAGAGCCTGTTAGCTCTTTTTCAAAGTTTTGTAAGATTAATGAATGCCTCTGGGAGGCTTGATATTGAAATTGACTGAGCAAGTGCTCCATGTATTAGGGGAGTTCTGCCCTTGTGTAAATTTTTGCATTTGTAAATTCGAGTTAAGAGCTCAAAATTGTAAAACTAGGGGCTGGTAAACCCATGTGTGTTAAAGTTCCGAAATCTTGGATTTTTCCTAAGTCTTGTACCTCAACTGTCATTGTTATCTCACTAAGTGAAAAGTTGTTAAAGTTTTGTAGTTTTTTTAAATATAACCTTCAGTTTGAATTTTTAATTTTGTTCTGGACATTGTAGTTAGACCCATTCATCCCGGCAATTATTATTATTATTATTATTATTATTATTATTATTATTATTATTATTATTATTATTATTATTATTATTATTATTATTATTAAGCCCACCTAGTGGCCATGATCTTTAAGGAGTATGCTCTGACACCGTGGTCAGCCGGTTCGAGTGCCGTTGTTCGAAAAATATTTCAGCATCTGAATGTTGGCCGGCAGGGTAGGAGAGGTGGTGGTATACTATTTCTAATCACTAGATTGTGTGCCAAAAGCCAGGGGTTCAATTCCAAACCTCTCCGCAGTACTCATACACTACGGAGTGAGGACATATGCAGAGTTGATAAGTAACCGTGTAAAAGTAATCGGATTACTTGTAATTACTGTCATACAGTAAACTTCTCTCCAAACAAGTACAAGAAACATCTTATTCAGGCTGTCTGGCAGCACATGGGGATCCACAGCGGCGACTTAACGTACTTCTGCCTTAACTCTGGTGTCTACAACAGCTGAATACTGCTCTTCCGTCTGGCTGAATAGCACCCACACCAAGAAAATTGACACCGTCCTGAATAAGAATATGTGGATTTTCAGTGGTGTCATCAAAACAACCGCACTGCACTGGCTTCCAGTCCTTAGCAACATCCTTCCTCCAGATCTACGCCGCATGAACAATCTCAAATCACTTCCAATTCATCAAGACATGCAAAGAATCGCTTCAACCCGACTGAAATCCAGATACCCTCCCCTGCTTCTGGCTCAAAAACGGATGAAAGAAAACCACTGTGAACTGCGAACTTGGACTGAAGAACGGACTGCTAAGGTCCCCGGCGAATGCAGATCGATCTTTGACCCTATGCAGCCACCACCCCTGGTTTTTTCTCCAGCGGAATGTATGAGTACCACTAAACAGAGTGCGCATTGGGCATGGAAGAAGTGGCTCTGCAATGCATTCTTGGGGCCTGCGACCATCTCAAAGCTGAGACTGTGGTTGAAGAACTCCAGGCAATGCGACACATCACCTTCAGATGCCCACGTGGAGCCTTCCACGGAACTATTGACGACTTCCTGACAGCTTCAATAACAGCTATTCAAAGGCTGCAACAATTGGACATCCCGACCAAAATATGGCTTCCGATTGAGATAGCTAAAAATAAAATTCAGGAAACTCAATCGTCAAAAATTACCAGTGTTTCGCCCAGAGTGCGGCATGGGCTCATCAGTTGAATACCACACCTTTCCACGCCGGTAGCGACACTACTGCAAGCCATATGTGTGATAAGCACAATGCAATGCCGACATACTAGGGGAGAATTGCATCTCCACTTGCTACATTGCCCTCCCGGGTTGAGTTTCCTGAATTTTATTTTTAGCTATCTCAATCGGAAGCCATATTTTGGTCATGCTAGCCCGGGAGGGCGATATAGCAAGTGGAGATGCAATTCTCCCCTACTATGTCGGCACTGCATTGTGCTTATCACATGTTTGGTTTGCAGTGGTGTCGGGTGGGTAGATGCAAAGTGGGTTGTTGTTCCATAAGCTCTGTACTCTGACCGGCCAACCGAGCAGAGAAGAGGTGGTCACGGCTCTACCGTGGCTCTACGCCTCTGCATTCGGGAGACGGGCCTGGGGTACAGTGCTGCATTTCTCGCCTGGCCTCGCCCGTCGGCTGTCCTGAGAATGGTTTTCCGTGGTTTTCCATTCTCCTGCACTAAGGCGAATTCCGGGACAGTTCGTAGTATAGGCCACGGCCGCCTACCCCCTCACCTTCTCCGCACATCTCCTTCACCGTAACAAATCTCCCGGCCTGAGAGACGGCGTAACCGTCTAAGAGGCCCGCCTCCCCCTTCAGGGGAAGAAAGAAAACGTTTCGTAGAAGTAGTAGTAGCAGTGGTGTCGTTACCGGCGTGCTAGCCGGCCAGTTTCTTGGAAAAGGTGCGGTATCCAACTGATGAGACCATGCCGCACTCAGGGCGAAACTCTGGTAATTTTTGACGATTGAGTTTCCTGAATTTTATTAATTGGACATCCTGGTTTAGTTTTCATTTGTTAATTTATGTATTTACTTATAGTTTACAGGGGCTGCCTGTCCGAGGCGGTAAAGGCGTGCTCGGTTAGTCCGGAAGGACGTGGGTTCGAATCCCCGTCAGGAAGTCGTAAAATTTAAGAAACAAGATTTCCACTTCCGGAGGTGCATATGGCCCTGAGGTTCACTCAGCCTACACAAAAAATGAGTACCAGGTTAATTCCTGGGGGCAAAGGCGACCGGGCGTAGAGCTAACCACTCTACCCCGTCACGTGAGGTTAACAATGGTGGAAACCTTTACCTTCCACTCCTCCAAGGGCCTTCATGGCCTGTACGGAGGTGACTTTGCTTTTTTAATATTTTTTATATTATTTATGTACTTCTTCTTTCTATTTTTCTGTATTGTACACATCTCTCTCGATTCCCTCTTTATGTTTTACCTTGACTTTTATTATTTTTAAAATTATTTTGTTGTTTTCAGATGTTACTCAATTTGTGCGCAGCTTACCTTGTACTGTAAGCTAAATAAATTTGTAATTGTTACTTTTTACAAAATGCATTTTTCGTTGCAATTTACTTCTTGGAATGAAATTGTAATCGTTACATTCTAGTATTTGATATACATCGCACAGAAGGAGAAGTATGAAAAAATAAATTATAACTTTTCAGTTCTACCACAGTAGGACCACTAGTTCAGGATGAGGTACTTTCTTATCTCTCCAGTATTTTCAAAGCCATTTAAACGATGTTCTTAAAATTAAACTTCATGTAGGGCGTCTTTTAGTAAATACAAAGATGTACTCCCCCCACCCCCTTGTCGTCAAGGATTAGCGATGAGCCCATTAATTTACTTGCAAAGTATGTGGAAAACCATTTCAAATGCTGAAATAACATAAAAATGTTGGGACTAGATTGTCATACGACCTTTCAAAATTTCTTTCTCCTCTTGATAGGCAATGTATTCAGTGGAATTGTTGTAGTCGGATATATACCTCCTCTTAAGTAACAGCAAGCATCCACGTTCCACCGCCTCGGTAGCGTACACACTGTTCTCTGCTGTTAGTAGGACGTTCTACAATTTGCTGAGGCATCAGATTACGAACTTTAATTTTTTTCCTCACTACTAGGTTCCAATCCCAATTGATATTTGTGTTCACGACTGTAATTTAGATCCCCAATTTAATTGAAGTGGCTCTTTAAGTTTATGAATTGGGGAACTTCCGAATTATCTCGAGGTTTCGGCCGGTAGCTGGTCGTGGATTTGCTTGTACTGCTCTTGCCAATGGATATATCCGATACGGACAAATGTAAGTTACGATTGTTAACTATCAGGAAAATGTTCAGCTCAGTGCCTAACCGTTAGCATCCTGGTCTTCAGTCCAAAGGATCCATTAGAATTCATCACAGGTGGGACCTCATTCTTACAGACACGAAGGTTGCTTGTAGGCATTAGCTCGAAAGACCTTCACTCAGCCCCACCAGAAGCCATATGCTGTTATTTATATTATTATTAGGGTGAAAATGACCTATTGGTATAGTCTGTAATACAGTATCTTGCATTTATCACGGCAGTGTTATTCACCTACCTCTTTGAATCGTAAAATCTCAATAATGGTACTTGAATGGACTTGTGGGGTTCATAAAATCTCTAATTCTCCATGTCGATATAAAATGCCTCCGTGTTCCATTATCATGACTTAAAATCCTATTGTTCGTGGAAAGTAAGCATGACGAGTGCTTATCAGAGGATGACATTATTCAAACAGGTATGAAAATAGCCTTCGCGAAAGTGTCCTGACCTAGAGCTTTAGTGAAGTGTGTTGAATTTCAAGGCTACACTTGGTACCCACTAGTCTCTCCTGTGTTTCTTGAGAAATATTCTGAAAGTGTGGAAGAACTATTAGAAGGAAATTGTAGTCGCACACAAATGTTGTGATCGTTCAAAATATTAAATAATTTCTTTACTCTTATCAGAACTACAGTATGCATCAAAATATAAAGTACTGGAACTGTCATTAAATTCTGTAGTATAAATATACGTATATTGTATTATAGCCCATAACAAGAATATTAGAAGAAAAGAAAAAAGGAAAGACAGTAAAAATATGCCAAGAGACCGAGCCTCTCCTATTTCTTCCACTGAATTGATCCGTCGACCCATCTCCCTAATCCTCCACTCCTTTCTCAACCCACTCAACTCTCCTGGCCAGAGAGTGGGCATTACCGACTAGGTGGCCCGCCCCTCCCCTTCAGGGGGGGAGTGAAAACTTTTTGATGATGATTTATTTATTTACCGGACCAGAATATAAATGTTCAAAATGTGCGCCATCGCGCTATTAGGCAGTGTTCATAAAGATCACGCAGATTTTGTCCGACTCTATGACTGAATGGTTAGCGTGCTGGCCTTTGGTCACAGGGCTCCAACCTTCGATTCCCGGCAGGGTCGGGAATTTTAACCATAATTGGTTAATTCCCCTTACACGGGGACTGGGTATATGTGGCGTCTTCATCGTCATTTCATCCTCATCACGACGCGCAGGTCGCCTAAGGGAGTCAAATCGAAAGACCTGCACCTGGCGAGCCGAACCCGTCCTGGGATATCCCGGCACTGAAAGCCATACGACATTCATGGGAATGTGACGGGTAGTTGAACTCAGTTCCACGGGAAATGTTTCGTCCTGGATAGGTTTCTTGCAGTAAGGCGAGAGACCGTCGAGCGGTGTGCCAGGACGCCCCGTCTAGTTGAAACCACTCTTTATCCATCCGAAGTTCTTGGCACGACAAATCTTTCTTATAAGGGAAGGCCGTGTACCGGGGAGTCGCCGATCTTACGTAAATTTTGCACACACGTTAAATGAGCCATGAATAACTTCATGTCCAAAATACTTCTTTCGAAAATTAACTCGTGCGACGTACAGAAGGCGTTAAATCTCATAGCGCGCTCGACACCGCAGCACTGCACGCTTGTTGGGTTCACTCGTCGAGAGGCCGCTACTCTGTACCCTACCTGCAACTCGCACTGTGCAACAGCTCATTTGAGGCGACGCTGACATACAAGTGTTTGTTTCTATAAAGGTAATCACCATAGTCAAGTTACTTTTGCGCTGGAAGAAACATATGGAACATGAGATATTAAGCCCCTATCCTCGATTCGTTAGGTGTGGTTGGTGTAGAAGCGCTTTGTGCTTTCACCATTTCTACCACAAGCATCTTGTTGAAAAAGCTGTAGGGAGTAAAGTGGTTTCGTGTGAAACGTTGATTCTTATACTGATTAATCTTTATTTTCACTTTATTGACTCACAGTCAATGCAGGAATTAAATTATTTATCTTAATACCACTACTTCATTTTCGCGATGTACTGCGCAGATACTACTTACTTACTTACTTACTTACTTACTTACTTACTTACTTACTTACTTACTTACTTACTTACTTACTTAATCTGTTTACCCTCCAGGATTGGTTTTCCCTCGGACTCAGCGAGAGATCCCACCTCTATCACCTCAAGGGCAGTGTCCTGGAGCTTCAAACTCTGGGTCGGGGGATGAAACTGGGGAGAATGGCCAGTACCTCGCCCAGGCGGCCTCACCTGCTATGCTGAACAGGGGCCTTGTGAGGGGATGGGGAGATTGAAAGGGATAGACAAGGAAGAAGGAAGGAAGGAAGCGACCGTGACCTTAACTTTGGTACCATCCCGACATTTGGCTGGAGGAGATGTGGGAAACCACGGAAAACCACTTTTGGGAAGGCTGAGGTGGAAATCGAACCCACCCCTACTCATTTGACCTCCCCAGGCTGAGTCCTTGTACCACTTTTCAAATTTCGTGACAGAGTCGGGAATCGAACCCGGGCCTTCGGGGGCGGCAGCTAGTCACATTAACCACTACACCACAGAGGCGGACTGCGCAGTATCTAACGGAATAGAAAAGATCAGTGGCGCGCTCCCTCGACGAGTGAACGCAGAACGCGGCGCAGAGTGCGCAAATTCAAACATGCAAACTTTATAACACTTTCTGTACGTCGCATAAGTTTATTTCCGCCGGGCTGAGTGGTTCAGACGGTTGAAGCGCTGCCCTTCTGGCCCAAACTTGGCAGGTTCGATCGTGGCTCAGTCCGGTGGTATTTGAAGGTGCTCAAGTACGACAGCCTTGTGTCGGTAGTTTTGATGGCACGTAAAAGAACTTCTGCGGGACAAAATTCCGGCACCTCGGCGTTTCCGGAAATCGTAAAAGTAGTTAGTGGGTCGTAAAGCAATTATTATTATTATTATTATTATTATTATTATTATTATTATTATTATTGAACCGGAGGTACACCCACCCCGTTCATTTAAATTAAGCGCCTCGGAGAATGCCATATATAATATAAAACTTGCAACAACTAGTGCAAGAAATTTGAATATCTCTCAACAGATGTCTGTACTATAAACTTATGTTATGCCCTCTGGTGTGAAGATGAACTATTAAAATTATAGAGTGATTTTGTATGTTAAGGTTTACTAAACTGAATTGTTTATTCTTTGTTTTCGGTGTGTTAAAGTTTAGAACACTTCTGTCTCTTCCCGTCAACTTAAGATGTTGGCCAATAACAAATTTTGTACATTTGTACATTTATTTTTCTACCAATCAAAGTTTTCTGATATTTATTTGATTATCCATTGAAAATGGGGGGTGTTGCAGGGCCTTAGCCCAGAGTTTTCTGGAACGTTCCCCTCAGCTATAAAAGCTGACACATTTTCGGACCAGGTTGTCTTAGTGATCGCTCCAGCCTACAGAGTGTGCGTTAGTGAAGGAGGCGACGACGCCTCGTCCATTTTCGAGAGGTGCAACAGCTCAAGGTAATGGCGGATTCAGTACCAAAGGGATAGTCTTTGAAATCTAGGTCGAGATGCAGGTTTACAGCCGTAGTAAAGTAACTTTTATTTCCTCCAATGTAAATTTCAAACTTTAAATGTAAATTTCAAACTAGTCGAAAGAACTTAACCGAAATCAGGGAATAGAGAGTGAGGTACCCTCTGGAATTCCGTTTCAACTTGTGACAATGAATTTGTAACTTTTCTATCTTGTAATTTCTGCAACCTAAATATATTTCTCCTTCTAGTCACCTCAGTAGTATAGGCTTAGCCTCTGTAGGATTTTATGCCTTTGATGTAAAATTTAAAGAGTGCAAGAGTTCGCCTCCTCACCATTTTGGTTTTCGGGTCAACTCCTCGTAACAGATCGGTTTACAATAACTGAATACTCTCTCTCCTCAGCTGGTGGTCATGTGTGAGTGGTGGAGAAGAGTATTAATAAATAAATAAATAAATAAATAAATAAATAAATAAATAAATAAATAAATAAATAAATAAATAAATAAATAAATAAATAAATAAATAAATAAATAAATAAATAAATAAATAAATAAATAAATAAATTAATTCATTCATTCATTCATTATCCTTCAGCAGTGAAGGACTCGACTAGTTCTGGCTTCAGAGAAGATCAGAGATTCCCGGACTGGTATCAGCAGCTTTACGAGCACTCCTCCCCTTCCACACTTCGTACCCTGTGGACATTGGGTCTTCTAGGATGATGAACATAAAAGGAAAAGCAGGAGATAGACTGTATCTTGAAAATTATCTTATAATGTGTGTTAAAAACACTAAACCAAGCAGTAAGCCACTAGATAAAACAAAACAATGTCCAGTTTCCCCACTACATTTTACAGCTATAATATTGCCTTTTGATATCTTAGGTGACCTTTAAGAGCATTAATGTTAGCGTTTATTTATGTATCCTCTCTATTTGTACTTAAACATACGTTAGTAACTTCTTGGCAGTTAATGTGATGTTTAATACCTGGGATATTAAAAAAAAATGATTGGCACTAAATGCTTTTTCTTCTAAATGAAAATACAACCTCTGTCTGAAAAGTTCGGTGAATGGCCTCATGAAATAAAGACAACGTCAATTACACACAAAACTTTACTGGCCTTCAAAGTAATCTCTGTTAGCTAGAACGCACATTTGACATCGACTGTAAAACTGCTAGAACTAGCAGCAAACGCTTCTTTTGGAATCTCCCGGAGAAGCTTGTCACGCGTTGTTGGATACCTGCTACACTGCCGAACCGGTGGCCTTTCAGGGCTAATTTAAGACGGGGAACAAAACAAATCTGCCGGAGCCAAATCCGGAGAATACGGGGGGTGTGGAAGAACAGTCACCTGGCGTTCAGTGAGAAACTGGGTCATGCGGATCGCGGTGTGCGGACGGGCATTGTCGTGGAGGAGCTTCCACTGTCCACTCCAGTACAGTTCAGGACGAACCCGTCTTATGCGTTGCAGTAGCCGTTTCAAAACTCCCTCGTAGTTTTCTGCGTTGAGAGATGTTCTCTGGGGTACAAAATCAAGATGAATGTCACCATTGCTGTCGAAAAAGGCTATCAGGATTGCCTTAATCTTGTACTTTATGCACCGACTTTTCTTGGGAGGCGGAGAAGACGCTGAACACCACGCCATTGACTGTGTCTTGGTCTCCGGATCATACTGGTAGCACCACGACTCGACTCCTGTAATGATTGTCTTCAACACCTCCGGATTTTGGTCATAAACGTCAATGAAATCTCCCGACGTTTCCATCCGAGTTTGCTTCTGCTAGTCTGCCAGGTTGTGCGGTACAAACCGGACACAAATCTTAAGCTTTTTCACATGTTCGTGAACAATGTACCTTACACTGTCCTTGCCTACACACACTTCATCTGCTATCATTCGTAAGGACACTCGCCGATAATTCGCAAGCATTTGACGCACCCGTTCGATGTTGTCTGGAGATGTGCTTGTGGTTGGTCGACTCGAACGCGCCTCGTCCTCAACACTTTCCTTTCCTTCTAAAAAGCGTTTAAACAAGTCAAAAACGCACTTTTTACTCACTGCTTGAGCGTGGTAAACTTACATTAACATTGCTTATATTTCCGTGGGCGTTTTTGCCTAGGTGGAAGCAAAACTTCATGTTAACGCGTTGCACCGTTTTGCACTCCATTGTGCAATGTCACGAGTTCTCACACTGACTCCGTACGATGTGTTGCAGCGTTCAACTCCGTTTAACTGTGTTGAAGTTGGCCGATAGGGGGTACTTGGTGTCGGTGTCATGTCCCGCAATGTGTATGCGCGAGCGCATCGTCCGAACTAGCACGGTGTACAGTCTAGGCGACCATTCAGCGAACTTTTCACACAGGTTGTAGATTGTATTAGAGGTACTCCTTACCAGTAACTAGGCACCTTTGCCATCGTTCTGGCTGTCTCCATATTTGCGCAGCAAATCATTCTTTAGGGTACATTATACATGAGCTGTTTAAACACCGCTGTCAATCTGTAAACCACACCTTCGAACATCCCCTGAAGAGCGTTTCCGCCGTGGGCCCCGTTGGCGTTTAAACAGCTACAGACGATGACAGCGCTTTCGGAGGCATTGCAACTGCTGGCGATAACGCGAACCAGTCTATACGATGAAATAACAGGCAATTGAGCAGCTTCCGAACTGTGTCTATCGTCTGCTGGAGTAATACTCTTCCTCATGATGGTTTGTTTGAGTCATCAGTCCATAGACTGGTTTGATGCAGCTCTCCATGCCACCCTATCCTGTGCTAACCTTTTCATTTCTACGTAGCTATTGCATCCTACATCTGCTCTAATCTGTTTGTCATATTCATACCTTGGTCTACCCCTACCGTTCTTGCCACCTACACTTCCTTCAAAAACCAACTGAACAAGTCCTGGGTGTCTTAAGATGTGTCCTATCATTCTATCTCTTCTTCTCGTCAAATTTAGCCAAATCGATCTCCTCTCACCAATTCGATTCAGTATCTCTTCATTCGTGATTCGATCTATCCATCTCACCTTCAGCATTCTTCTGTAACACCACATTTCAAAAGCTTCTATTCTCTTTCTTTCTGAGCTAGTTATCGTCCATGTTTCACTTCCATACAATGCCACGCTCCACACAAAAGTCTTCAAAAACATTTTTCTAATTCCGATATCAATGTTTGAAGTGAGCAAATTTCTTTTCTTAAGAAAGCTCTTCCTTGCTTGTGCTAGTCTGCATTTTATGTCCTCCTTACTTCCGCCATCGTTGGTTATTTTACTACCCAAATAACAATATTCATCTACTTCCTTTAAGACTTCGTTTCCTAATCTAATATTCCCTACATCACCTGCCTTCGTTCGACTGCACTCCATTACTTTTGTTTTGGACTTATTTATTTTCATCTTGTACTCCTTACCTAAGACTTCATCCATACCATTCAGCAACTTCTCAAGATCTTCTGCAGTCTCAGATAAAATAACAATATCATCGGCAAATCTCAAGGTTTTGATTTCCTCTCCTTGGACTGTGATTCCCTTTCCAAATTTCTCTTTGATTTCCTTTACTGCCTGTTCTATGTAAACATTGAAAAGGAGAGGGGACAAACTGCAGCCTTGCCTCACTCCTTTCTGAATTGCTGCTTCTTTTTCAAAGCCCTCGATTCTTATCACTGCAGACTGATTTTTATACAGGTTGTAGATAATTCTTCGTTCTCGGTATCTGATCCCTATCATCTTCAGAATCATAAATAGCCTGGTCCAATCAACATTATCGAATGCCTTTTCTAGATCTACGAATGCCATGTACGTGGGCTTGTCCTTCTTGATTCGATCCTCTAAGATCAGACGTAAAGTCAGGATTGCTTCACGTGTTCCTACATTTCTTCTGAAGCCAAATTGATCTTCCCCCAACTCAGCTTCAACTTGTTTTTCCATTCTTCTGTAAATAATACGTGTTAAAATTTTGCAGGCATGAGATACTAAACTAATAGTGCGGTAGTTTTCACACCTGTCAGCACCGGCTTTCTTGGGAATAGGTATAACAACATTCTGCTGAAAATCGGATGGGACTTCTCCTGTCTCATACATCTTGCACACTAAACGAAATAACCTTACCATGCTGGTTTCTCCTAAGGCAGTCAGTAATTCAGCGGGAATATCATCAATTCCAGGTGCCTTGTTCCTATTTAGGTCACTCACAGCTCTGTCAAACTCTGACCTCAAAATTGGGTCTCCCATTTCATCAGCATCAACAGCCTCTTCATGTTCCAAAACGAAATTATCTACATCGTTACCTTGATACAACTGTTGGATATGCTCCTGCCATCTTTCTGCTTTGTCTTCTTTCCCTAGAAGTGGCTTTCCATCTGAGCTCTTAATATTCATGCACCTAGATTTTCTTTCTCCAAAGGTTTCCTTGATTTTCCTGTATGCAGCATCTACCTTTCCCAGGACCATACAGCCTTCGACATCCTTGCACTTTTCCTTCAGCCATTCTTCCTTAGCTACCTTGCACTTTCTATCCACTTCATTCTTTAATCGCCTGTATTCTTTTCTGCCCTCTTCATTTCTAGCATTCTTGTATTTTCGTCGTTCATCAATCAGGTCTAGTATCTCCTGAGTTATCCACTGATTCTTAGTTGATCTTTTCTTCCTTCCTAACATTTCTTCAGCAGCCCTACTGACTTCATTTTTCATGACTCTCCACTCTTCCTCTACTGTGTTTCCTTCGGCCTTTTCATTTAGTCCTTGTGCAACATGTTCCTTGAAACAATCCATCACACTCTTTTCTTTCAACTTGTCTAGATCCCATCTTTTTGCATTCTTTCTTTTCTTCAATTTCTTCAATTTCAGATGGCATTTCATGACCAACAAGTTGTGGTCAGAGTCCACGTCTGCTCCTGGGAAAGTTTTGCAATCCAACACCTGGTTTCTGAATCTCTGCCTAATCATAATGAAGTCTATTTGATACCTTCCAGTGTCTCCAGGTCTCGTCCACGTATACAGCCGTCGTTTGTGGTGTTTGAACCAAGTATTGGCGAGGACTAAATTATGGTCAGTGCAGAATTCAACCAGCCGACTTCCTCTTTCGTTTCTTTGTCCCAATCCAAATTCTCCTACTGTGCTACCTTCTCTTCCTTGGCCTACCACTGCGTTCCAGTCTCCCATCACAATTAGATTCTCGTCACCTTTGACATATTGTATTAAATCTTCTATCTCCTCATATATTCTTTCAATTTCTTCATCATCCGCTGAACTAGTAGGCATATAGACCTGCACTATTGTGGTGGGCATTGGTTTGGTGTCTATCTTGGCGACAATAATTCTTTCACTATGCTGGTCGTAGTAGCTTATCCGCTGCCCTATTTTCTTATTCATTATCAAACCAACTCCTGCATTACCCCTGTTTGCTTTCGTGTTGATAATTCGGTAGTCGCCTGACCAAAAATCCTGTTCTTCCTGCCAACGTACTTCACTTATACCAACTACATCTAACTTTAGCCTATCCATCTCCCTTTTCAGATTCTCTAACCTACCACAACGATTCAAACTTCTAACATTCCACGCTCCGACTCGCAGAATGTCAGTATCCATCTTCCTGATGATCGCCCCCTCTCGTGTAGTCCCCACCCGGAGATCCGAATGGGGGACTAGTTTACCTCCGGAATATTTTACCCGGGAGGAAGCCATCATCAGTACATCATTCATACAGAGAGAGCTGCATGTCCTCGGGAGGTGGTTACGGCTGTAGTTTCCCGTTGCTTTCAGCCGTGTAGCAGTATCAACACAGCTAAGCCATGTTGAGTATTATTACAAGGCCGTATCAGTCAATCATCTAGACTGCCGCCCTTGCAACTACCGAAAGGCTGCTACCCCCCTTTCGATGAACCATTCGTTAGTCTGGTCTCTCAACAGATACCCATCCGATATGGTTGCACCTGCGGCTCGGCTATCTGCATCATTGGGACACGCAAGCCTCCCCACCGCGGCAAGGTCACATGGTTCGCAGAGGAGGCCTCATGATGGTATCCAAACCAAATCCCCACGGCGCAACAACGATGAAGGGTCATGAACTACCAAGCGATCGCTACTCAGCCCGAAGGCCTGCATGGCAAATGTCTGACAAGTTTTAAGGTGGATGCAAGTATTTGAAAGTTTTAAGAAACAGATTTGCTTTTAAACTGCTCTGGACTGTAAATTTCTCCTTCAGTTTCCTTCCCCCTTTTACGCACAACCTACACCAGTAGTAGGCAGGGTCGGTTCTGGGACAATGGATGCTGCGTCAGCATTTTCCCACCCCCATGATGGTGACGCCATGACCACGTGCTATTGTTTACAAACAAAGCTACATGCTTTAACAGGTGTCGTCTTGACGAAACCTAACCTCACTTTTTAAACACGTGGGCGCTGCTAACCTCAATGCTGCCATCTTGACAGGCCCTAACTTTACATTTTGTGAACAAGTGAACGTAGCTAACCTCACTGCTGTCATCTTAACCAAGGAGGGCCGCGGAATTTAAAATCCACGTCCTTTTGACAGCTGTCAAGATGACAGGTGTGGCACGTGGGAGCGGAATTTGAACAAGTAAACGTCGCTAACCTCACTACTGGCTTCTTGACAGGGCGAAATCTCACTGCTACCACATTGACGACATAGGGCGTGGAATTTAAAATCCACGTGCTTTTGACAGCTGTCATCTTGACACGTCCTAACCACGTAGGCGCGGAATGTAAACAAGTGAACGGAGCTAACCTCACTGCTACCATCTTGACAGGACCAAACCTCACTGCTGCCACCTTAAGCACGTGGGCGGAATTTTAAATTCACATGCTTTAACAGCTGTCAAGATAACAGCTACCATCTTGACGAGTTCTAACCACGTGGGTGCGGAATTTTTAACACGTGAATTAAAGGCAATTGAATGTCCCTAATGCTCAAATCTATAAGCTTTTAAATGTTGCCATCAAATATTCAGTGTTCTGAACATTAAACAGCTGTTGTAAGAATCGACTAAAAGGGGACCAGGAGGGGCTCTGAACTGTAGCGCGTTCACGTTCACTACTATTACACTGCAGTGGCGAAACATGTACACTTATTCGGCACAATTTAGTAAATTGAACTGTATCCTCATGCCATTATCCTATTTATCTACAGTAGTAAAAATAATCATCGTATTTCTTGGCATATAGCTTGTGCGCGCTAGTTACATCAATAGTAGTAGTGGTGATTGTTGTCTTAAAAGGAAGTACAACTGTACATCCATCCTCCATTAATACTACAGGTCTATCGTTCCGCTGACTACGAGTTTACCTCTTAAGACTTGGAGTTGAACTTAGAACAAGATAGTTTGTGTTTAAACACACTATCTCTTACGAATGCAAGCTTATAGCCGCACGCCCCTAAGCGCACGGAAAACAATTAGAGAGCGTGACCAGTACCTTACTCTCACCTACTATGTAGAACAGAGGGTATGTTGGAGGATAGGAAACAACATGAATGAACTCTGTTATAGATTTGCCCACAGTAAACCTACTATCTCACGATGTAGGAATTTAATCCGTAGTTGTGTAGCCACCGTTCTTGTTCTGTTACGAGCTGTGAATTAAACGCACGCGTCTAGTGTGCAGGTATTATGCAAAATATTGCTTATCAATTATATTTTATCATAAAACTGGACAAGAGAACCCCACCATATCCCGGATGCAAGCTCACAGCTGCGTGTTCATAACCGAACGGCCTAATCACCGTTATCTTATGTAAGAGCCTCCGTAGCTCAGGCGGCAACGCACCAGCCTCTGACCGCTGGGTTCCGTGGTTCAGGTATTTCTTCGAGTACTAGAAACGAATACTCACTACCACTGATGAGTTAGCACGACGTAGACTTCGGAGGTTACACAGAGCCCTCCTGTCAATGATTACAGCGTTGTGGTTACACAACTAAGTAAGATAGTAATTACGTGTTCGATTTCCAGTCAGAACAGGGATTGTCTCGTAACAATATTCGTTAGAACATGGTAAGTATAGGATGTTGTGTTTGCCGGAATATTTTATAATGTTTTTAAATTCTAAAAACGAATATCGACAGAAGATACAGTCGCAGCATTTGCTTGGTATTTACTAAGAGGCCAGCAGAAGATCATGTTTTTATTTATTGTCTTGCTTTAGAAGATAGTAGGTATCATCAAGAAGGCCACCGCCATTCAAGCTATTCAGCGTAAGTATATTCCATTCTGTGAAAATAAATCCTCTCCGCAGCGAGAGGACCATTTTCATAGTTACTTGTTTGCCGGATGGGGACATAAAGCCTTATGCTAACCTCACAATGCTATTTGTCTAACAATAAACAGGGTTCGAATCCAATAATTTTTTCAGGGTTCGAAATCCATGTATTAGATATTTTTATTCTAATACTGAACATTCAAATCCATGATTTTTTATTTTATTCACGGTGACTATTAGGAGAGAGAGTGTAACGGTTCAAATCCCGTTACAAGATGATATCTGTATTTTTATTATTTTATCTGTATTATTATTATTATTATTATTATTATTATTATTATTATTATTATTATTATTATTATTATTATTATTATTATTCTTGCGTTCCGGCCTTCTAAGGACCACGTTACAATTTCAATTGTTCCTCCTTAGTTGTTCTTTCCTTTTCTTCCAGTATTCTTTCATTGTTTCACTGTGTTTCTTTTTCCTGTCTTCAGTCCACTTTGTGCCTGTTTTCTTTTCCTTCCTCCCTTGGAATCCTTCCATTTGTAAGACTTTCTTCCTAAAAATCTTTCTTTCCAATAATTCTTCTTCTCGTATGTTGTTCCTTTCCAGGTCTTTCTTGACTTCTTGAATCCAGGTGGTAGTTGATTTCTTTTCCCAAAGGTACTTGAAGATTCGTTTAGTTAGTCTATTGTCATCCATTCTGTAAATGTGTCCAAGAAATAGCAATCTCCTTTTTCTTATTGTTTCTGATATGTTTTCTACGTTCTGGTAAATTTCATTGTTACTTCTTAATTTCCAAAACTCTGCAATTCTTGGAGGACCTAATATTTTCCTTATAATTCTTCTTTCTAATATTTCTAATTTATCAAGCTTGTAGTTCAGTGCTAGACATTCGCTGGCATAAAGGCATTCTGGTTTCACTACTGTGTTGTAGTGCTTTATTTTAAGTTTCCTTGATAAGCACTTTTTGTTGTAAGTATTCTTAATTATACCGTATGCTCTTTCCATCTTTTGTATCCTCTCCTCTATAGCAGATTTTTCTAAACCATTTTCTTGAATTGTCTCACCCAAATATTTGAATTTCTTTACCTTTTCTATTTGACCAATATCCGTTGCTAAAAACTTTGGGGCACTTTTTATATTCGTCAAAAATTTTGTTTTCTCGGCAGAGATTCTCAAGCCTGTCATGTTGGCTGTCTTTTCAAGGAGATTGACTTGCATTGCTGCATCTGTAAGGCTTTCTGAAAGTATGGCAAAGTCATCTGCAAATGCTAGGCAATTTATTGCAACACCTTTGTTCTTCTTCCCCAGCATGAGTGGCATTATTTTAGATTCTTTCAGTTTTTCATTCCAAATTCTTACAATTTTCTCCATGACACAATTGAAAAGGAGTGGAGATAGACCATCGCCCTGCCTGACACCTGTATTTATTTTGAAAGGTCGAGATACTTCACCCATAAATTTTACTTTCGAGATAGTGTCTGTAAGTGTTTCACGAATTAGGTTTGCCAATTTAGTTTTAACTCCAAATTCACGGATTACTTTATCTAGGGTTTCCCTTATCAACAGAGTCAAAGGCTTTTTTAAAGTCAATAAATGTTACAACTATGTCTTTGGAGTTTATTAATCTGTGTCGAATTATAGATTTCAGGTTGAAAATCTGTTCGGAGCAAGATCTTCCTTCTCTAAATCCACCTTGATATTCACCCAATTGACTGTCCAGTGTCGATTTTACTCTATTTAGTAGTATTGTTGAGAATATCTTGTAAGCAACTGGCAAGAGAGATATACCTCTGTAGTTGTTGACATCCTGCTTGTTACCCTTCTTGTGTAATGGGTGTATTAGAGCCACTTTCCAATCCTCTGGGATATTTTCTGTTTCCCAAATTTCTTCAAAGATTATTTGTAGATCTTCTATAATTTTTGGTTCAGCCCATTTAAAAAGTTCAGCTGTTATGGAGTCTTCCCCACTAGCTTTGTTATTTTTAAGATTTTTTATTGCTTCCTTTATTTCTTCCGCTGTTGGAGGTGAATCAGCTTCTAGATTTTCCTGAATTTCTGAAAATTCTAATTTATGATTTGGCTCAGGGCAGTTCAGCAGGTGTTCGAAGTGTTTTGCCAGAATCTCACAATTCTCGGCATTGTTAAGGCCAATATTACCATTTGCATCTCTGAAGCAAATGCTCCGGGATTGATAACCTTTCAGGTTATTCTTAAAGGTCTGATAGAAATTTCGGGAGTTATTTCTTACAAAATTATTCTCAATTTCTACTAGCTGCGATTTTTCAAAAGATCTTTTAACCTGCCTTATTATTCTTGTTGTTTCCTTTCTTTGTTGTTTAAATAGCTCATAGTGTTCATTCTTTCCGGAACATTTCCATTTTTTCCACTTTTTCACTCTTTCCATAAGTGCTTCCTCACATACGTTATTCCACCATACTTTCTTTTTAGTTTTAACTGATCCAAATACTTTCTTCGCTGCACTATTAATCTGTTTAGATAATTCTGGCCATTTGCCATGCTGAGTTATTTTAATTTCTTCCTGAAAGTTTTCTATAGTTGCTTGTGTAATGTTGAGCCTATCTATGTTGTATTTCATTAATTTTCTCGGCCTTCCTTGATTCCTGCGAGGTAGAAGCTTTAGCTTAATTTCAGAGAGGTAATGATCGGAGTCAAACTCCCCACTTCTTATTACTTTAACATTCATAATTTCCTTAATACTTTCTTGAGAAATAGCTACATGGTCCAACTGAAACTCACCTAACATCGGATTTGGGGACACCCATGTTTTAGCCTTTCTTGGAAGTTTCTTAAAGAAGGTCGACATTAATTTTAGGTGAAAGGATTTACAGAGATTAATTAGTCTCATGCCATTTTTGTTTGTTCTTTTGTGTGCCGGATATGCCCCTACTGTTTTGCTGAAAACTTTTTCTTTGCCTACCTGTGCATTAAAATCACCAAGTAGAATAGTAACATTTGATTTTGGAATTTTTGACATTTCATCATCTAGAAGACTCCAGAATTCTTCAGTTTTACTTGGGTTCTTGCTATTATCTTCATTTATTGGTGCATGACAGTTAACAAATGTATACTTTTTGTTCTTGCATTTAAGTGTGAGAAGAGATAACCTTTCTGAACTAGATTTAAATTCCATAACATTATCAACTATTGCTTTATGGACATAAAAGGCGGTACCTAGTAGTGGCATTCCTTTCATAATTTTGACTGCTGGTTTACCTTTAAAGATTCTATAATTTTTGGTTTCTGTTACATTCTCATCCATAAACCGTGTCTCTTGAGCTGCTAAGATCTGGATTTCATGTCTATCTAAGAAAATTTCCAGTTCTTTCTGTTTGCCGGTTTTTAGCAAGGAATTTACATTAAGAGTGCCTGCAAAGAATTTCCTCTTAAATTTAAGTCTGAAAGGATTCCAAGGATGCTCCGACTCACCCTTATTGCAGATGTTGGGACTCCCCAGAACCCTAGGTCCCGATGCATTGCATAACGCAATGGTGGATTTCTCTTCCGAGCTACCACCTGGGGTAGTGCTTTCATTCAGCGGACTTTCCATTCTGCAATTGAAATTGTACATTGTACAAGGTAGGAAATTAATTCCAAGATAAGATCGGATTGTTAGTCCGAAATGATTTTTTATTCGTGCTTTACTCCACTAGGTTCTTCCGCTCTCTCCGCCGTTGGGACATTAAATTCCTCATCCGCCTTCAAGACCGTTGACCAGGTTTCACCTGTAACCCTAGGCAGGGGCCCTTACAGGGTGCTACCATCCGGAGCCAGATGGACCCAGGTTTTTTTACGAGGTTGTTATTCAGTTCCATTATACAATGCTTGTCGCTTGCGTATTTGTAATTGAGTGTATGCATATATACGTATATGTAGATTAACATTAAATATCTATACAGTGAGAGTTTCGATATGTCAGATGTTGGATGTGACGTTGTTATATTGTGCTATACTGGCGATTCTGCCAAGTCATTGCCACGTCATGGCTACGTCATCGTGAGCTTTTAGCATTTCGCTCAGAGACTCAGCCGCCCCAGGGGATTTCACCATTACATGCAACGGTTTGAGGCGTTGTGGGAGTATGTCAGTGTTATTTCTGGAGATTACGCAGCTGTGTCAACCAACGTCTATAAAAGGTGGGTGCATATTGTAGCGTCAGTCATTATTTAAACGGAAGCTGAACAGTGAAGAAGTCTACTAGATGAAGAGGCCTCAGTCGGTCAGTGAACGAATGCGAACGAGAGATGGAGAAGACTCAGTGAGCCATTAATGATTGGTCATTGAGAGAGTGAGGCCAAAGGTTGGTCCGTCACTTAGTGGAAGACACGGATGCAAGGGCTTACCATGGAGTCAGAGAGGGATACCACCTACTATGAGGTATTACCATATTGACTTACAAAGAAGTCAGATGATATGGAGAAGAAGCAGTCACAAGGATGTATCACCAAGTTAGGCGTGACACATCTACAGTAAACACCAGATCAAAGGAATACGTCGTAATTACACTGAAAGTGTTGAACGTACAGTCAAGTGAATCAGTGAGGGAAATATTTCATATATATTGTTACATGTCCGGTCAAGAAGAATTCAAATTCATGCCTAGTTTCTTTCAGTTGCAATGTCATAATTTCATATTCTCATCTGTTTTATCGCAACAAGACTCACTATTTTTTAATATATTATTTAAAGAATATATTTTGTTCTATCAAACGAATTCATAGTTTTATTTCAATGACAGTAAAATATCTTAACCTCAAACTTAATGGGGAAACCGAACGCCAATCTCCTTTTCCCAGAACTTATATGGTATGTTGTCAGTAGTATAATAAGCGGGTTCTGCGGCCTCCTCCCGCGGGAAATTTGAATCCTGGCGGGAAATTTGAATTTTTGGCGGGAAATTTGAATTTTGGCGGGAGATTTGAATTTGTAAACAAAGCCACGTGCTTTTTGACAGCTGTCATCGACAACAACGCATCGCTAACATCACTGCTGCCATCTTGACGGGCCTAAACCTCAGTGGTACCAACTTAACCTAACTAGCGCGAGGTAAACAAAGCCACGTGTTTTTTGACAGCCACGTGCTTTTTGACAGACAACAACGCATCGCTAACCTCAGTACTGCCATCTTGACGGGCCTAAACCTCAGTGGTACCAACTTAACCTAACTAGCGCGAGATAAACAAAGCCACGTGTTTTTTGACAGCCACGTGCTTTTTGACAGACAACAACGCATCGCTAACCTCAGTACTGCCATCTTGACGGGCTTAAACCTCAGTGGTACCAACTTAACCTAACTAGCGCGAGATAAACAAAGCCACGTGCTTTTTGACAGCCACGTGCTTTTTTGACAGCTGTCATCCGCCATCTTTAAACTACAGAGCACCGTGCTGCCCTCTTTATCGCAGTAGCTGCAAATTCGTCACCTGTCATCGGCAGTGCTGCCATCTTGGCGAGCCTAAACCTTAGTGCTACGAACTTAACCTCACTAGCGCGAGATAAACAAATCCACGTGCTTTTTTGACAGCTGTCGAATTTGTAAACAAATCCACGTGCTTTTTTGACAGATGTCATCCGCCATCTTTAAACTACAGAGCACCGTGCTGCCCTCTTTATCGCAGTAGCTGTAAATTCGCCACCTGTCATCCGCAGTGCTGCCATCTTGGCGGATCTAAACCTTAGTGCTACCAACTTAACTTCACTAGCGCGAGATAAACAAATCCACGTGCTTTTTTGACAGCTGTCATCCGCCATCTTTAATCTATAGAACACAGTGCTGCCCTCTTTAGCTACTTACCTTTGAAATGTGGTGGCGGATAATTTGAAAAATGCTTTTTGACAGCAGCCATCTTTGAGCACCGTGCTGCCCTCTTTAGCTAGATACCTGTGGTGGCAGACAATTCTACGTGACAGCAGCCATCTTTGAGCACAGTGCTGCCCTCTTCGTGGTGGCGGGAAATTCCACGTGCTCTTGTTTGGAAACAAACTCTCGTGCTTTTTTCTGACAGCTGTCATCCGCCATCTTGCGTCACAAACCTCAGTGCTGCACTCTTTAGCTAGATACCTTTGAAATGTGGTGGCGGCAATTTGAAAAATTCTATGTGCTCTTGTTTGGAAACAAAGCCACGTGCTTTTTGGACAGCTGTCATCCGCCATCTTTAATCAATAGAGCACTGTGCTGCTATCATGCGGGCAATTTCGTCAGCTGTCATCCGCCATCTTTAATCCACAGAGCACCGTGCTGCCCTCTTTATGACATGTAGCAGCGGGCAATTTGCAAGTTCTGTTAGCTGTCATTCGCCATCTTTAATCAAGAGAGCACCGTGCTGCCATCTTTAGCTAGATACCTTTGAAATGTGGTGGCGGCAAATTGAAAAATTCCACGTGCTCTTGTTTAGTAAACAAACTCACGCGCTTTTTGTCAGCTGTCATCCGCCATCTTACATCGCAAACCTCAGTGCTACACTCTTTAGGTACATACCTTTGAAATATGGTGGCGGATAATTTAAAAAGGAAAATTCTACGGCAGCCATCTCTCGACGCTAATTGCACAAGATGGTGGCTATACATGACTCCTTAAGGGTGCTTACGCAAGATGGCCGCTATACATAGGTTCTTATGAGACGCCCTTGGGGTGGTTGCGCAAGATGGCGGTTGCTTTTATGAGGTGGCTTAAGGGTCCTTGCACAAGATGACTAGAGACGCCCTAAGGATGCTTGCGCAAGATGGCGGCTATACACGACTCCTTATGAGACGCCTTAAGGGTGCTTGCGCAAGATGGCTGCTGCTCTTATGAAGAAAGCTAGCTTAGAGGCTAACGTGTCATGCTAGTTCGATTCATTAAATTTGGGGGCTTAAATGCAAAATGTTAAATATCTCGAAAACGGTGCATCGTAGAGCAAAACGGACAAAAAAATTTCTGCCCAATACCTCGGTTCGCAGTACGAAGAACAAGAAAAACATAGTCTAATGATGAGAGCAACGGTTCGGTTCCTACTTAGGCCCTTTGGCATTCGCTCTGTTTTAGTTTGTATTGAAGCAAGTCTTCGTAACATGATCAGGTCTAGCTATGGTAGAGAGTATAACGTGCCGTGCATGTTCGATTCATTAAATTTGGGGCTTAAATGCAAAATGTTAAATATCTCGAAAACGGTGCATCGTAGAGCAAAACGGATAAAATTTTTCCACCTGATACCTAGGTTTGCAGTATCAGGAACATGATAGCATAAGAAAAACATAGTCTAATGATGAGATCGACGGTTCGATCCCTACTTAGGCCCTTTGGCATTGGCAGCTATCTAATTCTACAAGATGGCGGCTATACATAGCTTCTTATGAGGCAGCTTAAGAGCGCTTGCACAAGATGGCTGCTGCTCTTATGAGACGCCCTAAGGGTGCTTGCGCAAGGTAGCAGCGACAAGACGGCGACTATACACAGCTCCTTATGATACGGCCTAGAGGTGCTACACAAGATGGTGGCTGCTCTGATGAAGAAAGCTAGCTTTGCATCGTGCAGGTATCTTTACAGCACTAAACCTCATACCTTTGAAATGTGGTGGCGGGTAATTTGAAAAATTCTACGTGCTTTTTCTTAACAGCAGCTATCTTTAAACAATAGCGGCTATACATAAGCTGTTAAGGCCTCCTCTTATGTCAAGGCATAGCTCTATCGAACAAGTTTAAACCTGCATCGGGATAGCTAGAGTAAGCACGTGCTGCAGTGATGACGTCATTATGCATGTTTAGACTTGCAAATCACTAAAGAAACATAACAAGACTAGAATCGAACACTGCACTCTATGCCGTTAACTTTATCATGTGATCGGAACATTGATTGAAGTGTTTAGAACACTAAATAAGTAGAACCGAACGCTGTACTCGATACAACATGTGTTTAGAACATGTCAGGGGATACCTTTGTTCTAAGAAGATTAGATTACCGCACATTCCTTGTAGGGCTAATAGGCTAAAGGGCTAATGGGCAAAAGGGCTAATGGGCTAATGGGCAAAAAGGGCTAAAGGGCTAAAGGGCTAATGGGCTAAAGGGCTAGGGTGCCTCTCCTCTCTTTATCCGGGCTTGAGACCGGCTCTACAACTAGAGGCGGAGTTAACACCCTAAGGAAGGGAGAATGTTGGGAAATAATCTATACGAATATAGCTACTCGATCGACTATATACTACAGATGGATGACTTAGGTGAGGGTAAGCGCTTACTTAATAATACCTACACGACGTAATTCATGCTCTATTTCAAAAATATCTTCTTTGTACTGTGTGTAACCAGCATCATGATAGGCTCTTAGCAGCTGTAAACGTTTTACCAGTACGTTGGGGTCTTTACAGTAGCTTATATCTACATAGGGTAACAGAGGCTCGTTGTGAACTTTGAGTCTATATGCAGACAGTTGATGTGTAGGGACTTGTTTTGATGTAATACGTGCTTCAGCAGTAGCGTTTCTAGGTACAAACTTAACTTGTTTCGATAGCGATGAAGCGTTGAAATTTCCTTCTTCTTTACCTTGCATCTCTTCTTGAGATGTTTGCACTGCGACAGAACGTGTAGTAGGCTTAGGAAATGAAGTAAAATCATCAAGCTGTAATGGCAATGAAACATTAAGATTTTCTTCTTCTTCTACCTTCCCTTTACTACTGTTTTGATCAACATCATTATCCTTATTATCATAATCATGATCTTGCCTCTCTTTATCTTGAAGTTTGTGCTTAGTAACAGAACTTGCAGCAGGCCTAGACAACAAGGGAGAATTAAAAATCTCTCTCAGAGGTGTACTTTTTAAACATAAATCAGTGTTCGCTGGAATATGGTTGAGCTCTTTGTATTTAGTTCCCGATGAAGCTACATTACACGCGGCTTCATGACGTTGAGCGTTGTATGCGTTCTTGAACTCTCTTCTACAATGTTTGCATTGAAACATTGTCCTACATGATATCTCATGACGTCTCCTGTGATAGCTTCGGGAAAATGCTTTTCCACACTCTTCGCAAATATACCTAGAAATAGGTTTTTCCATGACGGACGTTTATCTTCTGCTAACAGATTCTTCTTTGAATCTACTTGACATTTGTTACTCTCTACTTCGATGATGCGAACAGCTTAGCGATTAACAGTAAACTAACACAAAAGCGTATAACCAAGGTAGCAACAGTAAGGTTTAAGCCCATCAAGATGGCAAGAGTGAGGTTAGCGACGTTCTGTTGTTGGATTTTAAATTCCGCGCTATAACATGCATAAGGTGGCAGTCTTGAGGTTTACCGCCGTAAAGATGGCAGCAGTGAGGTTAGCGACGCTCTATTGTCCTTCAATGTGAGGTTAGGGTCCGTCAAGAAGACAGCTGTCAAAAAAGCACGTGGCTTGGTTTACTAAACAAGAGCACGTGGCTGTGACGTCACTGTCATGTAATCAATCCTTAGCTCTACGTCGTTAAGAGCAGCATTAGAATTAGCTATGTTTAAAAATCTTGGGAACAGAGCAGCAGTATGAATAGCCATGTTTCAAAGCGTGTACACATCACCTATCGATTTTACATGCATCGACCCTCGTACTAAACTTCTTCCGCTAGATCGTGCTGCTATCTTAGCATAACCTATACGTATGAACTTACAGTACAAAGAATAGCCATGTTTCAAAGCGTGTACACATCACCTACCGATTTTACATGCATCGACCCTCGTACTAAACTTCTTCCGCTAGATAGTGTTGCTATCTTAGCATAACCTATACGCATGACCTTAAGTACAAGGAATAGCCATGCTTCAAAGCATGTACACATTACCTATCGATTTTGCATGCATCGACTCTCGTACTAAACTTCTTCCGCTAGATTGTGCTGCTATCTTTGCATAATTTTATACACATGAACTTACGGTGCAAAGAATAGCCATGTTTCAAAGCGTGTACACATTACCTATCGATTTCGCATGCATCAAATATCGCACTAAACTTCATCCACTAGATTCTGCTGCTATCTTAGCATAACTTATACGCATGAACTTAAAGTACAAAGAATAGCCATGTTTCAAAGCGTGTACACATTACTTATTGATTTTGCATGCATCGAATCTCGTACTAAACTTCTTCCGCTAGATTGTGCTGCTATCTTAGCATAACCTGTACCCATAAATTTAAAGTGCAAAGAATAGCCATGTTTCAAAGCGTGTACAAATCACCTATCGATTTCGCATGCATCGACTCTCGTACTAAAACTTCTTCCGCTAGATTATGCTGCTATCTTAGCATACCCTATGTGCATGAACTTAAAATGCAAAGAATAACTATGTTTCAAAGCGTGTACACATCACCCTGAACTTCTTCCGCTAGATTGTACTGCTATCTTAGCATAACCTATACCGGCGAACTTAAAGCACAACAAATAACGATGTTTAACAGCGTGTACACATCACCTATTGATTTTGTATGCATCGACTATTTTTTACCGCCAGAGTATACAACAATCGCATATGTGTATTGCTAACGTATGTGTATAAAGCTAGAGCACAAAGAATAGCTATATTCCAAAGCGCGTACACATCACCTATCGATTTTGCATACATCGACTATGGTAATAAACTTCTCCCGCTAGAGTGTACAACGATCGCAATTGTGTGCTGCTACCTATGTGCGTGAATTTAAAGCATAAAGAATAGCGTGTACACATCACGTATCGATGATGCATGCGTCGACTATCGTACTAGGCTTCTTCCGCTAGAGCATGTAGCAATCGCTTTTGTGTATCCCTAACCCATGTGCACGAACTTAAAGCACAAGGAAGAGCTATGTTTCAAAGCGTGTACACATCACCTATCGATGATGTATGCATCGACTATCGTACTAAACTTCTTCTACAACAGCGTGCAATCATCGCTTGTGTGTGCTGCAATCCTAACATAACCTATGTGCACGAACTTAAAGCACAAAGAATACCCAAGTTCAAAGCGTGTACACATCACCTATCGATTTTACATGCATCGACTTTCGTATTAAACTTCTTCCACTAGAGCGTGCGACAACCTTATAAGTATGCTGCTAACTTAGTATAACTTATACGCATGAACTTAAAGCATAAAGAATAGCGATGTATAAAAATCTTGTGAACATAGCAGCAGCAGTAAGAATAGCAATGTTTTAAAAGCGTGTACGCATTGCCTATCGATTATACATGCATCAACTAGAGTACTAAACTTCCCCCGCTAGAGTGTGCTGCTATCTCAGCATAACCTATGTGCATGGATTTAAAGCACGAAGAATAGTTAACTTTCAAAGCGTGTACACAACACCTATCGATTTTGCATGCATCAACTATATTAACACATCCCGCTAGAATTTACAACGTTCACATGTGTTTGCGCTGCTACTTTAGAATGACCTATGCGCATGAACTTAAAGCACAAAGAATAGCGATGTTTAAAAATCTTGCGAACATAGTAGCAGTAAGAATAGCAAGGTTTAAAAGCGTGTACGTATCACCTTTTGATAATGCATACATCAATTATCGTACTAAACAACTTCTACGCGAGCGTCCGACCATCGCTTGTACGTGTGCTGCTATCTTAACATAACCTATGTGCACGAACTTAAAACATAAAGAATAGTTATGTATAAAAATCTTGTGAACATAGCAGAGTGTTAACTACGTAGGTGTAGACATTGAACTTTGCACGCTGAAGCAGCATACAAAGTGACCGTGACGTCACAGCCACGTGCTCTTGTTTAGTAAACCAAGCCACGTGCTTTTTTGACAGCTGTCTTCTTGACGGACCCTAACCTCACATTGAAGGACAATAGAGCGTCGCTAACCTCACTGCTGCCATCTTTACGGCGGTAAACCTCAAGGCTGCCACCTTATGCATGTTATAGCGCGGAATTTAAAATCCAACAACAGAACGTCGCTAACCTCACTCTTGCCATCTTGATGGGCTTAAACCTTACTGTTGCTACCTTGGTTATACGCTTTTGTGTTAGTTTACTGTTAATCGCTAAGCTGTTCGCATCATCGAAGTAGAGAGTAACAAATGTCAAGTAGATTCAAAGAAGAATCTGTTAGCAGAAGATAAACGTCCGTCATGGAAAAACCTATTTCTAGGTATATTTGCGAAGAGTGTGGAAAAGCATTTTCCCGAAGCTATCACAGGAGACGTCATGAGATATCATGTAGGACAATTTTTCAATGCAAACATTGTAGAAGAGAGTTCAAGAACGCATACAACGCTCAACGTCATGAAGCCGCGTGTAATGTAGCTTCATCGGGAACTAAATACAAAGAGCTCAACCATATTCCAGCGAACACTGATTTATGTTTAAAAAGTACACCTCTGAGAGAGATTTTTAATTCTCCCTTGTTGTCTAGGCCTGCTTCAAGTTCTGTTACTAAGCACAAACTTCAAGATAAAGAGAGGCAAGATCATGATTATGATAATAAGGATAATGATGTTGATCAAATCAGTAGTAAAGGGAAGGTAGAAGAAGAAGAAAATCTTAATGTTTCATTGCCATTACAGCTTGATGATTTTACTTCATTTCCTAAGCCTACTACACGTTCTGTCGCAGTGCAAACATCTCAAGAAGAGATGCAAGGTAAAGAAGAAGGAAATTTCAACGCTTCATCGCTATCGAAACAAGTTAAGTTTGTACCTAGAAACGCTACTGCTGAAGCACGTATTACATCAAAACAAGTCCCTACACATCAACTGTCTGCATATAGACTCAAAGTTCACAACGAGCCTCTGTTACTCTATGTAGATGTAAGCTACTGTAAAGACCCCAACGTACTGGTAAAACGTTTACAGCTGCTAAGAGCCTATCATGATGCTGGTTACACACAGTACAAAGAAGATATTTTTGAAATAGAGCATGAATTACGTCGTGTAGGTATTATTAAGTAAGCGCTTACCCTCACCTAAGTCATCCATCTGTAGTATATAGTCGATCGAGTAGCTATATTCGTATAGATTATTTCCCAACATTCTCCCTTCCTTAGGGTGTTAACTCCGCCTCTAGTTGTAGAGCCGGTCTCAAGCCCGGATAAAGAGAGGAGAGGCACCCTAGCCCTTTAGCCCATTAGCCCTTTAGCCCTTTAGCCCTTTTTGCCCATTAGCCCATTAGCCCTTTTGCCCATTAGCCCTTTAGCCTATTAGCCCTACAAGGAATGTGCGGTAATCTAATCTTCTTAGAACAAAGGTATCCCCTGACATGTTCTAAACACATGTTGTATCGAGTACAGCGTTCGGTTCTACTTATTTAGTGTTCTAAACACTTCAATCAATGTTCCGATCACATGATAAAGTTAACGGCATAGAGTGCAGTGTTCGATTCTAGTCTTGTTATGTTTCTTTAGTGATTTGCAAGTCTAAACATGCATAATGACGTCATCACTGCAGCACGTGCTTACTCTAGCTATCCCGATGCAGGTTTAAACTTGTTCGATAGAGCTATGCCTTGACATAAGAGGAGGCCTTAACAGCTTATGTATAGCCGCTATTGTTTAAAGATAGCTGCTGTTAAGAAAAAGCACGTAGAATTTTTCAAATTACCCGCCACCACATTTCAAAGGTATGAGGTTTAGTGCTGTAAAGATACCTGCACGATGCAAAGCTAGCTTTCTTCATCAGAGCAGCCACCATCTTGTGTAGCACCTCTAGGCCGTATCATAAGGAGCTGTGTATAGTCGCCGTCTTGTCGCTGCTACCTTGCGCAAGCACCCTTAGGGAGTCTCATAAGAGCAGCAGCCATCTTGTGCAAGCGCTCTTAAGCTGCCTCATAAGAAGCTATGTATAGCCGCCATCTTGTAGAATTAGATAGCTGCCAATGCCAAAGGGCCTAAGTAGGGATCGAACCGTCGATCTCATCATTAGACTATGTTTTTCTTATGCTATCATGTTCCTGATACTGCAAACCTAGGTATCAGGTGGAAAAAGTTTATCCGTTTTGCTCTACGATGCACCGTTTTCGAGATATTTAACATTTTGCATTTAAGCCCCAAATTTAATGAATCGAACATGCACGGCACGTTATACTCTCTACCATAGCTAGACCTGATCATGTTACGAAGACTTGCTTCAATACAAACTAAAACAGAGCGAATGCCAAAGGGCCTAAGTAGGAACCGAACCGTTGCTCTCATCATTAGACTATGTTTTTCTTGTTCTTCGTACTGCGAACCGAGGTATTGGGCAGAAAATTTTTTGTCCGTTTTGCTCTACGATGCACCGTTTTCGAGATATTTAACATTTTGCATTTAAGCCCCCAAATTTAATGAATCGAACTAGCATGACACGTTAGCCTCTAAGCTAGCTTTCTTCATAAGAGCAGCAGCCATCTTGCGCAAGCACCCTTAAGGCGTCTCATAAGGAGTCGTGTATAGCCGCCATCTTGCGCAAGCATCCTTAGGGCGTCTCTAGTCATCTTGTGCAAGGACCCTTAAGCCACCTCATAAAAGCAACCGCCATCTTGCGCAACCACCCCAAGGGCGTCTCATAAGAACCTATGTATAGCGGCCATCTTGCGTAAGCACCCTTAAGGAGTCATGTATAGCCACCATCTTGTGCAATTAGCGTCGAGAGATGGCTGCCGTAGAATTTTCCTTTTTAAATTATCCGCCACCATATTTCAAAGGTATGTACCTAAAGAGTGTAGCACTGAGGTTTGCGATGTAAGATGGCGGATGACAGCTGACAAAAAGCGCGTGAGTTTGTTTACTAAACAAGAGCACGTGGAATTTTTCAATTTGCCGCCACCACATTTCAAAGGTATCTAGCTAAAGATGGCAGCACGGTGCTCTCTTGATTAAAGACGGCGAATGACAGCTAACAGAACTTTTCAAATTGCCCGCTGCTACATGTCATAAAGAGGGCAGCACGGTGCTCTGTTGATTAAAGATGGCGGATGACAGCTGACGAAATTGCCCGCATGATAGCAGCACAGTGCTCTATTGATTAAAGATGGCGGATGACAGCTGTCCAAAAAGCACGTGGCTTTGTTTCCAAACAAGAGCACATAGAATTTTTCAAATTGCCGCCACCACATTTCAAAGGTATCTAGCTAAAGAGTGCAGCACTGAGGTTTGTGACGCAAGATGGCGGATGACAGCTGTCAGAAAAAAGCACGAGAGTTTGTTTCCAAACAAGAGCACGTGGAATTTCCCGCCACCACGAAGAGGGCAGCACTGTGCTCAAAATTGGCTGCTGTCACGTAGAATTGTCTGCCACCACAGGTATCTAGCTAAAGAGGGCAGCACGGTGCTCAAAGATGGCTGCTGTCAAAAAGCATTTTTCAAATTATCCGCCACCACATTTCAAAGGTAAGTAGCTAAAGAGGGCAGCACTGTGCTCTATAGATTAAAGATGGTGGATGACAGCTGTCAAAAAAGCACGTGGATTTGTTTACAAATTCGACAGCTGTCAAAAAAGCACGTGGATTTGTTTATCTCGCGCTAGTGAGGTTATGTTCGTAGCACTAAGGTTTAGGCCCGCCAAGATGGCAGCACTGCCGATGACAGATGACGAATTTGCAGCTACTGCGGTAAAGAGGGCAACACGGTGCTCTGTAGTTTAAAGATGGCGGATGACAGCTGTCAATAAGCACGTGGCTTTGTTTATCTCGCGCTAGTTAGGTTAAGTTGGTACCACTGAGGTTTAAGCCCGTCAAGATGGCAGTACTGAGGTTGGCGATGCGTTGTTGTCTGTCAAAAAGCACGTGGCTGTCAAAAAACACGTGGCTTTGTTTATCTCGCGCTAGTTAGGTTAAGTTGGTACCACTGAGGTTTAGGCCCGTCAAGATGGCAGTACTGAGGTTAGCGATGCGTTGTTGTCTGTCAAAAAGCACGTGGCTGTCAACAAACACGTGGCTTTGTTTACCTCGCGCTAGTTAGGTTAAGTTGGCATCACTGAGGTTTAGGCCCGTCAAGATGGCAGCAGTGAGGTTAGCGATGCGTTGTTGTCGATGACAGCTGTCAAAAAGCACGTGGCTTTGTTTACAAATTCAAATCTCCCCCCAAAATTCAAATTTCCCGCCAAAAATTCAAATTTCCCGCCAGAATTCAAATTTCCCGCGGGAGGAGGCCGCAGAACCCGCTTATTATACTACTGTTGTCAAAAGTAAGCTTATCAGCCTACACTCTAGAGATAGTCAAGAGTCTCATTCTATTATTGCTGCACTGAGTGGCAGCTGGCGCCCTTCAAATAACGTACGTGTAATTAAGCAGGTCACAAGTAAGTGTGAGTACAAGGTCCGACGAGTGTGTATTTTATTTAATAAATGTTAATTTTCAGATTTTCCATTTTAAATGCAGATATTTCTTATTTTTCAAGTTAAATGCAATTTTATAATATTTGTAAAATTAGTCAGCGAGTCACAAAAGTCCAAATGGAGTACTAGAAACGAATACTCACTACCACTGATGAGTTAGCACGACGTAGACCTCGGAGGTTACACAGAGCCCTCCTGTCAATGATTACAGCGTTGTGGTTGCACAACTAAGTAAGATAGTAATTACGTGTTCGATTTCCAGTCAGAACAGGGATTGTCTCGTAACAATATTCGTTAGAACATGGTAAGTATAGGATGTTGTGTTTGCCGGAATATTTTATAATGTTTTTAAATTCTAAAAACGAATATCGACAGAAAATACAGTCGCAGCATTTGCTTGGTATTTACTATGAGGCCAGCAGAAGATCATGTTTTTATTTATTGTCTTGCTTTAGAAGATAGTAGGTATCATCAAGAAGGCCACCGCCATTCAAGCTATTCAGCGTAAGTATATTCCATTCTGTGAAAACAAATCCTCTCCGCAGGGAGAGGACCATTTTCATAGTTACTTGTTTGCCAGATGGGGACATAAAGCCATATGCTAACCTGACAATGCTATTCGTCTAACAATAAACAGGGTTCGAATCCAATAATTTTTCAGGGTTCGAAATCCATGTATTAGATATTTTTATTCTAATACTGAACATTCAAATCCATGATTTTTTATTTTGTTCACTGTGACTATTAGGAGAGAGAGGTAGTTTTATTCCATGCAATCATCATCTGCCTGCGTTTTAATTTCCCTTCTTACCGCGCGCCATCCTTCTATCAAGGTAAGTTTTCTGTTCAGGACGCGATGGGAAATGTATGCTGACTATTCAAATCTTTACTCTAAGATAACAAGAGTCTATATATATGTGTCCTATGTTGTCTGTAACAGGATTGAACCTGTACAGATTGTCAACATGTTCTGTCTTGTCGGAAGGGGACGTAAAGCCTTAGGGACGGTGTAGAGGGGAAGGACTCTCTAGCAGAGGAGGGCATGTGTACGTAAAATTGTAAGGAGGAGGCTAAGCCCCGTCGGAGTTGGAGGAGGAACGAGGCTATTGCCCCGTCGGCGGAGAAGGAGGCGGAGGAAGAAGATGTCGAGAAGGGCAGCTAGCCTTAAAACTATAATCCTCTGCGGTTGGGCCCCCAGGCTCTGTCCTGTCAAGATAATAGCAGTAAGGTTAGGATCGTACCCGCACATGGTTAGGACCTGTAAAATAATTGTTGTTATCTTCACAACTGTTACTTTTTCCAATTCCACGCCCACATAGTTAAGATGGCAACAGTGAGGTTAGGGTCTGTTAATATGGCAGCGGTAAGGTTAGCGACGTTCACTTGTTCAAAAAGTGCAGGTGATTACGACCAGTCCAGATGGTAGCTGTCATCCTGACAGCTTTTAAAAGCTGTGTATGATGTCTGGTGTTCGAGTCACCCTATGCTTGTCCACAGGTAGCAACGTTGTGTAAATAATGTCCTGATATGTGTATTGATGAAAATCCTAATGAAATGAGCGTGTTTATTATATTGCCTATTCGGCAATGATTCACTTAGGGAAGTGTTGTAATACGACTTTCAAAGGATTGGGAGTGTACATAGTAAACATATGCTTATCTCAGTTCATCCGATGTTAACAGAATTTTATCGTAGGTATTAATTTTCGGCAGGTAAACAGAATTACAGCAGGGTATGGCCATACTGATTAAATATATATGTAAAGCAAAGAAGTGAAAGTGTAGAGTGAAATAATTCGAGAGGAAGCGCCTCTCTAAGCCTGAAATAATGTAAATAGTTCAAGAGGGATTGCCTCTTAAGTTTGAATAATTGAACGTATAATGAAGTGTAGAGAAAGACTACCGAACATTTAAACGTCAAGATCACCTTAAGTATCATATGTAAAGTGCGTTGTATGGCATATCCATGTTAATAAGATGTGTTTCACTAGTATAGTAAAATTGTTATACAAGATATTGTGTCTCTTCTCATTGGTAATGAATTAGTATTCCTCTCATAATTAGTATTTCCCTGCTATAAAATTATTAGAAGATCAACGCCCCATCGGACGGTCCAGTCAGCCCGATAATGCAATACCGACTCAGCTAGCGAATCATTCTAGTAGGGGAAGGTGAGGCTTCGATAACCGGGCTGAGTTCGAAGCTCATCGAAGGTGCTCCATTCTAATGTTATACTTATGAGCCACGATGACTTATTTATGTACTGAAGCCTTGGACAGGTACAGTAGGTTCGTGTCCCAGTTAATAAGCGGGGAGAGTGCTTGTATAGTTTTATGTACTTGTCTCGTTAGTTAAGGTGTTCTGTAGTGTAATGTAAATATCTCCCGATCTAGGGAAGTTATTAGGTTAAAATCAAGCGAAATTATTAATCTCTAACTCTATGTTTATTTTTGAGCAAAACAGCATTATGCGTCGAGTCTGTATGAACCGTGAAATAGCAGGACAAAGATCGCTCAGCAAAACACAACAAAGAAGAACAAATAGGACTTCCCTTGCTGGAAATCTGACGATATTTCAAGATGCCACTTCATGGCAATATAATTTGTAAAATTCACGTAAATTTATTGAATTCATTAACCATTCGAGATATTATTTGCACTTCACGTCTCTTGTTATTTGTTATTTGATTCTGATATTACACATCGAGAAATTCATTTTAAAGTAGTGTAATCTCTAATTACCCCGTTACTCTCCAATTTTACTTGTTGACGCCCTTATCTAACCCACTGTACTCGCCGGCAGTGTAGTCTGGAGCTATAAAAGAGGAAATTAGGAATTAAGGTAAGCTATGTGCCAAGGTTTACGAACCAGGTAGATGAGTATTTACGAACTATAGCACTTCAGTTCGTTCTCATCATTTGCTTGAAAGGGACTGGTGTCTATAGGGCACAATACATTGGATCGGGGATACAACCGAGTCCAGTCCCTCGCCCCAGGCCGCCTCACCTGCTATGCTGAACAGGGGCCTTGTTGGAGGATGGGAAGATTGGAAGGGATAGACTAGGAGGGAAAGAAAAGGGCGTGGCCTTACAGTAATTGAAGTAACATCTTGACATATGGCTGGAGGAGAAGTAGGAAACCACGGAAAACCACTTCGAGGATGGTTGAGGTCGCAATACAGCCCTCTCTACTCAGTTCACCTCCCGAGGCTGAGTGGACCCCTTTCCATGCCTCGTACCACATTTCAATTTAGTGGCAAGGCCGGAAATCGAACGGCGGTGGTGGCAGCTAATCACTCTCACCACTACACCACGGAGGCGGACTTGACCGTATTTCTCTATAAATTAACAACAATTTTTAGGAATACATCGTGAGGAAATTATTAAGTGCTGTGATGTGACCTGCTAGGTGTGGATTATTATTTGTGTGCGTTGGATTGGGTAGATTGTGGATCGAATCCCTTGCTGGCCGTCCTGAAAAGGTTATTTCTATACTCACCACCAGGCGAATGCGGCGTCGGTGCCTTAATAAAAGACCAAGGTCGATTTCCTTTCCAACCTTTCCCCCACCCATCCATCCTTAGGGGAAAGACACCAAATCAGAGCGCACCCCTTAAAACCAATAGCAAGAAAATATTGGTAATTATTGTATCCCGCTAAAATGGAGCACCTCTCTAGATGGAGAAATAAGCTGTAAGGCTGGATTCCAACCACTACGCTGCTGATACACATACATCTCATACTCCAAGCCTTAACCGATTCAGCCACGACGTGAACAGCCGTGAAGGTTGTAAGAGGTTTAGTAATTAATTATGACGTTTCCACCTCGCAAGTTAACATACGTATCTTCAATGAATGTCCACAGTGTTCATTTAACTTCCTTATATTACAGACCAGGTGGCATAATGTATTAATTCAATCGCATTTTCGGTACCTCTGTTACTTCAAGGCGCAATAAATCACATAGGTCCGCCTCTGTGGTGTAGTGGTTAGCGTGATTAGCTGCCACCCCTGGAGGTCCGGCTTCGATTCCCGACTCGGCCACGAAATTTGAAAAGTGATACGAGGGCTGGAACGGGGTCCACTTAGCCTCGGAAGGTCAACTGAGTAGAGGTGGGTTCAATTCCCACCTCAGCCATCCTGGAAGTGGTTTTCCATGGTTTCCCACTTCTCTTCCAGGCAAATGCCGGGATGGTACCTAACTTAAGGCCACGGCCGCTTCCTTCCCTTTTCCTTGTCTGTCCCATCCAATCATCCCATCCCTCCACACGGCCCCTGTTAATCATTGCAGGTGAGGCCGCCTGGGCGAGGTACTGGTCATTCTCCCCAGTTGTATCCCCCGACCCAAAGTCTGAAGCTCCTGGACACTGCCCTTGGGCGGTAGAGGTGGGATCCCTCGCTGAGTCCGAGGGAAAAACCGATCCTGGAGGGTAAACAGATTAAGAAGAAGAAGAAGAAGAAATCACATAGTCCGCCTCCGTGGTGTAGTGGTTAGTGTGATTAGCTGTCACCCCCGGAGGGCCGGATTCGATTCCCGGCTCTGCCACGAAATTTGAAAAGTGGTACGAGAGCAGGAACGGGGTCCACTCAGCCTCGGGAGGTCAACTGAGTAGAGGTGGGTTCGAATCCCACCTCAGCCATCCTGGAAGTGGTTTTCCGTGGTTTCCCACTTCTCCAGGCAAATGCCGGGATGGTACCTAACTTAAGACCACGGCCACTACTTTCCCGCTTCCTTGTCTCTCCCTACCAATCTCTCCATCCCCCACCAAGGCCCCTGTTCTGCATAGCAGGTGAGGCGGCCTGGGTGAGGTACTGGTCATCCTCCTCAGTTGTATTCCCGACCTAGAGTCTGAAGCTCGAGGACACTGCCCTTGAGGCTGTAGAGGTGGGTCCCTCGCTGAGTCCCAGGGAAAAGCCAACCCTGGAGGGTAAGCAGATTAAGAAAGAATAAATCACATGTTTGCATAATGGCCTTTAGTATTTTTTTTTTTACGAGTTGCTTTACGTCGCACCGACACAGATAGATCTTATGGCGACGGCCCTTAGTATTTAGCCCGTAATTGTGCCCAGTAGTTTCTCCTATGGTAGGTACATGGATCTGTTTACAGTGATGCACACACATAGGGGAGGGCCATATTAACCATAAGGAGAAATTTCAAGGCATTTGGTGTTCATAAAAATAAATTATAAGGAACTTTGGGTTACACACGTTATTTTGGTTGCCTATCTCCGAAAGATAGGGGGCTGTTGAATCACCCGGTATGTAAAATAACATTTCCTGACTGACAGATTCATCATCACCGAGACAAAACTTCTAGACATAAAGAAATGCAATTTTGAGGACCGTACAATGTACGTGCTCACTAAGGGGGGATTTTTGGATATTCGGCCGGTAAGGGGATGAAAATTGGGGTGAATTTTTAAAATGGGTCTACCTATATTTAAATACTTAACTGTTTAAGGACATGGATACTGGTATTAGAAATATCCTTTTAAAATAAGGAAATATTTACTTTTTATTTTCGGAAGAGCCTCTTAAAGGTGGTGGAAAAGGTGAAAATTTTGTTGAATACCTTTTATGAGGATACTAAAATCTCAAAAAATGAAGATGTTGCAGTCATGAAAATTGGTGTTTGGAATCTGCTTTAAATTACACTTGTATTTTATCTCAGGGGAGGAATAGTGGGAGGGTTGTGGAATCAACTTGAGGGGTGCAAAAGAAGTTGAATTATTTTTATGAGAATACAAATAAGAAGCGGACTTAAACAATATACCCCTAAGGAGGTTTTTACTGGAGGAGGGGGTGAGGAATGATGACAAAAATATGCCTTTATATGAAACCGTTTGAATTTTGAAGTCCTTCTTTCTTTTCTTTCTTAATCTGTTTACCCTTCAGGGTTGGTTTTTCCCTAGGACTCAGCGAGGGATCCCACCTCTACCGCCTCAGGTGCAGTGTCCTGGAGCTTCAGACTCTGGGTCGGGGGATACAACTCGGGAGGATGACCAGTACCTTGCCCAGGCGGCCTCACCTGCAATGTTGAACAGGGGCCTTGCGGGGGGATCGGAAGTTTGGGAGGGATAGACAAAGAAGAGGGAAGGAAGCGGCCGTGGCCTTAAGTTATGTACCATCCCAGAATTTGCCTGAAAGAGAAGTGGGGTAAACAACGGAAAACCACTTCCAGGATGACTGAGATGGGAATCGAATCCACCTCTACTCATTTGACCTCCCGAAGCTGAGTGGACCCCGTTCCAGCCCTCGTACCACTTTTCAAATTTGGTGGCAGAGCCGGGAAACGAACCCGGGCCTCCGGGGGTGGCAGCCAATCACACTAACTGCTACACCACAGAGGCTGACAATTTCAAATTTCAAATGATATCCTAGATGTTAAATAGCGGAAGGTTTGAAACAAATATATTCATTTCTTCTTCCGAAACGGTTTAACGTATGAAGACAACATTCCAAATAACTGTATATATTTTAAATCCAGGTGTGAAATAGGAAATAATGTTTAACGTTCTTCCCCTAAAGTATTAAATGACCTTAACTCGGTAAACGATGTTATTCATTCTCCAAATCCGTTTGACGTACTGTAACCGTATAGGGAATGGGACAAAGGATTAAAGATGCTTTCGATTGCCTAACATGAACAGCGACTTCGTGGCGCCGAGCCTCAGCCAGTTTTTGGCGATAGGGTCTAAGAAAAGCGGCACCCAGTTCAGAATATGGAGCGGGAAGACGAAATTCTAATCGCCCCTTCCACTAAACATGGGGAAACGCAGTGAGTGCCAACTTACTGACTTCATTAAAGATAGGATATTTCGGGATCACTGCATTAATTACTGCGTAAAAGATCGGTGAGCCATATGTGAACATTTTAGACTTCAAGGAAAATTATAAAGGGTTATTGTGATTCCGTATCACTCAATGTACGAAGTATACCCGAGGTTACGCGTCATAACTGACACCAGACGCGCAGGGGTGGTGTCGAAAGAAACGTGACTATGCTAACGAAGATATTAATTTAATGAACGATCGGATTACTTTCCACATGTGACAGCTGGTCGTATGAGATCTTGAGGTACACCTTGGCCGCATTATAGATAGAGTATAACTCCTAGGTTACCCATAATAAAAATTATGACTGGGCGAGTTGGCCGTGCGCGTAGAGGTGCGTGGCTGTGAGCTTGCATCCGAGAGATAGTAGGTTCGAATCCAACTATCGGCAGCCCTGAAGATGGTTTTCCGTGGTTTCCCATTTTCACACCAGGCAAATGCTGGGGCTGTACCTTAATTAAGGCCACGGCCGCTTCCTTCCAACTCCTAGGCCTTTCCTATCCCATCGTCGCCATAATTCCTATCTGTGTCGGTGCGACGTAAAGCCCCTAGCAAAAAAAAAAAAAAATGAAAATTATGGCGCGGAGCCTAGGGTGGATTGGAGAGACCCCGTGAGAGTTGAGAAACTAGTGCCCATGTGTTCAGACGTGTCAGGCAGTGCCAAGACAGTTGTGTTTAGATGAACGATAGAACAGTTTAATTGTGACTGGAAGCGATGTGACAAATCCGGCAAGTTATTGAATTTAAAATCTTAAAGATATGTGATTCATAATTAGACACAGTACGAGTTCAAAACACTCGTGTGAGCGAGGTATAACTCATAGTGGGGAGGAAATTGTACTTTCTGACTGGGATTGTGGTTTGAAATGTCGAAAGTTCACGGATTATAAACGTTAATCCAACGCACACCGTATTTTGATCATGTATGCAGAGATTTAACTTGTTCAGCTTAAAAGGGAAAGGGAAGAAATTAATAACAGTGAAATACAATTTAAGTTGTAGTAGTGAGGATAGGTTTATGAAAGCACTGGCAATTTCCCGCTGGCTCCTCCCGCAATGTACAAAGTATGTTGTTGTTCGTTACTATCCTCACGGATATATTTGCAAAGTTTCGAGTTAATGAAATAAAGCACATGATCTGCTGTGGTAATAGATGTAATATTATGTCAACAAAACACTTGAAAATACATCACACAAAGATATTGAATTAAACGTTCCTTGGAATAACACTACGCGCCGAACTGTTAAAAAGTCCTTCAAAGATCTTCGTCATGGAGACAAATGTACTCATAACTTTTCTCAGAATCTGCCAATTTAAGTAGTTATTACCTCAAAAGAAAGCGCTTAATCCACTAAATGTTCTTAGGCCAAAACGAACTCCGTACCTCAATTAGAACCAAAGATATAATTTCTTCAAAGAGACAAAAAACAGAAAAATCGAATAGTTTGAAGAAGGCGGAAGTTAAGTGATTTGTAGTACCTGATGAAAAATGTGTGCATGAATACCTTTCAGTTAAAAAATGTAGGAAATCGACCGGATAGAATGGCCGGACTGACTGACTTTAGTTTTCATATATTTCTTTAAAATATATAGATAAGCAGTGCTGGGAGGTGTGTTCCATATTCGTGTTAAGAGTGATGCAATTTTTCCAGAAGAAATGTATTAAATATCAGTTACCCTGGGACGATGATCAACAAGATGGAGCGTCAAACGATTATCTGAACCCAGGATTGGCATCGAAGTTTGCAGCACGAGCGTAATGGACATATAAACTGTCCATGAGCATTCCATCGGCTCGGACATAAGTAGACCACAAATATAACTTTTGCAGAATTGGATGAATGCTCAAAGAATGGGTTAGTTAGTAAATAAGCATAGCTTAGACGTAATATTGGGCTGTATCCAAGTCCAGAATATTATTTTGGGGAGACCGCTGGAGTGAGCTACAAGTGGGGATATTTGCATGTCAGTATAATTTCCTTGGGTTAAATTAACGAAAGGTTATCTATATGTCATAATTAAGACAGGAAAGTGCTAAATATAGTAATGGAGAGTGCTTGCGAGGTTGGGAAAGGTAGCATTATTTTGTGTATACTGTCCGGTTAGTGAAGTTCTAATGGAATTTTCGATAGTGTGGAAAATGCACGTCTTTTCTTATAATGCACGTAATTTGTAATAATGTATAGTTGAAGCAAGCACTCCGTTTTATAGAGGTAATTTTGCATGTTTGTTTTTATAAGAACGTGACTATGCTTCATTTAGGAAGTGTGCATAGCCTGGAATTGAATCCCATACCACCCACATGTAGCCACGATTTTTAAAAATATTGATTATATTGTGTAAACTAAACGCATAGGATTTTGAAGTTACCTATTTGAATTTGAGTAATTTCCAGTTAGAAGTGACGTAGAAAATTAAGAGAATAGTATATTGTTGAGTTGCATTCTGCGGGATATGAACCAAGGAATACATGGATGTGAATGGTTAATTCAAATGAGTGAATCAGCCCGACATGGAGGCATAATAGCATGAGACTTCGCGTTGAACATGATAAGATCCCTGATGTTTTGTAAAGGACATAATGTTTTTGATTTGTTTAGAAGCCAGATTTCCCATTTGTATACAGGAAATTTTAAGAAGGAAGACAACCGGGCGAGTTGGCCGTGCGCGTAGAGGCGCGCGGCTGTGAGCTTGCATCCGGGAGATAGTAGGTTCGAATCCCACTATCGGCAGCCCTGAAGATGGTTTTCCGTGGTTTCCCATTTTCACACCAGGCAAATGCTGGGGCTGTACCTTAATTAAGGCCACGGCCACTTCCTTCCTACTCCTAGGCCTTTCCTATCCCATCGTCGCCATAAGACCTATCTGTGTCGGTGCGACGTAAAGCCCCTAGCAAAAAAAAAAAAAATAAAAAAAAAAAAGAAGGAAGACAATCTCAGCTGACCAGGGAGTGTGGCGTGTCTATTCGTGACAGTGGCAACGAAATTTACGAGGGCAGAGTGTTTGCCTAGGCCTGTGTTAATGGCATTTTCTCTTTGCTAACCATTCGCCAGTTGCAAGGATATGTTTTGTTTCCCAAGATCAGAAAACAAGCTCTTTAATTTACTCTGTGCCAGTTGTCACCGATATGTCAAGTAAAGAATTAGATCTAGGGAATAATGTTAGGAAGGATTACGATCCTTAGATAACGTCCGGTAGACAGGTTTTCAGGTGCCTTCCATGATAGCCAGGAGAATACTGGTTCGATTCCCAGGCAAGCCAAGAAGACAGCCACACAAAATGCTCCCGGGAGTACAGTCACGTATCTTGAGTTTTTCTGCGTATATATTCTTACAAGGAAATTATATTTATGTAATTGTTTGTACATGTTTGTGTCTTACTTTCGACATAGGTTTTCGTTCTATGGCCGTCCCTGTCCTTTTGTTGTGGAGTTTGGGTTCGAGTCTCGGGCCTGAAATCGTATTTCATTGTGGTGATGTGTTCTCCGTCATTTGTTTTGGTGATTTTTTTCGTTTGCAGAATAGCCACTTCCGGCGCGTCTCATAAAGTCTTTGTGTTTTATGTGGAATGTTTTACCGCTTTGTACGAAAGTGGAGTAAATATGTACTAGTTTCTTACGCGCATTCGCTAACGACTACAAAATACTTGAAGTTATTAGTATGGTTGTTGATGGTAGAAGACTTATGTGGGGGAAACTTAAAAAAAAGAACATTTTATATTGTAAAAATATACTTTTAAAATTTGAAGCGTAATTTCACAGCAAAATTTTAAGTCGTTATGACTTTTACAGGGTTTTGAACACTGTTTTCATGAATAGTGTTTGTTTATTTCATGATAATTTTGCCGTAACGAGGTCAATTAAAGCTCTTTCTAATTGAAAACTGATGCCTATTGATTTGTCGTAAATTTAGCATTACTAGATTTTCCTCCACACTGTAGACCTTTAAGGTAGTTTAAGTTCCTTTTTTTTGGCGAGGACGTTCCACCACCTGAAAGAGCCGGAAGATACTGCGGAGGAAAGTGCGTACAGACCGCGCACGGCCTTTGAAAGCGGTTCGTTGTCCATACATCCATTCAGGTATTCTGAGCTTTGGGATGTGGTGGCATCGAACCCTGGCCACGAAGTTGTAGTTTTCCTAGGAGGGTCTTCCTTTATATCCCAGGTGTAAAATATCGTATACTTAAAAATATTTATGGAGAGGAGTATCCGAGACTTCGTCCTGTTAACATGCATAGTTTTCTGCTGATAAAGAGTTGTGACATTTAAGTCCAGGTGAATTTGGATGTTGGACTCGTACCACGGGGAGTGAGTCATGCTGTGAAGGACCTTGCTTTGAAGGACCTGAAGGCGCATTAGGGATAGTTTGGGATATATCACCAAGCCTCGAATCCGTACAAGATGACAGGACGGATACACGTGAGATAGAGGGATCGTTTGATCACATCACACAGTTGTTTGCTGTAGAGAAGTGGTTCTTGAGCCGCTACTCTGGCGTACGCCAGTCGCAAGGCCTGGTCAATATTCCACCTCCAGGTAAGGGTCCTGTCGATGGTTAGTCTCAAGATACTTAACCTTGTTCGAACATTGTAGGTATCTGCGCCTGAGACGGAGAAGAGGAAGTCTCGGCCGTCTCGTCGAAAACAGAGCTCATTGGGTCTTCGTCGGGTTGACTTTTGCCTTATTCTTGGTACAACATTATTAAAATTAATTGATCCGAGCTTGTAGTTTCGCAGTGGCATCGCAACCGCGTCACTGAGCGGAATAAAGTGCGATGCCATCTGCGAACTGTTGAACTTCTACCTCGGGTACCTACGGGAGATCGTTCACGTATAGGGCGTAGATGATTGGTGACAGAGATCCACCCTGCGGCACGCCCGCTAGGAGTTACCGAGGAGTGGAGTGTTCTACTTCCCAGGAGACAAAGAATGGTCCTTTTCTCAGATACGACTGAATGATTCAAACCAAGTATGGAGGAACCTTGTGTCTGTTCAGACGTTTCACGCTTAGGTTATCATGCCAGACTGTGTCAAAAGCTTTTTTAATGTCAAAGAAGATCGCTGGCACACTACGCCGTAAGTTTAACTACATCCTAAATAGACGACGGCCAGCCAATGGGATTAATCGTTTGGTCCTGTTCCGGTCTCAGTATATTATGGGAAGCTAGGTAACTTTTAAGCGTGTTGAGGATAAGTCTCTCAAAGATTTTAGCAATGTGGAAGAGAAGGCTGATAGCTTCGTAGTTCTTTGGGACCAGCCTGTCATTCTCCGTCTTCGGAATGACTGCCACTTTGCCGAGGGGAAATATCCCAGTGAAAGACAGACTGTGAAGGTGGTAGCTAGAAGTACTGCCGCACGGTACGCGAGGAGTTCTTTGACAGTGACTCCTTCAGCCCCTGGAGAGTTATTCTCATTTAGCCGCTTGATACACCTGCGGACCTGCGCAGTTGTGACATCAGTCACATTGTCAGTAGGTGGTCCATTTAGTCTAAAATCTGCGGCCTTATGGGCTACCACTCGTTCGGTAGCGTCGTCATCGTCGGGCGTGTCGTGGAGTACACACTGGCTCTCAATAGTCAGCGAAGGCCTCAACGTTTTTCTAAACGGGAGAATACGAGTCCCCGGCGGCCATGAATTGCATGTCGGGGTTCTCGTGCTTGAGTCAGACTGCGAGTCTCCCACCAGAATTCATTTTCAGGGAGAGTGTGGCAAAGTTCTTCCCATTTCTCAATCTTGTGATCCAGCAGTCGTCTGCGGACGACCTTGGCTAGTTTCTTAAATTCAGTCCGGTCGGCTGAGTCGCCATATGACCGATGAAAACAACAGACATCCCCCTTCCCCAGTCATGGATGGCCTCTAACATGGGGGAGAGACCATCCGAACAATGCAATCATCGCTATTATACGCCATGGGTTTTGTTCGTTTTTGAAATGTAACGGACTTATTCCAATTAACAAATTGTCATAATACATAATTCAACTAAACTGACCGAGCAAATGTCATGGGATAGCGGAGCACTGATGCGCAGGTGTGTTGTCTGCGCACCACACGCCCCCTGTGCCAGCGGCAGTTGTATAGGAGACCTTGTGAACATTGGCTGTGCATGTGACAGGTTTAGCATGGAACGTCGTCGTGAGCTGACACCGTTCCAACGGGGTATGATGGTCGGTGCCCGACGGATGGGAAGTGGGATTTCGGAAGTGGTGCGGGAATTCGGATTCACACGATCAACCGTGTCCAGGGTGTATCTTGAATGGTTAAATGCGGGTGTCACCGTCCACAACAGACGAACGACCGGCCGTCCAGCCTTCCTCGATGACCGTGACCGGCGACATATGAGACGGATTGTCAATAGTGACAGACGGGCAACCGTGCAACAAATCACGGCTCAATTCAACACAGGGCGTGCTAGACACGTCTCCCAGTGGACAATTCGTAGGAACATGGGTTCTATGGGGTATGGGAGCCGGCGCCGCACACGGGTGCCACTGTTAACCCAACGTCATCGGGCACAACGACGCGCATTTGTCGCCACTCACCAGGGATGGACACTGGAACAATGGCGTAACGTGATATGGTCGGACGAATCACGATTTCAACTGCACCATGCCGATGGGATGCACCGTGTATGGCGCAGACTACGTGAAGCGATGCATCCCGCCTGCCTCAAAGGTGTGGTCCAGGGCGCTGGTGTCCCTGTTATGGTCTGGGGTGCATTTTTCTAGTATGGAATGGGCCCCCTAGTTGTTCTGGAAGAGACTTTGAATGGTACGCGGAATGTTGAGCTGCTCGGAGACCATCTCCACCCATTTTTGGCCTTCCAGCGCCCAGACGGCTCTGCGGTGTTTCAAGATGATAACGCGCCGCCACATCGCTCCCACGTCGCCCGGGAATGGTTCCAGGATCATGCAGCGGAGGTCCAACGACTGCCATGAACCCTATCGAGCATATCTGGGATGTCCTGGAACGCAGGCTACGTGCCATGGTTGCTGCACCCACGAACAGACCAGCATTGGCGGCCGCTCTGCAAACGATTTGGTGTCAACTGCGTCCAGAGAACTACCGGGGACTTGTCGACTCACTTCCACGGCGTCTCACTGCAGTTCGCAGGGCCAGAGGAGGCCCCACACGCTATTAGATGACTATCCCATGACATTTGCTAAGTCAGTGTGTAATGTACTGCTACAGTACATTTGTTTAGTAGTTATGTAGGTATACCTTCGAACGTTAGACAACCTTATCCTTATGTGCTGTTTTCTGGGCATTAACTAGGTTATCCAGTCCAGGATACCTCTTCCTTAAATACGTGTAAGTTTCTCTAATTAGGTGAAAGAGTATCGATCTGTGTAGAGGTTTCCTACACTTACACATATTCGGTAGTAATGTGACGAGAGCTCCAGAATTCATCTAGAGCCGGCACAATTCTTATCCTCGCCGCTAGACGGCGACTTCATTCGTTCCATTCCTGACCCGGCGAATGACTGGAAACAAGCCATGGATTTTCATGTTTATTTGACCTTGAGCCTGGAAGAAAAGTTGGGGCTTCGTTTCAATTTTAAATTTCCTTCTGAAAGTTCCAGGCAGAAATCATTTTTTTAGTCACCTCATCTCTCAATTCTGATTCAGTGACGGAGGCAAGCCATTTCACTTGTACGACACCATCACAAGCAACCAAACCATCAGGACTTTCTCCTCGAGTCCCACTCTCGGCAGCCCTAAGATGGTTTTCCGTGGTTTCCCATTTTCACACAAGGCAAATGCCGGGGCTGTACATTAATTAAGGCCACGGCCGCTTCCTTCTACTTCCTAGGCCTTTCCTACTCCATCGTCACCATAAGACATATCTGTGTCGGTGCGACGTAAAGCAAATAGCAAAAAAAAAAAACAAACAATAAAACAAAAAAAGACTGTCTCCGAGGAATGGATGTTCTTGTTCCACGAAGAACCCGCACTTGGTGACAATAACGCCAGTTCTGTTCTCATAGAGCAGGGCCTCTCAGGGTGCATGAACCAGTGCATTGCACGGTGCAGGAGACGATTTCATTAGGTTGACCTGAGTACAAACCCCTACTCCTCTTTCCCTACACCTGTCTCACCCGTTGGGCCTGTCTTCGCCTTCTTCACCTTCCCCACTGATTCTCCCCTCACTGCGAAATGTTTATGTGCGGTGAGCGGGCACACACTGTGGTATGTGACAATGTTGCCGGTGTTAAAATAGCCTTCTTTCAATTTGGTTTGAGCAGACAATGTATCTTCTCTAGTTCCTCTTTTCCCTTTTCTTTGCAATTATACCAGTAGTGTCTGGCTGACAGCAATTCTGAGGGCGTAATCTGGTTTTCGTGCAAATCAAAACAGAAAAATGTAACCATGTGGAAGCAAACATTGAAATAAACTTAGCTGCTTCTCGATGCAGCTTAGGGAAATCTTCTTTCCACAAATTCTAGTAGAATTCGAGCAAGACCTTTGTATTGAAAAATGGATCTTTTTGATGATCAAGTAAATTGTCCCACAGATTAAGTATTTGGCTTTATCGTCACGACTGATAAAAATACGAAATTCCCCGCTCGATTGAAATAAACTTTCGAAAGTCTTTGCTTTCTTCGAAACAGGTTGCTCCATTACTATGTTGTTGTCTTGCGCTTATCTATTTGACTGACAAACAAGCCGTCTATCACCGAACGGTTCATCGATATCAGCGCACTGCACCATCCGAGTTAAGCGGAGTTGAGCCGAGTCGGACCGATGCACAGTACACAGAGCCTCTGCGCCTTGGATTGCACGCGTGTGATTTTGGGCGTTTGAGAGGTACTGTCAGAGAGTTTGATGATGATGTCTGTTATTTAAAGGGGATCTGGATCTCGAGTTGTATATATTGTTACGAGTAAAACACTGTTTGTTTTGTCACTCTATGTATTTCTAGGATGACCTCCCAAATAAGTACACATCTTTTCTCACACACAATTCTATTCCAGCATTAATGAGCTTACATCTCTAATTGCTGTCTATTTACAAAGTCTGTACTCCTCACAGAAGACCATCCGGCTGTCAGGTATTTCCTGCGACACGGTAATTCTGACTGACAATCAGTGCTGTGCATGTGAAAAAAATTTAAGTTCATTAAAGAAGTTGTAGGAAGAGGGGGAAATAAGAAACACTTAGGCCTGTATTCACCATCGGTAGTAAATGCTTTTATCTTAGTTTAAAGCTACCTATACCGAGATAACAGTTAAGTTTGTATTCACTAACAACATTATCTCGGATAACGTGTATTATGTCGGTATAATTTTTTTTACCGAAGATCGGTTGGCCGGTAAAAAGGGAAATCTTAAAATAATAGCCTTCCAAGATGGCGGCTCTTATACAGCTGGAATATCTAATTAAAAGAGAAAATCACAGCCACGAGTAATATGATCAAGATTAAGCCATTAATAAACGTCCTAGACGGACAAAAGGACGTGCGACATATTTCGAGGACCACGACGACACTGATTTTCAGACAAATTTTAGGTTATCTAAAGCTTTGAACATAACCTGGAATTCCCAACACACTGGTGAGTTGTCACATTCGTGGGCACAACTCCGAGTTAAGTACCACCGGGCGTGGTCAAACGTGGGATGGGGTACAGCGTCCTACCTACGCTTAAATTATTATTTATTTCTAAAGCGCCTTAAAGCTGTCGGCAGTGTCCTTCAGAGTGGACATACATATGGAATTAAATAAATTAAATCACCCACCACCAAATAAAACTCCTACCTTTAGACAACGTTAAATACCTTTTTATGTAAAGAAATTACGTGCCCGGGTAGAGGATCTCAATGAATGTAGTGAGATTCGGTACCTCGGGATATCAAAACCTGGTTATAGATCCAGATCTTCTTTTTATGTCCCCTTTCCCCCACCCATTTTGTGTCCGCTATCAGTTGTATCATAACGAAACGACATCGCGGACGACAACAACAACAATTATGAACTCCGAGTTTGAAACTACTGGTATTTTCCGTATTGCGTGCTCTGCTATAAGGAATAGGCCTATAGGTAGAATGTTTTCATTTGTGTTTGTACTGAACGATTTATTTATGTTTTGCAGTGACAGGCACAACACATTTCAATTGCAGCAATGGTTGTCGAATATAAATAAATTTAATGCATAGGCAACTTTGATATGAGTATGACGTGGAATGTAGTAAAGTATGACGTAATAAGAAAAGCCTTGAAAAATAAAAAAAGATGCGCATTTATACTATATGCAGTAAAGTAATCACAGGCAGACCTGTAGTCTTACTGTACCGGTACTTTTGCGTTATAGCTGACGAAGGTCTATGTATTCATCAAGAGTACCGATTTTAAAGTATCACACTACAGTCTTCTGGCTATAATGGCAGTTACATACGCAAAAAGTTAAATGGCTATTGTACGAACTGGTACAGCAACAAACAATTACAACGCAACACAATAAATGAATCCGTATACATTACATCGGGCAAACTCCCCGTCAAAAACTGATAGTAAATGTACCGGGAGGTACGCCCCATTTGAATCTAGCGCCTAAAAGAACTCCTCTATTGGTGAAACCGTGAAACTGAAACGACACCAACTTAAAACTTTACTCAGAACATGTCGCCACTAAAATATGATGTACTTTTGTTATTGTGAAGTTTCCTGAACTGACTGTATTTCTACTTGTTTTGTTTGCCACTCATCAAGAAGTTTGGACATTCTTCCATAGATGTCACTACTAAAAACTATGATCATGCACCCTGGTGCGAAGTGAAAGAACTTTTGATTTAAAGAACTTTTGTATTCATAAGGTTTTTTTTACTAATTGATGTTCATTTATTTTTGGGTTGGCAATAATTATCTTTGCTTTCCGCCAGTTTTGAATCCAACCAATCAATAATTTCTGTAATTAATTTTCCACCTATCACAGGTTTCTTCCCCGATTCTGAGTGTCACTTTTGAACTCAACCAATAAAATTCTGTGGGTGTGTCTTGATTATTCATGAATGAGCTCGAACCTTCCCTGAGGGTTTATAAACTGCGGATTTTCACGTCTCTTGGCCATTTGATCGTCATCTTACTGAGTGTGTGTGTCAAGCAGGAGGCGGGATTCGAACCCACTATCTCCCGGATGCAAGCTCACAGCCTATAACCGCACGGCCAACTCGCCCGGTGCAAACGTTTTCATAAACATAAACGTAAACTGACTAATACAATGTGGAAATTACAAAGGAGAGATATGAGGAAGGCTGATAGCGTGCGCAAAGTGTAGTACCGGTTCTCTTCGACAGCTAAGAAGACGGGCAGGCGCGGGGAGAAGGGAAACGTGCGGTGGCGAACCAGAAGGAGGGGCGGAGGTGTGTAGGGGAGGTGGTGCAGAGGCATGTCTCCAGGCACGCAGTGTGCCGGTTTAGCATTGGCCAGCAGGTATTCATCGCTGATCGCGCGGAATTTGAAATGTTGCAACTTTTAGGCCCCTTAGTTAACGCTCTAATGAATGTTGGCACCCAAAATTGATGCCGATATCTTTTTTACGTATATCTCAATGTGTTTTCCGAGTTTCATCGCGATCGGCGACTTAACCATTGCCGATGTTCCCTTGTAAGATAAATTCACGATTATAGCTTATATCTTGTTCGGTACACGACTGCGCTACCTTTTAATGAAGAATTAAGGGATGCTTCCTCAATTTTTTCAGTGAAATATACAATCTGTAAACTATAGCTTGTTTTCTTATTCTCTATGTTGTTAATGCTTTCTACTACCAAATTCAATACAATTCACATTCTTTGTAAGTCATATTATGCTTCTTTCTTCGTTTCTGGTCTAGAGCGGATATAATTTATGTAAATTATTTACAAAGCAAAGCAAAGTCATCTCCGTACAGGCCATGGAGGCCCTGGGATTGGTGGAAGGTAAAGGCTTCCACTATTCGTAACCTCGGCTCGTGATGGGGTAGAGTGGTTGGCTCTACGCCTGGCCGCCTTTGTCCCCAGAAATTAACCTGGTACTCATATTTGGTGTAGGATGAGTGAACCTCAAAGCCATATGCACCTCCGGAAGTGGAAATCTCGTTTATTAAATTTTACGAGTTCCTGACGGTGATTCGAGCCCACGTCCTTCCGGGCAAACCGAGCACGCCTTTACCGCCTCGGCCAGGCAGCCCGTAAATTGTTTACAAACCCCGAATGAAACCAAAACTTGTTTGTATTTCGAAAGTGGCGGCAGCACGTAGTCATTTGTTTTTGTGCTCCAGCATGAAAAATTTACGGTTCAAATTCAGATTGGTCCGCCTCTTTTGTGTAGTGGTTAGCGTGATTAGCTGCCACCCCCGGAGGTCCGGGTTTGATTTCCGGCTCTGCCACGAATTTTGAAAAGTGGTACGAGGGCTGGAACGAGATCCACTCAGCCTCGGGAGGTCAATTGTGTAGAGGTGGGTTCGATTCCCACCTCAGTCATCCTGGAAGTGGTTTTCCGTGTTTACCCACTTCTCCTCCAGGCAAGTGCCGGGAAGGTACCTAACTTAAGGCCAAGGCCGCTTCCTTCCCTCTTCCTTGTCCAACCCTTCCAACCTTCGCATCCCCCCCGCAAGACCTCTGTTCATCATGGCAGGTGAGGCCGCCTGGGCGAGGTACTGGTCATCCTCCCCATTTGTATTCCAAACGCAGAGTCTAAAGCTCCAGGACACTGCACTTGTGGTGGTAGAGGTGGGATCCCTCGCTGAGTTCGAGGGAAAAACCGATCCTGGAGGGTAAACACATAAAGCAGAAGAAGTAGAAGAAGAACAAGAAGGAGTTCAGATTGAAACGAAAAAGTTTTGGTAATCCGAGATAATAAATTCTGTGGTGCATACAGAAGTGGGAGTTTGTTATCCGAGATAATGACATTATCAGAGTTTGGAAATTCAAGGTAACAGCACAAAAAACGGGCATTAAAGTGGAATTTGGCATTCTAGTCAATGCGCTGTCAACTATCTTGACAAGACTTTTAGCTCTTAGCAAGAGTTGGTTTTTTCCTAGGAAAGGAAGCAGTATGCGTGATTTTTTTAATGTGCAGCTGAAGTAGTATGCATGCTTTTTATACCTCGTTTTTTGATAACTCGAAATATTTTCCACCTCCGCAAACACTTCGAGATCTCGAAGTTGAACTGTAAATAAGTCACTACTACTCAATTGCCCGCCCGGTGGCCATGATAGTTAGGGCGTCAAGTGTATATGGTCTGACATCGTGGTTAGCGGGTTCGAGTTCCATTGGTTGAAAAGAATTGGGCGGCAGTGTAGAGGAGGTGGGGGTATGTAGTTTCCAATCACTAGATTGTTTTTCAAAAGTCTGGATTAAGTAACAAATCTGCCCGCAGTGTTCATATCGAGTGAGGGCATATGACGCTGTTGTAGGGTGATTCGTCCGTGGGATGGAGACGTTAACCAGACTCCTTGGTGTGCTTAGACAGGAGTGGACTATGTGCTGATACTGGGCTCACCCTCTCCGTATCTCATTCTCATCATCATCATCATCATCATCATCATCATCATCATCATCATCATCATCCAGACGCGCAGGTCGCTCACGGGTGTCAAATAGAAAGATCTGCACCATCCGAGCGAACATGTCCTCGGACACTCCCCACACTAAAAGCCATACGATAGATAAGTAAAGTACTACTCAGTAACTTCATTCCTCTCCTGATGGAGGAGGTGACCTCCTAGGTGGTGAAGCCTGCTCTCAGGCCAGGAGATATGTATTGAAGAAGGCAGGGGCGTAACGTTTGCGACTACACGGCCCCGCAGATTCTTTGAAAAATAGTAAATGTTAAAGCCTAATGCCACTCTGCACGAAAATGATCAGAAATTAGCAGGCGGGTTTGTAGAATCAGTGGATACTATTTTTTAACAGTTTGTACTTAAAGAAATTGCCACTTGGTTGAATCTAACAGCAGTTTATTATGTACTAGCAAATGTACCCGTGCTTCGCTACGGTACTCTACATTGTATACGGATATCGAAGTAAATTAGTGCACATTAAGTGAATAAGATTTTTAAATTGGGTTTGTCTTGGCTTTATCCGAGAATCAGTATTGTGAAAACCACAGACGTTGTTTCCAATGAAAGTGTGATTTGCGGAATTGCGATGATAACGGCAAGTCCACTTGTTTACTGCAATTCACAACGAAGAAAGTAATTTTCATTTAACGGCAGACCCCATTGCCTAGTGCGCGACTAAAATCGATTTGGGGAGGTGTCATTACAATGGCAGACCCCAATTCCTACTTTCAGATAGATTACAGTTGAGGAACTTTTATTTTATTTGCAAGGACCTTCCTTACTGCCAGTCAAAAGTGAGTTGCGTTCTTATCTTTATAATGGCAGACGCATTTTCTAATGCCAGTCAGCTTCCTGCCAGTCACACCGAGTGGGTGAGATTCCATTATAATTAGCAGGCCACTATGCCTATCGTCAGTCACATTTTAGACGGGTCAATTTATTTAAAATGGAAGACACGCTCCCTAGAGTTCTGCTAGTCGAATCGAGAAGGGATTTATGCATTAAAATAGTGCACAAGAGATGGAGGACGACCCCATTCTTATTGCCTGTCAAAGTCGATGTGGGGAGGACTGAAAACAATAGCAGAAGTCCTCCTTCTGAGAGTCACTATCGATTTGCAATGTATTTAATACCAATGGCAGACAAACACTTTCTCGATTGCTACAAATCGACGTCAATGAAAGAATATGGTCGTCATACGGAAGTATAAGGATGTTAACCATCATTTACAGAATAACTGCTGCTAAACGGTACATCAAATCGAAAAACAGATTGTACGATAAGACGAACTTTCTGGCCATATCTTGGGGTCATCAGCTTATCCGTACCAAGTTTCACATTTCCCAGATTTCTGGAAGTGCCTCATTAATTCTCGTCTTTTTTCATTTTTAAATATTTATATATACATCGCTCTAGCCCGACTTGCTTTTATATATATAGATGACGGATAAGCATGAGCACGTTGAAAAGTGCAGACTTCCACTTCGAGATTCATATCTCCTAAACGGTTTATGATATTAAGAAACGGTTTGCGCCATCAGACGCCTCATTTATTGCTCTACATGTTTGTTTCTAAACCATATCCTCGTATCTCCCCTATTTAGTGGGTAAATTGAGTTCAAATTTTGAATAGGGTGAAATTTGGGTGCATTTTTAACATTTTACATTACTTTTTGCCTACTTATGTATAAGCTAGAATCATGAAATTTGGTACACATATGTCCCTTAATCGTGCCAATGTGTACACCCAACGTGATGACCCTATCATTGTTATAAGTGTGTCAAACAATGAAATATACGTGTAAAAGTCACCAAATTTACGAACAATCCAGAAATACGGCCAAATTTAACGTATAAGGGAGAGAGATACGACAAAATGTCACAGGACCAAAGTTGTAGATCACTCCGAATTGAAGAAACGTTGTACCATCCGTTTTGTGATACGACTTACCGTTTAGCCACAAAATAGCTCAAAAGGAATGTCTGCACAGTCGTTAAAATTTCCACCATATTTCGATATCTTTGGGGTTAAAAGTGAAAAATTTGAACATCTTGGAATTTTCCCGTCGGTTAGGGACCAAAAGCTATAATTTCACCAAATTTCAATTGTCTACCTCGTCTGAAAGGTTGTGCCGCCATCTTGATTTGGGGGGGATGGGGGATAAAAATGAGGAAATTCCCGAAAATGTTTAAGCCCACGAAACCTATAGGTTATCGTTTTGGATATACTATACGACTGTGTTTTTATGCTGAGCCCAAAATTTCAGCCCCCCTGGCGTGCCCCCTTCAGGGAATTTTGAGAATTTCCGATTTTTCTAGGGATCCTGGGGTCATCAGTTTCTCCCGTACCAAGTTTCAAATTTCTGAGATTTCTGGAAGTGCCTCATTAATTCACGTCTTTTTTCATTTTTAAATATTTATATATACATCGCTCTAGCCCGACTTGCTTTTATATATATAGATAACACAGCACAGCCGTCCCTCGCAACACTGCGACATGCTCCACAAAAGATCTGCTGCAAATTATTGAAAAATAAGCACAGCAATTAAAACTGATACAAAAATATAATATTTTACTATGAGAATTATTCTTTCTTGATGTGTAGTGCACCTGAGATCGTGTTATCCACAAATTTCGCAGAACATTTCACTTCTGTCACACGTTTATTCGACAGGAGTGTATAATACCAATGAAAAATGAAAAAATAAAAATAAAAATAGAGTTAAGTACGAACTTCTAAGTGATGCATGGTTCGCAGTTAAACTGCTTAGCCGTTAAACTACGTAAGCAGTCAATTAAAACCTATTAATATTATATTTTAGTAATCTTACAACAAATACTCTTTTTGTTCATAAAGCTTCACTATATATTGGATTACTTCTCCCTGATGTAATTCTGTTTATATTAAATTATTCATAGGCCCGACTCGTTGTCAGAATGGTCAGCGTACTGGCCTTCGGTTCAGAGGGTCCCGGGTTCGATTCCCGGGCGGGTCGGGAATTTTAATCGCTTCTGATTAATTCTTCTGGCTCGGGGACTGGGTGTATGTGTCCGTCCCAACACTCCCCTCATCATATTCAGACAACATACCACACCACCACAGAAATACGCAATAGTGGTCACATCTCTCCATACAGGGTTGGCGTCAGGAAGGGCATCCGGTCGTAAAACAGGGCCAAATCCACATGTGCGACACAGTTCGCACCCGCGACCCCGCAGGTGTGGGAAAAAGCGGGCGGGCCCGTATCACAAACGTTACGCTCGTGGGAGAAGAAGACTTGCAGTGAAGATGAGAGGGTTGCTGACCGTGGCCTATACTAGGAGCTGTGCCGGTCTTCACCTCAGTGCAGGGAAATGGAAAACCAAGGGGAACCATTCTTAGGACAGGCGACGATGGGGACCAGCTCCTTTCCGTCTCCCAAGTACAGAGACGTAGTGCCACGGTAGAGCCGTGGCCACCCGTCCTCTGCTCCGTTGGTCGGTCGGAGTGCAGAGCTGTCGGACCACGGTCCAGTCGTAGCCACTTGCACGCCGAAGAAGTGTTGCCAGATACTTCAAGTAGAAATTCCCGTCACATTGTTGAAATTTCCCTCGTCTACCGGATTTTCCCTACTACTCTCACCATTTCATCATCTTCATGCTTCCACATAGGCACGATACACTGAAATAAAGTATAATGATACCAATAAACACATCCTTAATTAGGCGAACAAAATGATCAACAACTTGAAACGCAACGTTCTATTCAGCAAAGGAAGCGAATACGGTAATTGTTTTTCAACTTCCTTAATTTTTCAGAACCCTTTTCATGAATTTTTCACATTTTTGATACAAATGCACTGATTGATGTGGTAGCGGAAAGCACATTCACTAGTTTACTATGTTTTCGACCCTGGGCATATTTCTGCAGTTCACTTTTGCCACATGGTACACATTTAAACTCACGTCAACCACCCCTTAAACTTTTCATCGCTAACCCATTCTTGAAACCTCTCCTTTCTCCTCCGTTCCCCACTTCATCTGAAAATAACTCGCCCCCTCACCTTACGTTTATTTTGGGTGTATCTTTTTCTCCATTCATTATCACAGTAACGAAAAAACTGTACCTTTTTTGAACTGGTTCTATGAAGAATAAACACCACAAAATAATAATAACGAGCTCTATACAGTTTCGCTAAACGTGTGAAAGGTATTCATGTGACATGAGATCATATCCATTTGCAATAATTACGGTGCATAGCAGTGGATTGTTGAGAGTCGGGTCACATTGTTGCGCAAACTTATTGCGTTTGAACAAAAGCAGAGTTCGTCAAAGCAGTTAAAATACACTCATGCCCATAAAAATCAGAATACCTTGAAACACTAGAGGTAGGAAGTTCATACTCATAGGACATGCGTATTGGTATGTTTTGAAAAAATGATTAGCATTTGAATCATGTCGGCCCTCAGGTTCAAGGTCCACATCTATATCTTGGCGCACCACCACCGCTTTTAAATTGTGCCTGCGGCTCTCGTTGTCACTATAAACCGAAGGTAATGGATCAGTGGGACTTGAGCAGACATTCAGGATGCCTCGCAGACGTATGCGAGAACCGTACCGTCAAATGAGTTTGAAAGAGGGCACATTTCTGGTATGAGAGAATGTGATGCATCCATTGAGGAAATTGCTGCTCGTGTGCGACGATGTGTGGCAGCAGTGCAACAGGTGTGTACAGAATAGTTTACAGAAGGTCGCAGAACACGACGAGATGGGTCTGGTGGCACCACCCAGACCCCCCCCACCCAGAAGGTCGACACCTCATCCGAGTGGCATTACAGGACACATCTGCATCCTTCTTGCCTCTGGCGCAACAGTGGAACAGTGTAACTCATCGTACACTATCAGGAGTGACAGTCCGTCACCGTTTATTACGGTCGGAATTACCGGTGCGACGTCCATTCTCCGCCTACGTTTGACTGCAATGAAATGAAAATCCACAGTCATTCGATCGGGTCAGGAATGGAATGAATGAAGCCCCATCTAGTGGCGAGGATAGGCATTGTGCCGGCTGCCGAAGCCTGTCGTACTCCTCCGGGGCAATGATTAATGACTGACAGATGAAATGTTAATGGAGAGTGTTGCTGCAATGAAAGATGCCATGGAAAACCGGAGTACCCGGAGAAAAACCTCTCTCGCTTCCGCTTTGTCCTGCACAAATCACACATGAAGTGACCGGGATTTGAACCACGGAACCCAGCGGTGAGAGGCCGGCGCGCTAATGCCTGAGCCACGGAGGCTTACATGCACATAAACATGTTAGACTGCAATGGTGTATAGAACGACGTTACTGGGGACAGGAATAGCAGCAGATAGTGTTTTCTGACAAATCCAGGTTCTGTTTGTTTGAAAATGATGGCCGCAATTTGGTTCGCCGCAGACAGGGGGAGAGGCATCACATGGACTGCATTCACACAAGACATACAGCGCCAACTCATGGCCTTATGGTGTGGGGCTATTGGGTACAACCACAAATCACAGTTGATGCGTGTCCAGGTCACTGTGACCTACGTGAATGACCTCCTGCGACCCGTAGCCATACCCGTTTTGCACGACGCCCCAGACGTCATATTTCAGAAGGACAATGCGCGACCACACGTTGCTACACGAACACGTGCCTTCTTGTTGTCACAGGATGTCAGACTGTTGACTTGGCCTGCCCGATCACCGGACTTGTGTGGCATATGGTGAAACGACGCGTGCCGCGCTGTGACTCAGTGCCAACCACCAAAGATGAACTGTGGAACCAGGTGAAAGCAGCATGAAGGGCTTTACCCCAGGACGCCATTCACGCCTTATACGTGTCGATGCCATCACGCATGGAGCAAGTTATCAGTGCCCATGGAGGACCCAGTCCCTACTAGGCAACAGGCCACATGCTGAACCTAGGTGACTGAAATGCTAATCGTTTCTGCAGAACATACTAATGAACATGTCCTGTGAATATGAGCTTCCTATCTCTAGTTCTTCAAGGCGTTCTGTTTTTCATGAGCATGAGTGTATTACCATCATATTAACAGGCCAGTTTATTTTGTCTAAACATCTAAAGCAATTATATATTGTTTTAAAATACCTTCATAAACTAATTCTTATAAGTAAGGCGCTGTGACGTTAAAATGTCCCACGTTTTTCAGACATTTTACCATTTTTCCCCTTTTCTCCATATTGCTCTAAAGTCGTCGATTTTTCCCATCTCCGTGGAAAATTTCTCTCAATCTGGCAACACTGCGCCGAAGCCTACTCTGCAACCCCGGACGTGAATTCGTTGTTTTATTTTGGAAGTGTACGCAGCTACAAGTACTCATTGTTCATTGGTCTACAATGTGCTAAGCCTCTAAAACGTATTAACAATAACGTTACACTTGCAGACTATTGTTGATAGTTGAGGTGCGCCTGAAACTACTCATCTGATGCAAGTGCAATCGCTAACCTATCAACGACAGATAGTGAAGAAATAAAAGTAAGCTAGGTGCTCGAAGGTCGTACGCGCTAATTGAAAGCACTGTGCCTTGACCCTGTGTTGCAGACAAGAAATTAAATTAAAAACAACACGTGTATGATTTCATAACTCAATTTGGTAAATTGCTGCTCGGTGAGGTAGGAATTACTGTTCGTGCTAAGATGTTGCCGAGAAGGCTGTCATTATTTATAATAGGGCCGAGACAACAAGACCGGGACAGGACGTTTGTAACGCTAACGCAGCAAAGTGCTCCCGAGCGCAATCTAAAGATTTAGTTCCTCTTCTTGCCGGGCGTTTTCAAAATTTCTTGGTGTTGTGCGGACTTGACCTAGTTTCAATGCCGGATGCCCTTTCTGACTCCAACCCTATGCCGCGGGATGATTTCAGTATTGCGTATTTCTTTACAGGGGCTGTCTAGCCGAGGCGGTAAAGGCCCGGAGGGACGTGGGTTCGAATCCCCGTCAGGAAGTCGTACAATTTAAGAAACGAGATTTCCGCTTCCGGAGGTGCAGAGGTGCATATGGCCCTGAGGTTCTCTCAGCCAACACCAAAAATGAGTACCAGGTTAATTCCTGGGGGCAAAGGCGGCCGGGCGTAGAGCTAACCACTCTACCCCATCACGTGCCGCAGTTAACAATGGTGGAAGCCTTTACCTTCCACTCCTCCAAGGGCCTTCATGGCCTGTACGAAGATGACTTTTTCTTTGTCTTGTATTTCTTTACAATTTGCTATGCGATGCATCGACACAGAGAGGTCATTCGGCGACGATGGGGTGTGAAAGGAAAGGGCTAGGCGTGGGATATAATGGTGATGTTTGGTGATTAAAGGGGCCTAACATCTAGGTCATCGGCCCCTAATGGTATAAGGTGGAAAGAAATGCAATGAAACATTTTAAATTGTATCCACCAACATGAATTTAAAATAATCAGGGGACCTAATTCGTAATGCCTTATATTCTTTTAAAATGATAGAGCAAGGTAGAATAAGGCTTTGCTTTGAAGTGCAATCACATATATCATTAGGTTAAAAGATAAAAAACACATTAAAGGTATGAAATCGACGTTGGCCTTGATTGAGGTATAGCCCCAAAATTTTCCTGGCGTGAAATTAAGTAACCACGGAAAACCATCTTCAGGACTTCTGGCAATTTGGTTCTAACCTACTATCCCCGCCACCCCGCCGGTGGGTGGGACCCAGGGGCGGCCGTACCTTATGTGCTGAAGTGCTGCAGCACATTACCTATTGGAAAAATAATTAGTTAAAAAATATTATCTACAATCAAATACAGTGCATTGAAAAAGACGTCAGCCAAAGAATAGGAAATTATTCAACTATCCTCATAACCAGGTAACTAATGGTGCGCTCCATGCCGGGTGCTGTGCGATCACAGCTCAGCGAGAATTTCTAAGCTTTTAGAACTCTGCCTTTTGCGCACGCGTACCCAATTTTTCCGATACAAAGAGAATGTGTTCCGATAGGCTGTGGAAACAGCAGCCAAGACATCACTCCACAGCGATTTTTCGTGCGACCACAGAGATGCAGCACTAGCACTAGTCACACTTACATTACGACCGATAGGAGAACGTGTCAGCTAGCACCCTCTTGACTCAGCGGTAGTATTTAAGAGGGGATCGCTCAAAGCAAACTGGAAAACAAAATACTGTAGAGCTGTTCCCACCAGGTCTTTTAATACCAAAGTGGATAGAATACTACCAACCTACCTATTCCATAGCCACATTTGTAAATCGATGAACAATAAAAATTGTACTTTTTATGTTGTCGAGATAAGGACATGATATTGTGATTTTCTTTAATTAAAAATGTCTATAAATGTCAATATAAAACATAACATGTAATTTTGCATTACGACGTTGCTGGTTTTATTTCAATGATGTTGGTAACATTGGGAAGTTCTGTTTTTGCGCGCTCACACCAAGTGTTTGAGTTCGTGAATATTTTGCCATTGCAGGTGTTATTGTGTGTTTAATTATACAGTTTTATATGAGGAATGAGTATATGTATTGGGGGTGTTTACGGGTTTCTTCAGTGTGTAAACCTCAATGGAGAGCCTCTTGAAAACCACATACCGGTATGTTTCTGTATGGAGTGGGGATGGGTTACAGTACACAACTGATTTTCTGCACCAGCCGCCACTGGTGGCAGCGGGAGAATAACACCCACACTACCCCTGCCTGTCGTAAGAGGCGACTAAAAGAGGCCTCAGGACCTCTTGGGAGAGAGGGTAGGGATCTTAGCTGAGTCCTAGCATTGCTTCCACTTACTCGTTCCATCTATCCTATCCCATTTTCCTTGATCAACCCTTGCTCTATTCCGACCTCGACGGTATTATGTATGGAGTCTTACATTTTCACACCGTTGGTAGCTCTTGTCTTTTATTGATCAATTACTTAATTTTTTTGAAGTGTTGGATACCTTCCATATTTTCTCTCTGATTGGTGTTTTATAAAGGATGGTTGCCGAGGTGTACTTCCTCTTGTGATAGTACATATATCACACCCCCGAATTATATGTAGAAGTTAGAGATATTATTGTCAGTATTCGATTTATTGTTATTATTATTATTATTATTTTATTATTATTATTATTATTATCATCATCATCAGTATTTCATTTGTATGTTTTGCCATTTGTATTTGTAAGCTGGAAGATATCCACATATGTAGGTATGAGTAATTTGTTTTGCACGAGTGGGAAAACATTGCTTTAATAACTCTGGTAATTTGGATGAGCCATGTGGCTACCCCAGTGTTTGTTGTGATGTACTTGTGTCGGTATATTCCATGAGTCATGTATATATCCCAGCCTGATGAGATGAGCTGCTTGTTGTTGTATTAGGGAAGTTCGTTGACTCATGTAATAAACCCCAGAGTTTGTTTATCTCTTGGAAGGAAGGAGAAGTTCAGGGCATGTCTTGACAAGAGGTTCACTAATGATTGGCTGGCAAGCACCAATCCAGACGTATCATCTGAGAGGAGGGGATCTTGATGTCTATAAAGGTTGATCATACGCGGCTACCAGTGACGTTGTAAAAGAACGAGAAGGAGAACGACTACAACTACAACCAATGACTACAGAAGAGAACCACAACTGACACACTGTACGGGAAGGAAGTAGTGCTGGATATACAGTACGGGAGTGACACGGCTGCAATGGACTGGACTTCAAACGTTCGTGGAGCGTAGTCTTGTTATGTTCGTGGAAAGTGGGTGATCAACAAATTGTGGAGGGCGTACGCATTAAGTGTTGTTGTACTTGTGGAGGTCTAGCATTATATGTTGGTGAAAGCTATCTCAGACTTTCCATAAATTATGTTGAGGATCGACAAGCTTGTGTTACTAAAATGTATATATCTTTACAAGTGTTAAAATACGTGAACACAGTATTACAAGGTACAGTATCTGTGTGATGTGATAACTGCCGACTATGAGAATCGGTAAGTCGAACTGATATAGAGACAGTGAAGGGTATTCATACATGTACATTGTTCATCGGATTATCTACAAATGGTAGCTTAGTTCTCGCTTTCGTTTTCCCACTGTTTTTATTGTTGTTGTTGTTGTAAATATGGAGTCTTCCAGCAATATTTTATGTGTTGTATAATTTTGTGTGTTGATGAGGTGCTCATGCACGGATTTTGTTAAGAATATAGTTAGCTATTTTAGAATCATTGGAGTTATTGATGAACCTAGGTGCAGTTCCTACCTATTTAGTCGTTTTCAGGAGGTTAGGTAAGGCCTGCAGCAGATGTACCAGTACGCAGCATTATGTACACGCCCTGGGATATAAAGTTTATCATGCTCTATCAAAATTCGAGGGATCCATTCTGGTGAACTCTGGCGCCCATACTACGGACATTTCGGTTAATTATGTTTATTAATTTTATTACGTTTTTGAGTAATTTTATTTATATATTTTTATTCATGATTTTATTTATTAGTATTCATCAACTTGTTACACTCTTAAACCAATAATCTCCACCACCTGTCAGAACTCTTCCAGTTTCCATTTGATTAGTGCTATAGAAGATGGTTGCCAATTCGTAGTTCCTCTTTAAACAATAATAAAGAAGGCTTCCTTTGGGATGGTGTTCAAAAACCCTGTCACGTTTCGTTGGATGTCAGGAATATCGTCAAATCTCTTTCCTTTCAAAGCGAGTTTGATGCGTGACTTTTCGGCTCTGACCTTTTTCGACGAGGGGATCCCGGAGAACGCCATTCCATGCTTTGCCGTTTCGATTCAGGGTCGTACCTGAGATACCAGGTTTCATCCTCAGTGACAATACCGTTCAAGAAATTTGGTGTCGCATCCGCCGTTCCGACAAAATCCTGTGAAGCCTCTAAACGTGCCTGCTTCCGATCGTCAGTCAAGTGATGTGGCACAAGACGAGAGCACGTTTTCCTCTTCCCTAACTTCTGGGTAACGATTTGTCGCACGGATTCACTGTTAATCTGCAGTTCATCCGCTATCATGCGCACAGTTAATCGCCGATCGTTCGTGATTAATGTCTTCACCTTCTCAATGTTTTCGTTACTGACGGCGGTCGCCGGTCTTCCGCTACGGGGGTTGTCGGGTACACACACTTCAAGGACAGTGCTTGATCTTCATAAACACGTGCCAGCATCGCATACGTTTCTTTCGGTGGCTTGCCAAGCTTACAGCAAAACTGTACATTGATCTTTTGGTCGCTCATGTTCCTGTTCGCAGTTCAGAACCAACGCACTAAACACGCATTGTGTTAAACAGGTCTTACAGGGCACACACACGCTGCTCAACTGAACAACGTTGGGATCAGGTGGTCAAAACCTGCTGCTACGCAGGTCCAGCATTGTGTGTCGCCAGTGTTGCCGGATCGACCGTTCTGACTTCATTTACCGAACTTTATTGTCACAGGATGTATATCATATATCACAAAACTGAAGATGTTAGAGACATGTATTCTGAATCTCCTTTAAAAATAAAGAAACACGCTTCTTTTTGACTTGAGAGAGGACTGTTTCTCACATTAACAGTTCTATGTCGCATTTTCCAGAGTCAGCTCTGCCAGTAGCCAGATCATTTAGCCCCAAAAAGAAATACCACAAACGTGGTTAACAAAGAGGTTCTGGGGTAAATTAAGCTCAATTTTTGGGTGAGTTTTTATACTTTTGGGATTTTCAGATAATGTCTTAGTGCAGTACCGAAGAATGATTGCTTTTATCAAATTACGAAATCCACGCTATAGAAGCTGTGGGAAACAGCTAGTAAAATACATTTTATATTTAGAATCGGGCTGCAGTGAAAATTGCTAATAGAATGAGATTTCGGCTCAAATTATTTGCAGGGGTTACACAAGGCTGTAGTCTTTCTCCTTTGTTGTTCATAGCATACATTGATAATTTCCTGAAATGTATAAAGCGGCAGGGAATTACACGTTGAAATAGCTTATGGCAGTACATACTGAAATCTTGCTTAGAATGTGGAAACAGGTGCAGCGAATATGACATGACATGTGAGTTTCACAAATAGGGAAAGTCCTCCCAGTTTTAATTACTGCGTTGGAGGGGTGAAAGTTCCTTTTGGGGATCATTGTAAGTATCTAGGTGTTAATATAAGGAAAGATCTTCATTGGGGTAATCACATAAATATGATTGTAAATAAAGGGTACAGATCTTTGCACATGGTTATGAGGGTGTTTAGGGGTTGTAGTAAGGATGTAAAGGAGAGTGCATATAAGTCTCTGGTAAGACCCCAACTAGAGTATGGTTCCAGTGTATGGGACCCTCACCAGGATTACCTGACTCAAGAACTGGAAAAAATCCAAAGAAAAGCAGCTCGTATTGTTCTGGGTGATTTCCGACAAAAGAGTAGCGTTACAAAAATGTTGCAAAGTTTGGGCTGGGAAAAATTGAGAGAAAGAAGAAGAGCTGCTCGACTAAGTGGTATGTTCCGAACTGTCATCGGAGAGATGGCGTGGAATGACATTAGTAGACGAATAAGTTTGAATGGCGTTTATAAAAGTAGGAAAGATCACAATGTGAAGATAAAGTTGGAATTCAAGAGGACAAACTGGGGCAAATATTCATTTATAGGAAGGGGAGTTAGGGATTGGAATAACTTACCAAGGGAGACGTTCAATAAATTTCCAATTCCTTTGAAATCATTTAGGAAAAGGCTAGGAAAGCAACAGATAGGGAATCTGACACCTGGGCGACTGCCCTAAATGCAGATCAGTATTGATTGATTGATTGATTGATTGATTGATTGATTGATTGATTGATTGATTTATTGATTGATTAGCATTTGCAACAGAAAAGTGTTTTCAACTGGGAAGAAACTTAAGAAGTCTGAATGACAGGTCTGGAATACAACACGGGAACAGATAGACTATTTCAGGTATTTAGGACGTGTATTCTCCCAGATAGTAGTATAGCATTAAAATATTTGTATCCTTTGTTAAAACTGAAGGAAAATCCGCCACAAAGCTAGAGTACTAAAATTTGATGCGTTTATTATAAGCTAATTAAGGTTGTTCCGATTTTTGGGATTAAGGGGGTGAAATAGGGTTAGTTCCCCAATTATAATACACTTCTTAAGCTTCAAACAAATAAACAAATAAAATCCTCATTCTAGTTCAAAAACAAGATTTTTAAGAGTCTGAGGTGCTGCAGAATGGACCCGAAGTTGTCTGTCCAGCATATCGTATATAAATGCTCAGGTCACGACTCAGAGCAGGCCGGTTTAATATTTGAATCTCGAAGTCCTGTAGAGTTTCCATGGTAGCTGCTACTAAATGCGCTCTCTCATGGTCATGTTGCAGGATAAACTGGTCACCCATTACAACTGCAATGGGCATAACAGGATCCAGTAAAATCTCGTAGATGGACCTGTGAGTGTTAAGCCGGCCTCTGATTATCTCAGGGTTCGATTGGCCATCAGTTGTTGTGCCAACCCACACAATCACTCAGCCGCAGCCAAATCTGTCTATTTTCTGGACTGCTGCTTCATTATAACGTTCACGACGACGACGATGTACACACATGTGTTCGTCGCACCGTGTATAGACGAAAGCGGGACTGCGCCAGCGACGCAGCTGCCAGTTCCTATGGTCCTCAGCAAATCGAAGTCTATTTCTCTTGTGCCGAACAGTTAATCGAGGGACGTGATGAGGTATTCTTGGTCTTAAACATGCCTTTTGGAGTCTGTTGAGTATTGTTTGGTCTCTGACACTGCATTAGATCATTTTGAAGGTTCCGGGCAGTCGGAGAGCGCCGGCGGAGAGAACAATTCACCACATATCGGTCTTCTCTGGCCGATATTTTCCGTTTTCTCCCTTGCCCTGGCTTTCCTGTGTATCTATCAGTTTCACAACATCGTTTCCAAACCTTTTCAAGAACAGATGATGCTCTGTAGACACTGAATGAATAGCCCAATCTTCCTGCAGTATTGTCACTGCCCGAATACGTTCCGCCTCATTTAGATTTTGACTGATAAAACGTACACAAAGAGTATAGAGACGTACTCTCTACTTACACTCACTAGATGACAGAGCCATGGCTTTCCAACGAAATGTGGAGGATTCCTCTCATTCTTAAAGCATATCGGAAGAATAAGAGCAACACCATATATCTTAATTACGGACTACTTACATGGTACACGCGACCAAATTCTTGTGCCTCTAATTTTTTTGAGCAGTGTATTTAGCGTGAAAGGTTTATTTACCTCATTCATTTTTTAATTGTTACTTTTAGGATTAAATGGTCATACGTTTCCTTTAGTCAGTTAGTGTATTTAATTCAGTAATGTTAAAACTGTATAAGATTTGAACTTACGCGTTATGTTTTCGAAAGCTTTCATAAGCTTAATAACAAGTTAGGTAGAATATCTCAAATACCAAAGATGATTGGGTTTAATATGTAGAGTAAGAAGTAACGTACCGACGGAGTTCGCCGTACTGTTCTCAGTTTGCATTCGTGGATAGTAGGTTTGAATCCCACAGTCGGCAGCCCTGAATATGGTTTTCCGTGGTTTCACACAGGCCAAACGCTGGTGCTGTACCTTAATTAAGGCCACGGTCGCTTCTTTCCCACTCCTAGCCCTTTCTTGTCCCATCGTCGCCATAAGACCTATCTGTATCGGTGTGAGGTAAGGAAATTTAAAAGAATAAGTAACGTACTATGAGAATTTGACCAGTAAGCTTGCTTTGATTCTCTCTCGAACATCCATTCTTCATCTACAAGAGATCTAAGGTATGCAGGTAATACTTTCTACTAGATTTAGTAAGTCAGTCAATCAATCATCAATGTTCTGCATTTAGAGCGGGCGCCCAGTTGGCAGATTCCCTATCAATTGTTTGCCTCATATTTACATTTTAGGCCGGTCGCCCAGGTGGCAGATTCCCTATCAATTGTTTACCTCATTTTTACATTTAGGGCGGTCGCCCAGTTGGCAGATTCCCTATCAATTGTTTACCTCATATTTACATTTAGGGCGGTCGCCCAGGTGGCAGACTCCCTATCAATTGTTTACCTCATATTTACATTTAGGGCGGTCGCCCAGTTGGCAGATTCCCTAGAAAGTGTTTACCTCATATTTACATTTAGGGCGGTCGCCCAGTTGGCAGATTCCCTATGAATTGTTTACCTCATATTTATATTTTAGGGCGGTCGCTCAGGTGGCAGACTCCCTATCAATTGTTTACCTCATATTTACATTTAGGGCGGTCGCCCAGTTGGCAGATTCCCTATCAATTGTTTACCTCATATTTACATTTAGGGCGGTCGCCCAGGTGGCAGACTCCCTATCAATTGTTTACCTCATATTTACATTTTAGGGCGGTCGCCCAGCTGGCAGATTCCCTATCAATTGTTTACCTCATATTTACATTTTAGGGCGGTCGCCAAGCTGGCAGATTCCCTATGAACTGTTTACCTCATATTTACATTTAGGGCGGTCGCCAAGCTGGCAGATTCCCTATCAATTGTTTACCTCATATTTACATTTAGGGCGGTCGCCCAGCTGGCAGATTCCCTATCAAGTGTTAACCTCATATTTACATTTAGGGCGGTCGCCAAGCTGGCAGATTCCCTATCAATTGTTTACCTCATATTTACATTTAGGGCGGTCGCCCGATTCCCTATCAAGTGTTTACCTCATATTTACATTTAGGGCGGTCGCCAAGCTGGCAGATTCCCTATCAATTGTTTACCTCATATTTACATTTTAGGGCGGTCGCCCAGCTGGCAGATTCCCTATCAATTGTTTACCTCATATTTACATTTAGGGCGGTCGCCCAGCTGGCAGATTCCCTATGAATTGTTTACCTCATATTTACATTTTAGGGCGGTCGCCCAGCTGGCAGATTCCCTATCAAGTGTTTACCTCATATTTACATTTAGGGCGGTCGCCAAGCTGGCAGATTCCCTATGAATTGTTTACCTCATATTTACATTTTAGGGCGGTCGCCAAGCTGGCAGATTCCCTATCAATTGTTTACCTCATATTTACATTTAGGGCGGTCGCCAAGCTGGCAGATTCCCTATGAATTGTTTACCTCATATTTACATTTTAGGGCGGTCGCCAAGCTGGCAGATTCCCTATGAATTGTTTACCTCATATTTACATTTAGGGCGGTCGCCAAGCTGGCAGATTCCCTATGAATTGTTTACCTCATACTTACATTTAGGGCGGTCGCCAAGCTGGCAGATTCCCTATGAATTGTTTACCTCATATTTACATTTTAGGGCGGTCGCCAAGCTGGCAGATTCCCTATGAATTGTTTACCTCATATTTACATTTAGGACGGTCGCCCAGTTGGCAGATTTCCTATCAATTGTTTACCTCATATTTACATTTAGGGCGGTCGCCAAGCTGGCAGATTCCCTATGAATTGTTTACCTCATATTTACATTTAGGGCGGTCGCCAAGCTGGCAGATTCCCTATGAATTGTTTACCTCATATTTACATTTTAGGGCGGTCGCCCAGCTGGCAGATTCCCTATCAAGTGTTTACCTCATATTTACATTTAGGGCGGTCGCCCAGCTGGCAGATTCCCTATCAAGTGTTTACCTCATATTTACATTTAGGGCGGTCGCCAAGCTGGCAGATTCCCTATGAATTGTTTACCTCATATTTACATTTTAGGGCGGTCGCCAAGCTGGCAGATTCCCTATGAATTGTTTACCTCATATTTACATTTAGGGCGGTCGCCAAGCTGGCAGATTCCCTATCAATTGTTTACCTCATATTTACATTTAGGGCGGTCGCCCAGCTGGCAGATTCCCTATCAAGTGTTTACCTCATATTTACATTTAGGGCGGTCGCCAAGCTGGCAGATTCCCTATCAATTGTTTACCTCATATTTACATTTAGGGCGGTCGCCCGATTCCCTATCAAGTGTTTACCTCATATTTACATTTAGGGCGGTCGCCAAGCTGGCAGATTCCCTATCAATTGTTTACCTCATATTTACATTTAGGGCGGTCGCCCAGCTGGCAGATTCCCTATCAAGTGTTTACCTCATATTTACATTTAGGGCGGTCGCCCAGCTGGCAGATTCCCTATAAATTGTTTACCTCATATTTACATTTAGGGCGGTCGCCCAGTTGGCAGATTCCCTATCAATTGTTTATCTCATATTTACATTAGGGTGGTCGCCCAGTTAGCAGATTCGTTATCAGTTGTTTATCTCATATTTACATTTACCTTTCTAAACCGAGATTGAAATCAAGAAAGCCAGCTTGCAAGACGGCTGTAGATCTTACGTCAACCAGGTTCAATCTCCGAAATGCCTGGTTCAACTCGACAACTCATGGCCTGCTTTCAATCAGTGATCCCACTACAAGGCTTGCTGGCTTTAATCTACTTCGGACAGTCTGGTCAAGGTTAAACAGGATTCGATGTGGTACTGGTCGAACTGGTGCAGCCGTATATCAATGGGGTTGGATAAATTCTCCCCAATGTGATTGCAGTTTTGAATTGCAAACCACCAAGCATATTGTGCAGGAGTGCCCTCTGCGTGCATATCTCGACTCCTTGGACGAACTCCACTCAGCATCTCCAGAAGCAATTAGATGGATTGCAGACCTTTCTATCCATATTTGAAAAGTCGTCCTAATGCTGTAAATTGTATATATGTAACAATATAAGTTTGTAATTCTTGTTGTATTGTAAGCATCATAAGCTAAATAATAATAATAATAATAATAATAATAATAATAATAATAATAATAATAATAATAATAATAATAATAATAATAATAATAATAATAATAATAATAATTTATTTATTTATTTATTTATTTATTTATTTATTTATTTATTTATTTATTTATTTATTTATAATTGTTTGCCTAGCTTTTTATTAAATATTTTCGACGAACTTGGAAATTTATTCACCATTTCCCTTGATAATTTATTCCAATCCCCTACTCCTCGTCCTATAAATGAACATTTGCCCCAATCTGTCCTTTTGAATTCCATCTTTATCTTCACATTATGATCTTCCATATTTTTAAAAGCTCCACTCAAGCTTATTCTTCTACTTATATCAATCCACGCCAGCTCACCACTGACAGTTCGAAACATACCGGATAGTCGACCAACTCGTCTCCTTACTCCCAAGTCTTCCCAGCCCCAACTTTGCAACATTTTCGAAACACTACTCCTTTGTCGGCAATCACCCAGAACAAATTATGCTGTTTTCCTTTGAATTTTTTCCATTTCTCGTAAGAAGTAGTCCCGGTGAGGGTCCAATACACTGGAGCCATACTCTAACTGCGGTCTTACTAGAGACTTAAACACCCTGTCCTTTATATCCTTACCACAACCCCTAAATACTCTGATAACCACGCGAAGAGATCTGTAACCTTTCTGAATTACCTCGTCAATATGATTACCCTAATGAAGACCATTTCTTATATTAACACCTAGGTACTTACATTGTTCCCCATGAGCTACACTCACCCCATCACCACAGTAATTAAAAGTCAGAGGACTTTTCCTCTTGGTGAAATAAGTTGACTTTTTATCCCATTTACATTGATACCATTGTCTGCTGTCCATCTCACTACAGTGTTTAAGTCGCCCTGCATTCGCTCACAATCCTGCAACTCATTTACTACTCTATACTCTACTCTATCATCCGCGATTCCAGTTCTTTACAGATATCATGTATATTAGAAAAAATAAAGGTTCAATGACAGTGCCCTGCGGGACCCCCTCTTAATCATTACAGGATCAGATAACGTTTCACCTACACTAATTCTCTGAGTTTGCTGTTCCGTTCGAAACAATTTAACAAGCAAATAGAGATGCCAACTGAAAAATTCCTATTTCAATAGCAGGTCTTTATTTTTCTAATTCGCAATAATAGGAAGGAACAGAGAAATAAAAGAAGAGGAATAGCAGGGGAAAAAGAACAAAATAAATTAAGCAGTCAAGGAAAAGTAAATACCACTAAATGTGCAGCACGGATCTGTTCCGGATTACTTACATGCTTATTGTACAGGATGCAGTCATCGTAATTGACGCAGAGGGCTGATCAGGCTTGCCAAGGGCACATACTGCTGTATCATGCCATTATTTATAATATTCATCATCTGCAGGTGTCAATGTGTGTATAGAGAAGGAATGCAGATGTCTAAAGAAATAACTGTTCACGTGCATCCACACGTTTTGGTGTCCTGAAAGCCATGTGTGGACCGCAACCCCGTTTAAAGAACATTAGAAAAATGGAGTGAAATTTCCCTCTGGGAAAATGAAATGATCATAAAACAATCGTATATTTCAGAAACCCGTTAAATGCACTTTTTAACATTTTCGGTAATCAAAGAAAGACTTTTGTATGAATGTCGATTTTTGCCTAAAGTGAAACCAGATTAATACTTTATACCTTCTCAAAACAGATGATGTCTGTATTTTTGAAAAATAACTTATAAATTGACGGGTTTCTGCGGTTAAAATCGTTTTCTTTTCAAAAATTAAGCTACATTTCATTTTGGTAAGTACAACAGAATGTTTAATAACAAAAACACCATAATATAAATGTATTATTAGTACGTATGGTGAAAAATTAAACAAATTAGTTTAGAGTTTCTACACATACACTTTTAAAATTCCACAAATACTTTTCTGGGATCATTTCCGATTATTTAAGAAGTGTTTAATATTCAGCTCTGCATCTAAAAATAGTTTCTTCTTGGTCTGACCACAAATTGAGAAATGTGATCATGGAAAATGATACGAATGTTACCCTCAGTCGCATTTCCATTGCGATGTTTGCCTCTCATGTCGAAAAGGTATTTTTCTTTCAACTAATAGGCTAGTCAGTCTTGCAACTCTTATCACAAGAAACTCCATGTGTTTGCAAAAATCCATTTTATTCAAACTGGAGTAAACACTCCACTGACTTTTACATTGTACTCAAAAGATGTATTTTTTGTTTATGAGGACGGTTTTCACTTATACCAACAGAGCAATCTGTTACTTTATTCAGCCTACGCTTAAATGTTTAGCTTCTCTCTGAAAGTTTACAAATATAGATCTTGTTGGGTTTTAGTATGAAGCGAGTAGACGTATGTCCAGGTCTCATTTATTGGGTCAATGTCAATAGATAGAGTGCATTTCCGTGGACATTTGCACACAAGCTCATAAGGACTAGATTTTGCTGGAACAAAGTTACCTTTATAGTTAGTGTATCGTTCGTCTTTCACTCTTGCTTTTCGAATGATACTACATTATATTTATCTTCGTTGGCGATACCTCGTTTTCTTTTTGATTTAGGTTCATCTTCACAACTTCCACAGTAGTATAATTGGACAGTTCGGCGGCCACCTCCACCTCGGGCTCTCGGAAGAGGCCTCCACCTCCCGCGGGAAATTTGAATTTTGGCGGGAAATTTGAATTTTGGCGGGAGATTTGAATTTGTAAACAAAGCCACGTGCTTTTTGACAGCTGTCATCGACAACAACGCAACGCTAACCTCACTGCTGCCATCTTGACGGGCCTAAACCTCACTAGTGCCAACTTAACCTAACCAGCGTGAGGTAAACAAACCCACGTGTTTTTTGACAGCCACGTGCTTTTTGACGGACAACAACGCATCGCTAACCTCAGTACTGCCATCTTGACGGGCCTAAACCTTAATAGTACCAACTTAACCTAACTAGCATGAGGTAAACAAAGCCACGTGCTTTTTGACAGCCACATGCTTTTCAACAGATTTGTAAACAAAGCCACGTGCTTTTTGACAGACAACAACGCATCGCTAACCTCAGTACTGCCATCTTGACGGACCTAAACCTTAGTGGTACCAACTTAACCTAACTAGCGCGAGGTAAACAAAGCCACGTGCTTTTTGACAGCCACGTGTTTTTTGACAGCCACGTGCTTTTTTGACAGCTGTCATCCGCCATCTTTGAGCACGGTGCTGCCCTCTTTCGTCACCTATCATCGGCAGTGCTGCCATCTTGACGGGTCTAAACCTTAGTGCTACCAACTTAACCTCACTAGCGTGAGATAAACAAAGCCACGTGCAGCTGTCATCCGCCATCTTTGAGCATCGTGCTGCCCTCTTTAGCTACTTACCTTTGAAATGTGGTACGTTATCCGCCATCTTGCATCCGAAACCTCAGTGCTGCGCTCTATGTAGTGGCGGCAAATTCCATGTGCTCTTGTTTGGAAACAAAGCCACGTGCAGCTGTCATCCACCATCTTTAATCACCGTGCTGCCCTCTTTAGCTACTTACCTTTGACAGTTGTCATCCGCCATCTTGCATCGCCAACCTCAGTGCCGCACTCTATGTAGTGGCGGCAAATTCCACGTGCTCTTGTTTGGAAACAAATTCACGTGCTATTTTTCTGACAGCTGTCATCCGCCATCTTTGAGCACCGTGCTGCCCTCTTTAGCTACTTACCTTTGAAATGTGGTACGTCACAGCTGTCATCCGCCATCTTTAATCCAGAGAGAACAGTGCTGCAATCTATGTGGTGGCGGCAAATTCCACGTGCTTTACAAATCAACATGCTTTTTTGACAGCTGTCAACCGCCATCTTTAATCACCGTGCTGCCATCTATGTGGTGGCGGTAAATTCCACATGCTTTACAAACCTATATGCTTTTCTGACAGCTGTCATCCGCCATCTTTAATCCAGAGAGAACAGTGCTGCCCTCTATGTGGTGGCGGCAAATTCCACGTGCTCTTGTTTGGAAACAAAGCCATGTGCAGCTGTCATCCGCCATCTTTGAGCACCGTGCTGCGAGCAATTTCGTCAGTTGTCATCCGCCATCTTTAATCTACAGAACACCGTGCTGCCCTCTTTATGGCTCCTACCTTAAGCACGTAGTAGCGGGTAATTTGAAAAGTTCTGTTAGCTATCATCCGCCATCTTTAATCACCGTGCCGCCATCTTTAGCTAGATACCTTTGAAATGTGGCGGCGGATAATTTGAAAAATGCTTTTTGACAGCAGCTATCTTTGAGCACCGTGCTACCCTCTATGTGGTGGCGGCAAATTCTACATGCTTTACAAACCCACGCGCTTTTTTTTTGACAGCCATCTTTAAGCAACAGTGTACAGTGCTGCCCTCTTTGTTGTGGCGGCAAATTCCACGTGCTCTTGTTTGGAAACAAAGCCACATGCTCTTTTGACAGCTGTCGCCCGCCATCTTTAACCAACAGAGCACTATGCTGCGGGCAATTTCGTTAGCTGTCATCCGACATCTTTAATCAACAGAGCACCGTGCTGCCCTCATGAGGGGTAATTTCGTTAGCTGCCATCCGCCATCTTTAAACACCGTGCTGCCCTCTTTATGACTACTACCTTAAGCACGTAGTAGCGGGCAATTTCGTTAGCTGTCATCCGCTATCTTTGAGCACCGTGCTGCTCTCTGTAGTAGCGGGTAATTTGAAAAGTTCTGTTAGCTGTCATCCGCCATCTTTGAGCACCGTGCTGCCATCTATGTGGTGGCGGCAAATTCCACATGCTTTACAAACTCACGCGCAGCTGTCATCCACCATCTTACATCGCAAACCTCAGTGCTACACTCTATGTGGTAGCGGATAATTTTAAAAAGAAAAATTCTACAGCAGCCATCTCTCGACGCTAATTGCACAAGATGGTAGCTATACATGACTCCTTAAAGGTGCTCATGCAAGATGATCGCTATACATAGACGCCCTTGGGATGCTTGCGCAAGATGGCGGTTATACAAGGCTCCTTATGAGGGATGCTTGCGCGAGATGGTGGTTGCTCTTATGCGGCGGCTCAAGGATCCATAGCTAGAGACGCCCTAAGGATGCTTGCGCAAGATGGCGTATGCAAGATGGCGGCTATACATAGCTCCTTATGAGACAGCCAGTACAACATGTGATCAGAACATTGATTGATGTGTTCAGAACACAAAATAAGTAGAATCGAACACTGTACTCGATACAACATGTGATTAAAACATTGTGTGGTGTGTTCAGAACACTAATCGAACGCTGTATTAGGGGATACCTTTGTTTAGATTGAAACATAACAAGACTAGAATTGAACACTGCACATTGATTGATGTGTTCAGAACACAAAATAAGTAGAATCGAACACTGTACTCGATGTCGTTAACTTCAACATGTGATTAAAACATTGGCTGGTGTGTTCAGAACACTACATAAGTAGAATCGAACGCTGTATTAGGGGATACCTTTGTTTAGATTGAAACATAACAAGACTAGAATTGAACACTGCACTCGATGTCGTTACATGTGATCAGAACAATGATTGATGTGTTCAGATCACTAAACAAGTAGAACCGAACACTGTACAACATGTTAGGGGGATACCTTTGTTTAGATTGAAACATAACAAGACTAGAATTGAACACTGCACTCGATGTCGTTACATGTGATCAGAACAATGATTGATGTGTTCAGATCACGAAACAAGTAGAACCGAACACTGTACAACATGTTAGGGGATACCTTTGTTTAGATTGAAACTAACAAGACTAGAATCGAACACTGCACTCGATGTCGTTACATGTGACCCGATACAACATGTTAGGGGATACCTTTATCCTAAGAACCGAACACTGTACAACATGTTAGGGGATACCTTTGTTTAGATTGAAACTAACAAGACTAGAATCGAACACTGCACTCGATGTCGTTACATGTGATCCGATACAACATGTTAGGGGATACCTTTGTTTAGATTGAAACATAGCAAGCCTAGAATCGAACATTGTTTGATGTGTTCAGTACAACTTCAATGATTAACATACACACTGTGCACATATCGCATAGCTAAAAACACACTGTGCACATATCGCATACCTAACACTTCAAATGATTTGCTTAGTACGAAAATAAAAATAAAAAATCTATACCGCGTAGCTAACTCGTTCATCACACTGCTAAGACGCTTAGTAATTGTGAATACACTCATACGAAAATCAAGAAAGCACACTGCGTAGCCAACTCGCTCGGCACGAAAAAAATCTATACCGCGTAGCTAACTCGTTCATCACACTGCTAAGACGCTTAGTAATTGTGAATACACTCATACGAAAATCAAGAAAGCACACTGCGTAGCCAACTCGCTCGGCTCACTCGCTTAGTAATTGCAACACACACGGATAAGAATGTTCCGAGATACTTACATGTTTTTTAAGGGTGGTGAAAGATCATAAATTATATGTACACATATGTTGTCTCCTCCAAGTTGTAAGATGAAATAGACGCAGTACTGCGAGTTTCCACTCTAGCTGGCGAACGGAAGTAGCATGATATCTCAGCAAAAAATAAAAATACGCGTGAGCTTGCAAGTCAGACACAATGATGGATACCGCGATTCAAATCCTGGTAACTTATGCCGTCGGGAAGGCCATCCGGCTAGATCATGTAATGATGATCGCACAGGTCCCACGCCTAGCATTTACAGCTTCCAGTTCGAACCCGCTATCATCCGAAGTAGCGAGAATGATTGAAGAGTGTTTTAGTGTGATTCATTTGTTGGATGGAGGCGTTAAGCTGCCTTCTTCGGTAGGAGTACGCTATGTCGGGATATCGATTTAAAATCCTAGTCAGGAAGGGCAGCCGGTCGTAAAACTATGGTGTGAGGCGGGGTGTGCAAAAAAGCTAGCAATAAGTAAGGGCTGTTGATGGGGACGTTAAACCTTGTGCAGACTCCTTCGAAAATTATTTTTTGAGTACAAGTGTGTTGATGCTGATTCATTTGTCGGATGGAGGCAATAAGCCTTGTGCAGGCTTCTTCAGTGGAGTAGGCTATGTGTCGGTACCGGGATATCTAGTTATAAAACCCGCTACAACAAATTTATCGCGTATACTGCGATTTAAAATCCTAGTCAGGAAGGGCAGCCGGTCGTATAAAACTATGGTGTGAGGCGGGGTGTGCAAGAAAGCTAGGATTAAGTAAGGGCTGTTGATGGGGGCGTTAAACCTTGTGCAGACTCCTTCGAAAATGATTTTTTGAGTACAAGACTTGACGGTGATTCATTTGTCGGATGGAGGCAATAAGCCTTGTGCAGGTTTCTTCAGTGGAGTAGGCTATGTATCGGTACCGGGATATCTAGTTATAAAACCCGCTACAACAAATTTATCACGTATACTGCGATTTAAAATCCTAGTCAGGAAGGGCAGCCGGTCGTAAAACTATGGTGTGAGGCGGGGTGTGCAAGAAAGCCAGCATTAAGTAAGGGCTGTTGATAGGAGGCGTTAAACTAGTGCAAGCTCCTTCACCAGGAGAAGCCTACATGCCGGTACCGTGCAGGTTCTTTCGATAGGAGTAGGCACTGTGTGTGTTTTAACCTCTCCGTACAATCATGATAGTTTACGTTAGGAACTTACATAGGCTAAATGCTACACATTCCGTGGCAGAGCCAGGAATCGAACTCGGACCTCCCAGGGTAGCAGCTAATCACACTAACTACTACACCACAGAGGAGGACTATTTCAGAATATTTTACAACCTTAATTGGTACTGTGTTTTAAGAGCTTGAATGGTACTCAGCTAAGAAGACCTTCGCAAGTTACAAGCCGCTTATCAGCATGTAGTGTCCTCGTTCAAGGCCGAGCCGGAAGATACGTGTACAATTTCAGCTAACACACGCATTCCGCTGCTCGCTCTGCGCTGATACGACTTCATGGACAGTAGAACAAACCTATAACCTACAGTATGCATGCCTCTCACCCGGTAGTCTCGGGTTCGATTCTCTTGGGGATAAAAATGTATTTAAATCACATGAATGTGTTGAGTTGTCCTTCCTGATGCAAAACTAGCAGTATCTAACCTCATACACCATAGTTTTACGACCGGTTGCCCTTCCTGACAACTCGGATTAAGAATCTGTTTTGTTTTAAGACTAGTTGTCCTTCCTGATGCAAAATTGGCAGTATCTAAGCTCTTACATCATACGCTATGGTTTTCGGCCGGTTGCCCTTCCTGACAACTCGGATTTAGAATCTGTCGAGAATCGGGGGTTTTACAGCTAGATGTTAAATCGCAGTATCACGAACTATTGTTTTACTGCTGGATGCCCTTCCTGACTAAGATTTTAAATCGCAAGAATTTGTTTTAAGACTCAAGTCTTGTTATGTTTCTTTCGTAATCTGCAAGTCTAAACAAGCATATCGCTGCACACTCGTGCCTTAGCGATGCGTGTTCGATAATTGTTTTCGACCGGTTGCCCTTCCTGACGCCAAAGAACTCGGATTAAGAATCTGTCGAGAATCAGGGGATTTTCAGCTAGATGCACTTCTTAGATTTTAAATCACGAACTATTGTTTTACTGCTGGATGCCCTTCCTGACTAAGATTTTAAATCGCAAGAATTTGTTTTAAGACTCAAGTCTTGTTATGTTTCTTTCGTAATCTGCAAGTCTAAACAAGCATATCGCTGCACACTCTTGCCTTCACGATGCGTGCTCGATAATTGTTTTCAACCAGCTGCCCTTCCTGACGTCAAAGAACTCGGATTAAGAATCTGTCGAGAATCGGGGGATGTACAGCTAGATTTTAAATCGCGGTATCACGAACTATTGTTTTACTACTAGATGCCCTTCCTGACTAAGATTTTAAATCGCAAGAATTTGTTTTAAGACTCAAGTCTTGTTATGTTTCTTTCGTAATCTGCAAGTCTAAACAAGCATATCGCTGCACACTCTTGCCTTCACGATGCGTGTTCGATAATTGTTTTCAACTAGTTGCCCTTCCTGACGTCAAAGAACTCGGATTAAGAATCTGTCGAGAATCGGGGGATATACAGCTAGATTTTAAATCGCGGTATCACGAACTATTGTTTTACTACCAGATGCCCTTCCTGACTAAGATTTTAAATCGCAAGAATTTGTTTTATGACTCAAGTCTTGTTATGTTTCTTTCGTAATCTGCAAGTCTAAACAAGCATGTCGCTGCACACTCTTGCCTTCGCGATGCGTGTTCGATAATTGTTTTCAACCGGTTGCCCTTCCTGACGTCAAAGAACTCGGATTAAGAATCTGTCGAGAATCGGGGGATTTTCAGCTAGATGCACTTCTTAGATTTTAAATCACGAACTATTGTTTTACTGCTGGATGCCCTTCCTGACTAAGATTTTAAATCGCAAGAATTTGTTTTAAGACTCAAGTCTTGTTATGTTTCTTTCGTAATCTGCAAGTCTAAACAAGCATATCGGTGCACACTCTTGCCTTCACGATGCGTGTTCGATAATTGTTTTCAACTAGTTGCCCTTCCTGACGTCAAAGAACTCGGATTAAGAATCTGTCGAGAATCGGGGGATATACAGCTAGATTTTAAATCGCGGTATCACGAACTATTGTTTTACTACCAGATGCCCTTCCTGACTAAGATTTTAAATCGCAAGAATTTGTTTTATGACTCAAGTCTTGTTATGTTTCTTTCGTAATCTGCAAGTCTAAACAAGCATATCGCTGCACACTCTTGCCTTCGCGATGCGTGTTCGATAATTGTTTTCAACCGGTTGCCCTTCCTGACGTCAAAGAACTCGGATTAAGAATCTGTCGAGAATCGGGGGATTTACAGCTAGATGCACTTCTTAGATTTTAAATAACGAACTATTGTTTTACTGCTGGATGCCCTTCCTGACTAAGATTTTAAATCGCAAGAATTTGTTGAGTTGCCCTTCCTGACATAAAACTGGCAGTATCTAGCCTCTTACACTATTGTTTTCAACCGGTTGCCCTTCCTGACGTCAAAGAACTCGGATTAAGAATCTGTCGAGAATCGGGGGATTTACAGCTAGATTTTAAATCGCAGTATCACTACAGCCGGATGCCCTTCCTGACTAAGATTTTAAATCGCAAGAATTTGTTGAATTGCCCTTCCTGACGCAAAACTGGCAGTATCTAGCCTCTTACACTATAGTTTTCGTCCGGTTGCCCTTCCTGGCGTCAAAGAACTCGGATTAAGAATCTGTTTTGTTTTAAGACTAGTTGTCCTTCCTGACACAAAACTGGTAGTATCTAAACTCTTACTTCATACACTATTGTATTCGACCGGTTGCCCTTCCTGACGTCAAAGAACTGGGATTAAGAATCTGTCGAGAATCGGGGATTTACAGCTAAATGCTCACCGGATACCCTTCCCGACGGCATAAGTTGCCAGGATTTGAATCGCGGTATCCATCATTGTGTCTGACTTGCAAGCTCACGCGTATTTTTATTTTTTGCTGAGATATCATGCTACTTCCGTTCGCCAGCTAGAGTGGAAACTCGCAGTACTGCGTCTATTTCATCTTACAACTTGGAGGAGACAACATGTGTGTACATATAATTTATGATCTTTCACCACCCTTAAAAAACATGTAAGTATCTCGGAACATTCTTATCCGTGTGTGTTGCAATTACTAAGCGAGTGAGCCGAGCGAGTTGGCTACGCAGTGTGCTTTCTTGATTTTCGTATGAGTGTATTCACAATTACTAAGCGTCTTAGCAGTGTGATGAACGAGTTAGCTACGCGGTATAGATTTTTTTCGTGCCGAGCGAGTTGGCTACGCAGTGTGCTTTCTTGATTTTCGTATGAGTGTATTCACAATTACTAAGCGTCTTAGCAGTGTGATGAACGAGTTAGCTACGCGGTATAGATTTTTTATTTTTATTTTCGTACTAAGCAAATCATTTGAAGTGTTAGGTATGCGATATGTGCACAGTGTGTTTTTAGCTATGCGATATGTGCACAGTGTGTATGTTAATCATTGAAGTTGTACTGAACACATCAAACAATGTTCGATTCTAGGCTTGCTATGTTTCAATCTAAACAAAGGTATCCCCTAACATGTTGTATCGGATCACATGTAACGACATCGAGTGCAGTGTTCGATTCTAGTCTTGTTAGTTTCAATCTAAACAAAGGTATCCCCTAACATGTTGTACAGTGTTCGGTTCTTAGGATAAAGGTATCCCCTAACATGTTGTATCGGGTCACATGTAACGACATCGAGTGCAGTGTTCGATTCTAGTCTTGTTAGTTTCAATCTAAACAAAGGTATCCCCTAACATGTTGTACAGTGTTCGGTTCTACTTGTTTAGTGATCTGAACACATCAATCATTGTTCTGATCACATGTAACGACATCGAGTGCAGTGTTCAATTCTAGTCTTGTTATGTTTCAATCTGATCTTCTTAGAACAAAGGTATCCCCTAATACAGCGTTCGATTCTACTTATGTAGTGTTCTGAACACACCAGACAATGTTTTAATCACATGTTGAAGTTAACGACATCGAGTACAGTGTTCGATTCTACTTATTTTGTGTTCTGAACACATCAATCAATGTACAGTGTTCAATTCTAGTCTTGTTATGTTTCAATCTGATCTTCCGACATCGAGTGCAGTGTTCAATTCTAGTCTTGTTATGTTTCAATCTAAACAAAGGTATCCCCTAATACAGCGTTCGATTCTACTTATGTAGTGTTCTGAACACACCAGCCAATGTTTTAATCACATGTTGAAGTTAACGACATCGAGTACAGTGTTCGATTCTACTTATTTTGTGTTCTGAACACATCAATCAATGTGCAGTGTTCAATTCTAGTCTTGTTATGTTTCAATCTAAACAAAGGTATCCCCTAATACAGCGTTCGATTAGTGTTCTGAACACACCACACAATGTTTTAATCACATGTTGTATCGAGTACAGTGTTCGATTCTACTTATTTTGTGTTCTGAACACATCAATCAATGTTCTGATCACATGTTGTACTGGCTGTCTCATAAGGAGCTATGTATAGCCGCCATCTTGCATCCGCCATCTTGCGCAAGCATCCTTAGGGCGTCTCTAGCCATGGATCCTTGAGCCGCCTCATAAGAGCAACCACCATCTCGCGCAAGCATCCCTCATAAGGAGCCTTGTATAACCGCCATCTTGCGCAAGCATCCCAAGGGCGTCTATGTATAGCGATCATCTTGCATGAGCACCTTTAAGGAGTCATGTATAGCTACCATCTTGTGCAATTAGCGTCGAGAGATGGCTGCTGTAGAATTTTTCTTTTTAAAATTATCCGCTACCACATAGAGTGTAGCACTGAGGTTTGCGATGTAAGATGGTGGATGACAGCTGCGCGTGAGTTTGTAAAGCATGTGGAATTTGCCGCCACCACATAGATGGCAGCACGGTACTCAAAGATGGCGGATGACAGCTAACAGAACTTTTCAAATTACCCGCTACTACAGAGAGCAGCACGGTGCTCAAAGATAGCGGATGACAGCTAACGAAATTGCCCGCTACTACGTGCTTAAGGTAGTAGTCATAAAGAGGGCAGCACGGTGTTTAAAGATGGCGGATGGCAGCTAACGAAATTACCCCGCATGAGGGCAGCACGGTGCTCTGTTTATTAAAGATGTCGGATGACAGCTAACGAAATTGCCCGCAGCATAGTGCTCTGTTGGTTAAAGATGGCGGGCGACAGCTGTCAAAAGAGCATGTGGCTTTGTTTCCAAACAAGAGCACGTGGAATTTGCCGCCACAACAAAGAGGGCAGCACTGTACACTGTTGCTTAAAGATGGCTGTCAAAAAAAAAGCGCGTGGGTTTGTAAAGCATGTAGAATTTGCCGCCACCACATAGAGTGTAGCACGGTGCTCAAAGATAGCTGCTGTCAAAAAGCATTTTTCAAATTATCCGCCGCCACATTTCAAAGGTATCTAGCTAAAGATGGCGGCACGGTGATTAAAGATGGCGGATGATAGCTAACAGAACTTTTCAAATTACCCGCTACTACGTGCTTAAGGTAGTAGCCATAAAGAGGGCAGCACGGTGTTCTGTAGATTAAAGATGGCGGATGACAACTGACGAAATTGCTCGCAGCACGGTGCTCAAAGATGGCGGATGACAGCTGCACATGGCTTTGTTTCCAAACAAGAGCACGTGGAATTTGCCGCCACCACATAGAGGGCAGCACTGTTCTCTCTGGATTAAAGATGGCGGATGACAGCTGTCAGAAAAGCATATAGGTTTGTAAAGCATGTGGAATTTACCGCCACCACATAGATGGCAGCACGGTGATTAAAGATGGCGGTTGACAGCTGTCAAAAAAGCATGTTGATTTGTAAAGCACGTGGAATTTGCCGCCACCACATAGATTGCAGCACTGTTCTCTCTGGATTAAAGATGGCGGATGACAGCTGTGACGTACCACATTTCAAAGGTAAGTAGCTAAAGAGGGCAGCACGGTGCTCAAAGATGGCGGATGACAGCTGTCAGAAAAATAGCACGTGAATTTGTTTCCAAACAAGAGCACGTGGAATTTGCCGCCACTACATAGAGTGCGGCACTGAGGTTGGCGATGCAAGATGGCGGATGACAACTGTCAAAGGTAAGTAGCTAAAGAGGGCAGCACGGTGATTAAAGATGGTGGATGACAGCTGCACGTGGCTTTGTTTCCAAACAAGAGCACATGGAATTTGCTGCCACTACATAGAGCGCAGCACTGAGGTTTCGGATGCAAGATGGCGGATAACGTACCACATTTCAAAGGTAAGTAGCTAAAGAGGGCAGCACGATGCTCAAAGATGGCGGATGACAGCTGCACGTGGCTTTGTTTATCTCACGCTAGTGAGGTTAAGTTGGTAGCACTAAGGTTTAGACCCGTCAAGATGGCAGCACTGCCGATGATAGGTGACGAAAGAGGGCAGCACCGTGCTCAAAGATGGCGGATGACAGCTGTCAAAAAAGCACGTGGCTGTCAAAAAACACGTGGCTGTCAAAAAGCACGTGGCTTTGTTTACCTCGCGCTAGTTAGGTTAAGTTGGTACCACTAAGGTTTAGGTCCGTCAAGATGGCAGTACTGAGGTTAGCGATGCGTTGTTGTCTGTCAAAAAGCACGTGGCTTTGTTTACAAATCTGTTGAAAAACATGTGGCTGTCAAAAAGCACGTGGCTTTGTTTACCTCATGCTAGTTAGGTTAAGTTGGTACTATTAAGGTTTAGGCCCGTCAAGATGGCAGTACTGAGGTTAGCGATGCGTTGTTGTCCGTCAAAAAGCACGTGGCAGTCAAAAAACACGTGGGTTTGTTTACCTCACGCTAGTTAGGTTAAGTTGGCACTAGTGAGGTTTAGGCCCGTCAAGATGGCAGCAGTGAGGTTAGCGTTGCGTTGTTGTCGATGACAGCTGTCAAAAAGCACGTGGCTTTGTTTACAAATTCAAATCTCCCGCCAAAATTCAAATTTCCCGCCAAAATTCAAATTTCCCGCGGGAGGTGGAGGGCTCTTCCGAGAGCCCGAGGTGGAGGTGGCCTCCGAACTGTCCAATTATACTACTTTCCACCATCCATTTCTTAAGGAAAAAATATCATGAAACCACAAAACGTTAAATTGTAACCACTAGTGAAGTTTAACATCTCACAACAAGAACTAGTTGATGTAGTAACAAGGTTAAATCAGGTGATGCAACAGGACAAACAATAACAACCAGGGTTACCACCAGACGAACATAAAATTTACTGCAGGAACACGCCATGTGATTCGGTTGGCGAGTTTCTGAACTAAACTCAATACTCTACTTTCGAAGAAAATCATACAGAGACATGGCAGTTGACGGGTTTGTGAATAAGAATCAGTGTATACAGCAAATGATTCATAAAATGTATAAATCTAATTCTCGATCAAAATGTCACTTGACGGGTTTCTGAAATAAACTATTCGAATACGCCTTTCAATAAATGAAACTGATAAAGATTGATTTATTTTCACCTAACGAATTGAGGAGTGTGTCCTCGAAAGGTGCTATTTCTACTTTAAAAAAGTCAGTATTTTGTCCACATGCATTACAGTAGTTGAATGCTATCGAGTGCTATGAGCAATACAGACCAGGAAGATGTAGCCTAATTCCATGAAAGTTGTACCAAACGCGATCATGGGTACGTTTCACGTGTAGTTCATTTTACGTTTGTTGCGCTTTTCCCAAAACTTCCATAAGGTGAAAATAACATTTTTTGAGCAGACACCCCTAAGTTCTTTCGACGAGTGTAGGAAACTGACCCAGGGTCTATGAAAGTACTTTCTTTCTTTCTTTCTTTCTTTCTTTCTTTCGTAATCAGATTACCCTCCAGGGTTCGGTTTTTCCTCAGACTCAGAGAGGGATCCCACCTCTACCGCCTCAAGGGCAGTGTCCTGGAGCGTGAGACATTGGGTCGGGAATACGACTGGGGAGAAGGACCAGTACCTCACCCAGGCGGCCTTACCTGCTATGCCGAACTTTGTGGGGGGATGAGAAGATTGGAAGGGAGAGACAAGGAAGAGGGAAGGAAGCAGGCCGTGGCCTTAAGTTAGGTACCTTCCTGGCATTTACCTGGAGGAGAAGTCGGAAACCACGGAAAACCACTTAAAACCACTTCTAGGATGGCTGAGGCGGGAATCGAACCCACCGCTACTCAGTTGACTTCCCGAGGCTGAGTGGACCCAGTTCCAGCCCTCGCGCCACTTTTCAAATTTTGTGGCAGAGCCGAAAATCGAACCCCGGTCTCCGTGGGTGGCAGCTAATTACGCTAACCACTACACCACAGAGGCGGACCTATGAAACTACTACGAATGAAATAGTCAGCTCTCTAGTCTATTATGAGTAGGGGCCCGGATTCTTATGTTAATTACATATCCCAGTCCTTTACTTGTACAAAAATTGAAAACGAGAAGATGTCGAACAATTGCGGTTCTGATGTGGTTGTACCTGTGTTTCATTGTACATATTATGTAAAGAGTGTAACATTTTTGTACCGGGCAAGTAGGCCGTGTGGTTAGGTGCGCGCAGCTGTGAGCTTGAATCCGGGTGATAGTGGGTTCGAACCCCACTGTCGGCAGCCCTGAAGATGGTTTTCCATGGTTACTCATTTTCACATCAGGCAAATGCTGGGGCTGTACCTTAATTAAGACTAAGGTCGCTTCCTTCCCACTCATAGGCTTTTCCTATCCTATCGTCGTTTTAAGACCTATCCGTGTCGGAACGACAAATTGTACCAAAAAATGTACATATCTTAAATAGTTGTTCAAAGAATTTAAAAATTGTCAGCTCGTTTAATTTTCATACTAAAGTGAAATATTTGGCGAATTTCATCTCATATATCTCATTCATTTTGACGTTCCCCAACTGGAAATTGTAGCTGAGGACAATGTATACCGGGCCTCTCACGGTGCATGCACTGTGCGTGGTGCAAAAGACGACTTCGCTTGGTTGACCAGAATGCAGACTCCCACTCTTCGATTTGGAGCAATAGCGCTGTCTCTCTCTTTCCCCACGCCTGTCTCGCTCGTTCCCCCTGTCTCCCTCTTCCTCGCTTGCTCCGTAACGCTACAAATCCGAGCTGAGTTGAGCCTAGTTGAGCCAAGCTTAGCCGAGTAGCCAGAGCCGAAGCGTTTATCCGAGCCGAGCCGAGGGGGACCGATGCATTGTGCACAGGAACTCTGCACCGCTGTTTGCACGCGTGAGATTTTGGGTGTTTGAGAGGCCCTGATGTATTACAAGTTGTCCATTTCATGACCGTATCGATGTTTAATCAAGAAGTAAGAATAAATAACCACCTAATCGATACTTTATTAATGCCTCAGGCAAAATTGAATAAAATCTCCCTCCTCCCTCACATGTTATTTTAGATTGCGATAAAACTCTACTTCCCTTCTCTCCAGAGCTTTCCATGAATTGTCAAACTGTATCACATCGTTACTTCACCAGGTCGCGCTCAAAGACAGACCCTCTAGACAGCGCAGAATAAACATCTTTTCCAAACAAGAACGAGAGGCAAGATGACCTATTCTGATGACCTCCATTTTTATCAAAGGAGTCTCCAAAGAACGTTTATTTGTGCTTATTGTCAATGTTTTTCTTTTCAGTTCTTTATTTATACAGCTGAAGAGGACCACTAAGTGGTCGAAACATGTCCTGTAAGTTTTAATTTTATTCAATTTTGCCTGAGGCATTAATAAAGTATCGATTAGGTGGTTATTTATTCTTACTTCTTCTTTAGGCCCTGATGTATACAAAAAGACAACATGAATATTTAAAGTAATTGTGAGTTGGTTAGCAAATTTGACATGCTGTATGTTGTTGTATTAAACAGTTTGGGAGATATGGTTCTTCAGGATCTGGATGGAATATTTCAAGGCAGTCACTGCAGTTTTTTAAATGCCTGATTGAGGTTAAGTGATTTGAAGAACTGGACGGAAATTAGAGGAATGGTTCTTCTAGCGCCAACCATTAGTCCTATAACTTCAATATTATTCAGCTGGTATTCTTGTTGATAGCATGGGATGGTTGGTTCATATTTTGTTTTCTTTTCCTCATGTACCTCACTGGGTTGTGTTCCGGATGTCTCGAGTCTGATAGTCCGATCTGTTATAAAGCCCTTTCGGTGTTGTTTGAAGGCTATCATCTCAATTCGACGGGTGCTGCCTGTAATATTTCAACTGCTAAAGTTGGCTTCAAAATTCCTTTATAATTTGTATTTCTAACACTTTTCTCTGTGAAATACAGTAGGTCCGAGTATTTCATCTACGTACAACAGCACTAATCCTTTCTCAGAATCTGGGATGTCTAGCTGCCTTTCATTGGTCAGAGTTTCTAACGAAGTCCACGCAATTTTGAAACGAAATCTAGATTATTCAAGCTCTCTCTCTGATTTACAAGATCATTAGTAGCGAATAACAAGAGACCCTGGAAGATACTGTATCAATCTTTGAGAATCTAAGATTACAAGTTTTAAATTAATGAATTAATTAATAGAGCGGGAATACATATCACCGGCTGGAAACGAAGGAAACGACTGAAAAATGGGTGTGAGCGAGTTTGGCGTGTGGTTGCGAAGTGGTACGTGTGAAGGCAGCCCAAGATCGCATCGACCATCTGTACTTTCTCTGCCTTCGCACGTACCACTTTGCAACCACACCACAACCACAACACAGTGGTTAACTGTGGGCTGTCTCAAGCTCTTACGTAAAATATTATTATTATTATTATTATTATTATTATTATTATTATTATTATTATTATTATTATTATTATTATTATTATTATTATTATTATTACATCGTTATGCCCTACTCAGGAGCACGGTTCAACTTGCTTAGCTGATGTTTTGGCCTTCTTTTCCTCCCAAAATCTCTTCATCCTCTCGCTGACCTTCTTCCTTCGTTCTTCTGTCCAAGTTATAGTAAGTAGCTCTGATGCTGGGTTTGTCTTCAGAGTGGTGATTGTCGATTTTTGGTTCTGAATTTACATCTGTCCTGTACAATGTCTTCTGAGATGTTGATTTTCTGGAGATCTGTTTCAATTTCACGTAGCCAGCTGTTCTTGGTTTTTAATGAAAGGGCCAGGTTGAGAATTCTTTTAGTTAGCCTGTTAGTGTTCATTCTAATAACGAGTACATAAAATTTCAATCGTCTTTTACGAAAAGTGTGAGAATTTTTTTTTTCAGAATGACAACATATCTCCTGAGATGATTTTTTCTCCATATTCCATCTATACAAACTGGGCCAAAAATGTTTCGTAAAATTTTCCTTTCTTGTTTCTCAGTGTCTTTGGTTAAAGATTCGCCACCAATGATTAAGGTTTCTGAGGCATATTAATGCTTCAGGTTTGATCACTGTATTATAGTGACTAAGTTTTGCATTCCGAGTTATTGATTTTTTTATTATACCTGTTCCAAGTGATCCTGTATGCTTTCTGTAATTTGGAAATTCTTTCTTTATTTGCTTCGCGGTTTAAACCATAGGGTTGAATAATTTTTTCCAAATATTTAAATTGGTTCACTTGAACAATTTTGCCGAATTTAGTTATCATAGGTTGTCCATCTAAGTATCGTGAGGCTCCTTCCATTTACTGAGTTCCCTCGTACGGAATTTGAAGTCCCGTTTTGATGGCAATTTCATGTAGTTTTTCAATGGAATGAATTGCTTCATGCCTATTATTGGAAAGGATTGCTATGTCATCAGCAAAGGCCAGACATTGCACGTGAATTCTGTCTTTACGTAGTCTTCCAAGGGTTATTCCTTTAGTTTCCTTTTCCCAGGTCCTGATTACTTTCTCAAGTACCAAGTTAAACAGTAACGGCGATAAACCATCCCCTTGACGGACCGCGGTGTTAACAGGAAAAGGCTCAGATATTTCTCCTAGGAAATTAACTTTTAAAGTAGTGCCAGTTAATGTTTGTTTGATTCATTCTCTTGTTTTTTATCCACTTGAAATTCTTCTAGAATATTGAAAAGTGTTTGTCGGTCTATAGAGTCATATGCTTTTCTGAAATCTACAAAAGTAATGACTGTTTGTCTGGTTTTGCGCATTTGGAGGATAGTTTTGAGATTAAGGATTATTATTAATAATTAATTATTAATTAATTATTATTATTGTTATTATTGTGAACATGGCAGTGATCACTTACAGTAGTGTGATAATAAAGCTAAAACATAATTACCCAACAACAAGTACTAACTTACTACAAGAGTACAACAAGCAATTCCATGGTAGGAAAGTACTACAAGAAATACTAACCAGTTTAACATTCTAAATCGAGCGTCATCGTATACAAATTCATACACATTTAAGTATTTCCAATGCGTAACTCTACGCCTTACAATACTATAGGTTGAGCGTACTACTAGCTTAACATTACAACACCGTCATATACACATTCACACGCACCTTAAGTATTTGAATATTTTACACTATGACTTACGGTGGACCGAGCGGTACAACTATCTTAACACTGTAAATAAAGCACCGTTCATACACAAATTCACAGATACCTTAAATAATTCAGATGCCTTAATTCTACAATTTACAGTGGGTTCAGCTTTGCATTATACTAGTACACCATCACATAAAAATGTACACACACTTTACAGTATGATGGAGTCTATTCTTGAAGCTTATTACGTTTTTTGGGTAAAGACTCTAAGAGAGCTGCAGGTAATGCATTACAATAATCAATTCCCCGATTTACAAACGAATATTTACCATAGTTACTTTTCTGCGATCCACCTTTTACCTTATGAAGATGGCCTGTCCTGTTTATGTAACAGTGCTTTTCTATGTAACGGCCAATATTGCTTTAATACGTACCACACACTGCAGTCAAGTTCAACCACTGTCGTAAACTGTTTCGAACGCAATTCACACGGGCAACACGCCAATGATAGTGCTGCGAGCTTCGCGCACACCTCCTCACTTCAGTCGTTCCCTTCGTTTACAGCCGGTGATACGTATTTCCGCTCTAGTGCTGCTGAAAATGGCGAACGAAATTGATACCTTTAGTACGGAATTGTTTATTGAAGAGGTACGCAACTTACCGAACACCTGGGACTATACCACTTATAGCAACCGAATAGAAAAAGCAAGAGCTCCTGTTTTCGTAATAGGATGAAGCAGGGTGAGAATACATGTTGCGGGGGAGCTAGGGGGGTGGGGGGAAGAAGGATCATAGGGCTTAACTACTATTGTTTATTTCAGGTACAGTAGTACCGGTGAGAGAGTGGGTGTATAATTCCCCTGTAAGCAAATTATCCCCTCTCCCCAGGAAAATGTAAATTTTAAGTCTAATTGTTTGAACAAGAATTATAAATATTAGAAAGTTATTCCTGCGTTTCGGATGATCTTGCCAGAGTGAAACATGGAAAATGTATTGCATGTGCGGAGTTGTCACTGCTTCGTTGCTTTATAGGTCAAGGTCTGGCAGTCATTCTACTATTTGTATATTATGTGTATTATTCCTGAAAATATGCACTGTAAAACATGAATTTCAGTAATGTATGTGGTCTATATTTTCCTCATTTTTTATAATGAAACAATCACCCCACCACTCGGGAAATTTTAGTGGGGAGGAACATTTGAGATAATATCACCGGTGGGGGGCAAAACCCTCCCTTCTCCCCTGCGATTTCACACCCAGCGATGAATCCAATAAACTGCATTTCGGTGACGCTGTCTTCGACAACGTAACAAAAACCACAGCAGTGCTTCCTCTTCGAAATCCATTTCAGTACTCTATACTTAAGCGTTTAGAGTGGTTCGAAAGTTTGTGGTCAATACGTATTCCAAATAACCTCAAAGAAGCACTTAATTGTGGTTAAGAGTGGTCGATTGTAGCCACAGCTGAACCACTTAAGGACCACCGCTTTGTAGTTCCAAAGCGGTATGTGTGAAAGCATGTCTTTCAGCCATGGCCATCAATCAGTACTTCACATCACAACCTGCACGGTTGCTAGATAACATCGCATCACACAGTTTGTATCGCTAATCTCGTCTGTGCACACGAACTGAACGAATGATATCCGTCTCACCTAAATCCAAACATTCAAACTGAGCGACTGACCAGAAACTGCTTCCCCAGCCAACATTCGAACTGTTAATTGCCTACAAATCGAAAAGTAGTTTGTATCAGATGCATTTAATAAAAGTAACTCTGTCAATCTCACCATTTTGCCGGGCCGACTTGCCCAGACGGTTAAGGAGCCGGCCTTCTGACCTCAACTTGGCAGGTTCGATCCCAAGTCAGTTCGGTGGTATTTGAAGGTGCTCAAATACATGTCTCGTGTGAGTAGATTTACTGGCACGTAAATGAACTCCTGCGGGACTAAATTTCGGCACATCGGCACCTCCACAAACCGAAACAGTAGGTAGTGGGACGTAAAGCAAATAACATTATTATTATTATTATTATTATTATTATTATTATTATTATTATTATTATTATTATTATTATTATTATTATTATTATTATTATTATTATTATTATTGTTACGGGGTTACCCGTGGAATGCAGAGGTGAAAGAAGGTGCGGGCTGGAATGGGTCTATCCACAATATGAAACTAAACTTAAAATTTAACTGAAGATTATATTTTCAATAGACAACAAGATTTCACAAATTTTCACAAGGTGAAGTAACAATGAAAAATCAGGTACAAGGTATAATTTTACAAACAAAAGCACAAGTTTAGGGGTCTTTACAAGTTCTGGGCTTCGAGCCCCAATTTTACAATCCTTGAGCGACTAGCCCAACTTTACCAAGGCACACATTTGATCGAAGGGCAGAAAATCCCTTCATTAAAGGAGCATTAGTTCCAAAAACCATATCAGGCCTCCTAGAGGCACTTTTACCATATAAAAGAGCTGAACCGCTCTCAATTTTTCAAGCCTATTACAAGGCCATATCAAACTTTACACTTAATTGCCCACAAGGCACAACTTACATCAAATGAAACGGGGTATCTCGTACTCAGCCTACTGGGCCTTAGTCGAAAAATAATAGGTTAAGTAAATGGCCCAAACTGCAAAAATGAATGGAGGCGTGAATTGGCACTCCTAAATACACATTTTAAAACCTAAAAGGCACTAGGCCGAAGAAATGGGGGCTATTCCCAAACTATGGAGGTGACTCGTATAAGAAAAATTTAAGACATTACAGAAGGGATGAAAACAGTTACCAAAACGTAGTCACCTCAAACCAAAAATAAAAGGGAGCTCGAGAGGGTAAAGCACTCTCTATCCCCGGTTTACAGTTAAAGATATTTGAAGTTTTACAAAAACGACGGAAGATTACATGCTTGAAAGATAGGTTACATCGTAAAGGTTTCGGAGCTTCCTCGCGGGTTAAACTGCTGAGCTAGCAAGATACAAAGATGTTAAATGGCCATTACCTTATTGAAGGCCTGCTGACTGATGAAGGAGGCGCTTCCCGCCTCCTGCTACATGTCCATACACTAAGCTAGATGTTGATGAAGTGGCGAAGAGCCGTGAAAATCAGCAGTTTTTGAACCCTTGGGGAAGATTCGAGAACTTTCATGAATAATTAGGACACACCCACAGGTTTTTATTGGTTAACATCAAAAGGTACACACACAATTGAAGAAGAAATACGGGATTGGCTGAAAATTAATTACAGAAATTATTGATTGGCTAAGTTCAAAACAGGCGGAAAGAAAGGATTAATATTGCCGACCCACACATGAAAGAACGAAATTTAGTAAAAACAAAAACTTATAAGTACAAAATTTCTTCAAGAAGGTTCCTTCACTTCGCACCAGGGTGCATGATCATAGTTTTCTTGTAGAGACATCTATCAGAGAATGTCCACACTTCTTGATCAATAGAAAACAAAACAAGTTGAAATCCACACAGTACTGACAACTACGTAATCACAAAATTTACGGTAGTGACATCTTCTGAGGAAACTTATAAGTTGATACAGTTTTTAAAGTTCAGAGTTTCTCCTGTAGATGAGTTCCAATTGGCGCAATATTTAAATTTGTGGCGTAGGGGTGTACCGCCGGTACAGTTATTATTATTATTATTATTATTATTATTATTATTATTATTATTATTATTATTATTATTATTATTATTATTATTATTATTATTATTATTAATCTCACCATTGTTCAAATTGACGTATTTTGTATGCAATAAAGTCTTGCTTATTTTTGGTTTTCTTATCTGCTCTTGCAGAAGCTTCCTTTCAAACACTTGCTATTTTAAAGTAGCTGTCTGTTTTACTTCTTTTCAGGTTCTTAAAAAATATTGGGATGGGAGGAATCACATGATGCATTAAAGCGTTTGTGAAAACCTTCACAAGCATTGGTATTTCTGTAGGTACATACTGATTTTTCTGCCCAAACGGGCGGGGGGGGGGGGAAATGGGGTTTCCTTCTCCTCAGTAATGTAATACAACGTAAGGAAGTCTGCTAATTTCGTAAGGCGTTCGTCAGACGGTTGAACACTTAGAAAAAAACTTCGTCGAACTTTTCTGGGTCAAGATAGGTTAGTCCGAAGCAATACTGGAGTCACTTCCCTTCATCTGATTTTTCTTCTTTATACTTTGTGCCAGGCCTGACTGTTGTATTTTCAGACACCTACAAAAAGACTAAAGCATTTTTATAATGGTATGGCTAGCTAGAGTGTGAAACAAGCAAGGAGCGGATTCCCTTGTGTTTTATAAGTATATTTATTCTTACCAGGCCCGGGCAAGATGAAATCGGCAACCAGTGAGTTTCACTCGCGGAGAGGCTGCACTACGCCCTCATGGATCGCTCGCTCAAAATGTACAACTGCTCTTGGTCCGAAGCTCACTTTCCTCTTGTGACATTCTTCTTCAACCAGATGAAGCGTGTCAAAATAAGATTTTTCTTCTTGTCTCGCAGCAGCCAAAAGACCAGTAGAGTATACGCTGCTATGCAATATCCATGGGTGGCAAATGAATGTAGGAAATGTTTGGGTACGCACTCTAAAGTAGCATCCATTAAAACGACATTCTGCTCGCACAAAAATTTCATATTTGAATTGCAAGAAAATATTACTAGACCCCTTTCTATTCTTGATCAAGAAATATTCACTTTTTTGTTGTCACTTTCACTGTATTAAGTGCCCCATGGACCTCTTGTGATGATTTCGGAAGTTTAGGAAATCTTTGTCATCTTACATGAGTTAAGAAAATAAAAATCTACTGCCTGTTTCCCAGTCATTCGACCGGGTCAGGAATGGAATGAATGAAGCCCCCGTTTGGCGGCGAGGATAGGAATTGTGCCGGCTGCCGAAGCCTGTCACACTCCTCTGGGGTAATGATTAATGACTGACGGATGAAATGAAATGATATTGGAGAGTCTTGCTGGAATGAGAGATAACAGGAAAAACCTTAATTCCCGGAGAAGAACCTGTCCCGCCTCCGCTTTGTCCAGCACGAATCTCACATGGAGTGACCGGGATTTGAACCACGGAATCCGGCAGTGAGAGGCCGGCGCGTTGCCGCCTGAGCCACGGGGGCACATCTTACATGAGTTATATTTTTTGTAATATACGCAACGTCCGTTTTTGTAAGCGATATAGCAGCTTGAGTTGTTCATTTTCCGGGTGAATTAGCTTTGATCGCCTCCCGTCTAGGTCTCCCTCAGCTTTTCGTTTTATAGCATTCGAGATTGATTTCCAACAAATAACCTCGCCACCAATCTCTTCATGGCTATGGATGGCTTCAGCGCGAGAAAATGTTGGAATTCCTATAGAGAAAGCCTAGTATTGCATTTGTTTCTGGTACACGTCCAACACCGTTCTCCTGTACCTTTCATAACACGATAAGACTTACAGTCCGCCTCTGTGGTGTAGTGGTTAGTGTGATTAGCTGGCACCCCTAGAGGTCCGGGTTCGATTCCCGGTTCTGCCACGAAATTTGAAAAGTGGTACGAGGGCTGGAACGGGGTCCACTCAGCCTCGCCAGATTAACTGAGTAGAAGTGGGTTCGATTCCCACCTCAGCCATCCTAGAAGTGGTTTTTCGTGGTTTCCCACTTCTCCTCAAGGCAAATGCCGGGATGGTACCTAACTTAAGGCCACGGCCGCTTCCTGTCCTGTCCCATCCAATCTTCCCATCCCTCCACAAGGCCCCTGTTAAGCATAGCAGGTGAGGCCGCCTGGGCGACCCAAAGTCTGAGCTCCAGGACACTGCCCTTGAGGCGGTAGAGGTGGGATCCCTCGCTGAGTCCGAGGGACTGACCAAATATGGATAACACCACTTGCTTCCATCATAAGAAATATTAGAGGACACTTCAATCAATCACTAGTGATCTGCATTTGTGGCAGTCACCCAGGTGGCAGATTCCCTATTCGTTGTTTTCCTAGCCTTTTCTTAAATGATTGCAAATAAATTGGAAATTTATTGAACATCTCCCTTGGTAAGTTATTCCAGTCCCTAACTCCCGTTCCTATAAATGAATATTTGCCCCAATTTGTCATCCTGAATTCTAGCTTTATCTTCATATTGTGATTTTTCCTACTTTTAAAGACACCACTCAGACTTATTCGTCTACTGATGACATTCCACGCCATCTCTCCACTGATAGCTCGGAACATACCACTTAGTCGAGCAGCTCGTCTCCTTTCTCCCATGTCTTCCCAGCCCAAATTTGCAACATTTTTGTAACGCTACTCTTTTGTCGGAAATTACCCAGAACAAATCGAGCTGCTTTTCTTTGGATGTTTTCCAGTTCTTGAATCAAGTTTTCCTGGTGAGGGTCCCATACACTGGAATCATACACTAGTTGGGGTCTTAGCAGAGACTTATATGCCCTCTCCGTTATATCCTTACTTCACAAATAGTACTAACTGTAATACTGTCAATTTTTTTTAATATAACACATTTAATTTAATTCCAAGAGATTTCCTTCTTCTTTCGTGGCATAACATCAAATGACAATTGCGACCGGACAGCACTGACTTAGTGTGAGGGAAGGGAGAGGGCAGGTTAGTCAACGCAGCACGGCCAGGACAGCAAGGCCCCGGGTTCAATTCCCGGCCAGGTCAGAGATTTTTACATGCATCTGAGGGCTGGTTAGAGGCCCACTCAACCTACGTGATTAGAACTGAGGAACTATCTGACGATGAGATAGCGGGCCCGGTCTCGAAAGCAAGGGATAACGGCCGAGAGGATTCATGGTGCTGACCACACGACACCTAATAATATGCAGGCTTTCAGGCTGAGCAGCGGTCACTTTGTAGGCCAAGGTCCTTCAAGAGCTGTGGTGTCATGGGGTTAGTTAGTTATACTACTATCCCGGGAGGATACACCTCCCAGATACTTAAAATAATCCACCTGTTCCAGTTTCGTATTTACTACATGGCATACAACCGACATCACTCTCGTATTAAAAACGCTCATTTTCTTACGATACCCAATCCACCTGTTTTCAGCCTCCAGGATATTAGATTGCGGGCTATCAATACAGTGTGCCATTAGGACCAACTCTTCGGCCTAGGCCAAATTGCTTGCTACATTTCCACATAACTGAATCTCTAGAGGCCACTCTATACCTTTCCGTAAATGATCCATGTACATACAATGAACAACAAATTGAAGGGTTACAGCCATGTCTAACTGCTTCAACTACTGTGAATCATGAACTCATTGTAGCATCAATTCTGACTCGGACTGACTGTGGACATAAGTGCTATTTTATTGCCTGCAATCACCTACCTCTGATCTCATAAAACTCCCGGTGTAACAAACATTATTTCCCTTTGTACTATGTCAAATACATTCTGGAGGACTGGCAAACATAACATAACTACCTATTCCTCACGCAGTGTTTTCGAGTTACTTAATGCATATTGTTAAACTGGCACTGTCCGACTCGTTGATTGAATGGTCAGCGTTCTGGCCTTCGGTTCAGAGGGTCCTGGGTTCGATTCCCGGCCGGGTCAGGAATTTGAACCTTCCTTGGTTAATTCAAATGTCTCGGGGACTGGGTATTTGTGCTGTCCCAACGTTCCCGCAACTCACGCACCACACATAACACTATCCTCCACCATAATAACACGCAGTTATCTATGCATGGCAGATGCCGCCCACCCACATCGGAGGGTCTGCCTTACAAGGGCTGCTCTCCGCTAGAAATAGCCACATGAAATTATTATTATCTGGTCCTGACAGCCTGTTGATGGTCAAAATCATCCCAAGTTGAAGTTACAGAAATTACAAGATAGATTTTAAAGGTTACAATATCATAGTCATCTCAAGGTCAAATTGAGAGGAAACACGAGGTGGTACCTCACTCTCTATTCCCTAATTTCGGTTAAGTTCTTTCGGCTTGTTTGGAATTGATATTTAAGTTTGAAATTTACATTTTAGGAAATAAAGTTACATTACTAAACATTTGAATCCTTCTCCTCGAGCTGGCTTTCAAAGACTATCACATAGTTAAGCTGGAACTGCCATTATCTTGAGCTGGTGGACCTCTCGAAGATGGACGAGGTATCTCCGCCTCCTTTGCAAACACACACACTAAACTGGAGCGATGAATAAGACAACCTGGTCCAAAAATGTCCCAGCTTTTATACCCGAGTAGAAAGTTCCAGAAAACTCTGGGCTAAGGAACGACACACACGCAATTCTTATTGGATAATTAAATAAATACCAGAAAATTTTAATTGGATGAAAAATAAATAAACAAAATTTTCTATTGGCCAACATCTTAAGTTGGCGGTAGGAGATAGAAGTATTGTCAACTTTAACACACCAAAAACAAAGAATAAACAAATCAGTTTAGGAAACCTTAACATAAAATATTGTTGTTGCGAGTTTTCGATTTTAGACGGCATTCTCCAAGGCGCTTCTTTAAAATGCATTTGGGGGGGGGGAATACTTCCGGTACAATTATTATTATTATTGTTACCGAGTTTTGGTGGTAGGTAGAGGTGTAAGAAGGTGCGGGCGTGAATGGGTCTCAAACTACGGAATCAAAGTTAATGTAAAAGCTAACAAGGTTATATTTCCTTTTCAATATTAAGTAATAACAAAGAACAGGTACTTAGTAGCCGAAACACAATTTGAAATGTACAATTACAGGGATTACAGAGTTTGGGCTTCGAGCCCTGAGTTCACAATTTTTGAGCAACTAGTCCAACTTTCCGATATACAAATTTTAACAAAGGGGCAGAAGACCCCAATCAAACCCTGGAGCACTTGCTTCAAATTACACAGTAAAGCCTCCTCGAGGCATACAACACTCCGTTTCCAAAAGAGCCACACACTCTTTAATTTAAGCCTCTCCTAGGCCACACCAAACTCCACCTTCAAGTTGTCCTCAACGGACATAAACACAGGGGTAAAATACCCAATCTACTGAGGTCTATTAAATGAAAAGCAGGTTAATTGAATGACCTCTAAAACAATTTGAGAGGAGGCGAACTTGCACTCCTAATACACTTTGATTTTAAAACCTACTTTGGCACTAGGCCGTTATTACAAGGGCTAATCCCATACTACAGAGGTGACTTAATAGCAATTTACATTACATTACGGAAGAATTGGTTGAGAGAATAAGTTCACCTCAAGACGATGTGAGTGGGAGCTCGAGAGGGTTAAGCACTCTCTATCCCGATATGTCGTTTTAAAATAGAATAGATACCAGTAGTTTTTACATTTTAGGAAAAGGTTACATGGTTGAACGCTTAGAACCCGCCCCGAAAGTTAAACTGCTGAGCAAGAAAAGAAAAAATTTATTAATCGGCCATTACCTTATTGTTGACCGCCGCCGAGGAAAGAGGCGCTTCCCGCCTCCTGCTATGTACTTAATACACTGAAAGATGGAACAGAAGTGGCTCGGAGACCCTAAAATCAGCAGTTTATATACTCTCGCGGAAGTTTCTAGGCGTTAGGGGAATGAAAACACCCGCCCACAATGTTTTTATTGGATAGGACCCCGCAACAGATACAAGTTGGGGGAAGATACACCAGATTGGTCAGAAATTACTAAAAGAAATTCGGGATTGGATAAATCTAAAACGAGGGGAAAAAGAGGGGTATACAGCCAACTTAAACAATAACAGAAAGAAATTTAACAAGAAACAAACTTTTGAAATAAAATTTTCTCCAACAAAATAGTTCTTTGACTCCGCACTAGGGTGCGCTATTGTTGATCTTCAGTAGTGTCCTCTAGAAGAGAAAGTTCACACTTCTTACTTCAAGCGAAACAAAAACACATCAAAAGTGACACAGTTCAAAAACTCAAAATTTTCCACGTGGTGACATCTTCTGAGAAAGTAGAGAATTAATAGAGTAGATAAAGTTCAACCTTCCTCCAGAAGAGGAGTTTCAACTGGCGCAACTTTTAAATAAACGGTGTAGAGGTGTACCGCCCGGTACAGACATCCCCCCCCCAAAAGTTCCTCCAGGGGTGACACATGAAATCAGTTTGAAACAAAGTCCAAGTAATGATTTTGATACGAAGATAGATAGCAGAAGCATTTACAAGATTTCTTAATTCAGTTTCAAAATGTTGTTGTTGCAGGTGAATGAAAGTCTTTAAGTTGTAGAATTTGAATTTCTGAAGATAAACTTTTAATACTTAGAAGTGAAGAAAAATTTTTTTTGCACGGTCCACCAAATATTGCTGTTGAATTCCCAAATGTAGTTATCTCTTATAGTAACTGTCCATGTAGTTGATGTTGATGAAGTTGGATGGCCGGACCGGCCGTTGCAGCTTGCGTCCAAAAGGAGGCCGCTCGGACCCCTCAAGTACCCTGAGATACCGCTCGCCCGCACTATGAGGGGAGCAGAGGTGTTGAAGCACGCCGCGCCCGCGGTGAACATATACAGGCTGCGGGCAAGTAGCAGGTCGTGCGCCGCACGTCAGCCTTGGCCGGGAGGAGAGCTCCGGCTCGCCGTGCACATGTCGTCCTCGCTGGGGCCGAGGGGGCCCGACCTTGGCTCCAGTTGCTGCACGGCGCCGCGCGGCTGCGGGGGCACTGAAACATTAAGCTAGGCGGCAGAATTGTGTTGGACCATCATGTTTCTTTTAAGGGCACAGGCATGTAAAGAGATTGAGGGGCCAGCGGCGTGCAGATATCCATGGCATTTCATCTAAGCCAGCCACTGAGTGTGGTGGAGCAGGAGACGGGAGCGTGGTAATGGCCGTGACAAGGACAGGATGGCAGTTTAACAATCGGGGGAGGTTTACAAGAAATGCTTGCATATAAAATAAAATAGAAGGAGCAGAATGCCTTAAGAGTTGAACTCAAAAAAAAATATAACCTTCATATCCTTTCAAATTATATGAAGCAAGTTGAAACTAAATTTACACCGGTTTCACCTGTGACAGGTGAACCCTAAATATCCTCTCGGTGGCTGGATTGCTTAGTAACAATGTAACCGGTGTGAGAAAATCGAGAATGATGCATGGCCCATGGAATCTGGGGGCAAGCTTGCCCGCGGGAACAAAATTCTTGACCATAACCTGGTCACCTACCTTCAAAGGGGTGGGTCTCCGTCCACGATCATACCTTTCCCTAACCTTTTCATGAGACACTTTAAGATTGGCTTTAGCCTTCTTCCAAAGATCTTTAATGTTGTCCGGATCTATTATCTCGGGTAGAATGTCATTCAGAGACCAGAGGTTAGAGAGCGGCGAGTTGGGAACAAACTTGAACATTAAAGAAGCTGGAGTGAACTTGTGAGATTCATGAACCGCCGAATTCAAAGCAAAAGCTATCCAATGCAGGGACGTGTCCCACCTGGAAGGATCTTCATGATGATAGGCAATGAGTGCGGACCTGAGATTACGGTTAACCCGTTCAGCCAGAGATGGTTGAGGGTAATAAGCAGAAGTGGTTACATGAGAGATGGACAAGTCAAAACAGAATTTACGAAAAAGATTTGATGTGAACGCCTTAGCATTATCAGATACAATATATTGGCACGGACCAAAAGAAGCAAAAATAGAATTTAGACAGGTAATGGTGGACTGAGCGGTAGCCAGCTTAGTCGGAAATAACCAAGAAAATCTGGTAAAACCATCTACACATACAAAGATGAATTTGTTGGCATTTCCCTTCGACTGGGGGAAGGGTCCTACATAATCAATATACAGGCGTTCCATGGGGCGCGACGCTTGATGAGAAGACAAAAGGCCTACTTTAGTGGACATGGTGGGTTTACTGATCAAACAAGATTTACAAGCTTTTACAAGTTCCCGAATTTCACCGTCCATACCTTTCCATATGAACATTTCACGAATCTTTTCACGAGTTTTAAAGATTCCAAGATGCCCCCCCAATGGGGTCTCATGATAGTATTTGAAGATCATAGGTACAAGAACCGCTGGAACAACAACTTTCATCAACTTATCATGCCTCGAAGGGCAACATAGAACACCATTCCTCAGAACATAAGGGACAGCATGTTCCCCAGAAGAAAGGGTTTCCATTATCGGAGCCAGCGTCGGATCTTCACGTTGGTATTTCTCAATATCCCTAAAAAGCATGGGAGCATCTGTTAAGATGGCATTAACACCAGATAGTATGGACTCGGAAGGTGATGAACTGTCGACCGGTTCGTGGGTCTCTACGTCGTTATGAAACATACGGCTGAGTCCATCAGCAACAACATTTTCGGTACCTCTGATATGTCTAACATCAAACTGGAAGGCGGAAATACGAATAGCCCAGCGGGCTATACGACCAGTACGACGCGGCCTACCTAAGACCCAGCTTAAGGCTTGATTATCTGTCTCCAGGTCGAATTTAACGTGTTCCAGATAGAGACGGAACTTTTCTAAGGCAAATAAGACTGCCAAACCTTCGAGCTCATAGATGGAATACTTGGCTTCTTGAGCCGACAATGTCCTAGACGCATAGGCGATGGGTCGCCTCCCTAGTTCAGTCTCTTGAAGAAGGACTGCAGCTACTGCTGACGACGACGCGTCGGTTTGGACGATGAATTTCTTCGAGAAATCAGGCATAGCAAGTACAGGGGCATTACAAAGAGCTAATTTAAGGTCTTCAAAAGCGGCTTGTTGAGAAGGTCCCCACTCGAATTTGATGCCTTTCCTACGAAGAAGGTTTAAGGGCGCCGCTCTATTAGCAAAGTTAGGAATGAACTTTCTGAAGAAATTCACCATACCAATGAACCTGGCGATACCTTTAATGTCCTTGGGAGGTTTAAAATCACGGATGGCCTGTGTTCTAGAATGATCAACTGCTACACCATCGGGTGACACAATATGCCCTAGGAAAGACATAGAGGGCTTAGCGAAGGCAACCTTGGACAACTTAACAGTTAACCCAGCCTTACGAAGGCGATCGAGAACTTCTCGCAGATGATCTAGGTGTTCTTCAAAAGTCTCTGAAAATACTACGACATCATCTAAGTAGTGATATAAGTACTCGAATTTGATGTCGGAGAAGACCCTATCTAGTAGCCTAGTGAGCACAGCTGCCCCCGTGGGGAGCCCGAAAGGCACGCGGTTGTATTCGTATAAATTCCAGTCCGTGGCAAACGCTGTAAGGTGTTTAGACTCTTCGGCAAGGGGAATTTGATTATAGGCCTGATTTAAGTCCAAGATGGTGAAGAACTTGGCCTTACGAAACCATGAAAAACAAGAATGAAGGTCGGGAAGGGGCACAGATTGTAACACCACCTTCCGATTGAGAGCCCTGTAATCAATGACAGGCCTGAAACCTCCTTGGGGTTTCGGTACTAGAAAAATGGGCGAAGAATACGCTGACTTAGAGGGCCTAATAATACCGTCCTTCAACATCTGATCGATGATTTCCTTCAGAGCCTTCATTTTAGGTGGAGATAGCCTATACGGTGGAAAACGGACAGGAATCGAATCCGTAACCTCAATTTTGTATTCAATAAGGTCAGTGACACCAAGAGTATCAGAGAACACCTCGGGAAACGACTGACACAGTTTGCGAATACTATCAGCCTGCTTCTCAGGTAGATGTCTAAGGTCTAACAACATCTCATCCTGGGTAGGCGAAATAGAAGAACATGACACAGAATTACACTTTAATAGTGGGATTTTACAACTAGAAGCAAATTTGAATGTGCACGACCTAGACTGCAGATCGAGCACAAGACCAGTGTGAGAAATAAAGTCAGCTCCCAATATAATGGGGCAAGACAATTGCTTGGCCACAAACAATTTAACTTTCCATGTAAACTTAAAAACACGAATTTTGACCAGTAAGGAACCTAGAATTTGTAATGGAGATGAATTAGCCGAAACGTATTGAACAGGAGAAGAGACATAGTCAGGAAGTTTACAAACCGTTTTCAATTTAGAATACCATTCAGCCGCAATAATCGAACAAACACTACCTGAATCTAAGAGAGCTGTTATAGGCTCGTTATTTACCTCAATCTTAAGAAAAGGAACAGGTGCGGGGGTATCCGCCGCAATCCTAAGACATTCTTTAGGGCATTCAAAAGATGAACTTGAAGGCTGATCGTTCTCTGCATTTACAATCTGTTTACTAGGGGCTGAGTCTCGGGAAGATTGATTAGTCGACTCAGCCGAAGCCACTAGTCACTTTTTATTATTGGCATAGGTGGAATTTGCACCAGAAGTTGAGCAGGAGGGGGTGCTATTTGAGTTTGGGCAATTCTTGGCGATATGTGAGAAGGCCCCACATTTAAAACAGCCTTGTGCTGAACCAGCTCCATTATTTGCCCTACTACTTTTGACTAATGGACATTTATTGCGAAGATGGTCAGGCGACCCGCAAGCATAACATTTACGGGGCGTGACTGGTCGGCGAGGTGGAGGCCGAGTGTTACTAAAGGAAGGCGGGGGTTCTTTCGCTACACGCAAAGAATCGGCGTATCTAACTCCTTCCGCTGAGACGGCCAACGCTTCAAGTTCAGAGAAAGTTTGCGGGCACGCCGCAAAACACAAGTATGACCTATAAGATGGTGAAATGCCTTCCACAATAGCTTGTACAATTTGATCCTCAGGGAAGTGAAGAGCAAACACCCTGGTATAAAACTTAATGTCTTGTATGAAATCAGCCAAGTTTTCATCCAACCTCTGTACTCGATAATAGTACTTTTGAATCAGAGATGACCTCGCGCGGGCGGGAATAAAGTTTGCAAGCAAGTGTGCATGAAAATCTTCAATAGATGACTGTTCAGCTATGGCTCTTACTATTTTGTCGGAGAGAATACCAATAGCATACGGATAGATAATTTGCAAGATTTGACATGGAGACAGAGAAAAAACCAGGGCATGATCCTGAAATTCCACTAGAAATCTTAAAAATGAAATTACGTCACTGGTGGTATTAACAGAAAACTTGGATATACCTCTGAGCAACATTGCCAATGGATGAGGCAAGCTACTAAATCCGGGTGACATAGTAGGTAAAGGTTTCAATGGCAAGGAAGTCAATTCAGAACGGATGTTACTCAATGATGCACGACGTTCAGATTCGTTGTCCAATGGGGCAGGGATAGTTTGAGCAGCAACGGTTATCCTATTAACTTCTCCCTTGGGAGGCGCTTCCTCACTACCTGGATTCACTATGGTGGGTTGATCAGATTTGGGAGGAACTTCCCCAGTTAACAATTGAGTGACCTTACTAGATAACTCGGAAATATTTTCCAGGAGCGTACTAGCTTCCTTCCTCTGAACGTCATTCAGTTTTAGAGACAACAGATCGTTAACCCTATTCGAAAAATGATATAGCCTGCCTTGCACACGCTTAATTTGATTTGGAGATGGATCATTTTCATCAAAAAAACTAACTACAGAAGCTAGCCCAGTAATATTCTCCGTGATCGTGGAAAGAGAGTCGTCAATTTCTTTCTCTCCCAAATTGGGGATGGAAATGGGCAAATCAAGGGACTCTCTAAGCTTGTTAGTGTCTACTGCAACCGTGCCTCCAGATTGTACATTTCTAATAGTCAATTCATAGATCAACTCCTCCTTGCGCAAATAGTTAAGAAGGAGAACATCGCGAGGGCCGGGCATGATGACAGAACAACTTGGAAAAAATCAAAAAATTCCAGCAACTGAGAAAATGGTTAGAGTTCGGAACAAACAATGTTTAGCCGTCAAAAGGGGCTAAATTGAGACCCATTCAACCACGCTCTGCTACCACTTGTTACCGAGTTTTGGTGGTAGGTAGAGGTGTAAGAAGGTGCGGGCGTGAATGGGTCTCAAACTACGGAATCAAAGTTAATGTAAAAGCTAACAAGGTTATATTTCCTTTTCAATATTAAGTAATAACAAAGAACAGGTACTTAGTAGCCGAAACACAATTTGAAATGTACAATTACAGGGATTACAGAGTTTGGGCTTCGAGCCCTGAGTTCACAATTTTTGAGCAACTAGTCCAACTTTCCGATATACAAATTTTAACAAAGGGGCAGAAGACCCCAATCAAACCCTGGAGCACTTGCTTCAAATTACACAGTAAAGCCTCCTCGAGGCATACAACACTCCGTTTCCAAAAGAGCCACACACTCTTTAATTTAAGCCTCTCCTAGGCCACACCAAACTCCACCTTCAAGTTGTCCTCAACGGACATAAACACAGGGGTAAAATACCCAATCTACTGAGGTCTATTAAATGAAAAGCAGGTTAATTGAATGACCTCTAAAACAATTTGAGAGGAGGCGAACTTGCACTCCTAATACACTTTGATTTTAAAACCTACTTTGGCACTAGGCCGTTATTACAAGGGCTAATCCCATACTACAGAGGTGACTTAATAGCAATTTACATTACATTACGGAAGAATTGGTTGAGAGAATAAGTTCACCTCAAGACGATGTGAGTGGGAGCTCGAGAGGGTTAAGCACTCTCTATCCCGATATGTCGTTTTAAAATAGAATAGATACCAGTAGTTTTTACATTTTAGGAAAAGGTTACATGGTTGAACGCTTAGAACCCGCCCCGAAAGTTAAACTGCTGAGCAAGAAAAGAAAAAATTTATTAATCGGCCATTACCTTATTGTTGACCGCCGCCGAGGAAAGAGGCGCTTCCCGCCTCCTGCTATGTACTTAATACACTGAAAGATGGAACAGAAGTGGCTCGGAGACCCTAAAATCAGCAGTTTATATACTCTCGCGGAAGTTTCTAGGCGTTAGGGGAATGAAAACACCCGCCCACAATGTTTTTATTGGATAGGACCCCGCAACAGATACAAGTTGGGGGAAGATACACCAGATTGGTCAGAAATTACTAAAAGAAATTCGGGATTGGATAAATCTAAAACGAGGGGAAAAAGAGGGGTATACAGCCAACTTAAACAATAACAGAAAGAAATTTAACAAGAAACAAACTTTTGAAATAAAATTTTCTCCAACAAAATAGTTCTTTGACTCCGCACTAGGGTGCGCTATTGTTGATCTTCAGTAGTGTCCTCTAGAAGAGAAAGTTCACACTTCTTACTTCAAGCGAAACAAAAACACATCAAAAGTGACACAGTTCAAAAACTCAAAATTTTCCACGTGGTGACATCTTCTGAGAAAGTAGAGAATTAATAGAGTAGATAAAGTTCAACCTTCCTCCAGAAGAGGAGTTTCAACTGGCGCAACTTTTAAATAAACGGTGTAGAGGTGTACCGCCCGGTACAATTATTATTATTATTATTATTAGTAGTAGTAGTAGTAGTAGTAATAGTAGTAGTATTTTTTCGTTATGCCAATTCATAGATCTCGTTGGAACTTGTGTACTGGCATGATGACTTTCGCCTTCCTATTTTTCCAAAATGTTTTCGTGAACTCACTGTGTTGCCTCTTCTGTTATTCTGGCCACTTTGTATCAGTCCCGCTGCTAGGTTGCAAAACAAATGTGTGTTTATTTACCTAAGTACTAAAGGCTTGGCGATTTCTCATGATGTCTTCCCCCATGTTCAATTCATTCAGGTCCCCTCTTGTTTCCTCCAGCCAATTCTCATAGTTTGGGAATGTATTATATTCTTATTTTTTATTCTTATCAATCCCTAGAATGTGTCCAAAACTGCCGGCACAATATTTATGAAACTATGGTATCTGTGTAACTATAGAACAGAGGTGATCATGCTGTGCATTTCATTCCGCGGGCGCACAGCACTCTAGGCGCGCGGGCAGCGCATGCTACTCAACCACAGTGACGAGGAGGTTGGGCGAAGTTCTCCCAGTCACTCTTGACCACTACGGCGATACCTGAATCTGATATGGAGGTAGAAAACGATGAAAGGTAGATGGCAGAAATCATGTTATTTTTAATGTACATTGTATGAAATTTTATGTTCATTGCAATTTATGAAGGTAATAAATTGCAATGTTTCCCTGTTATATTTTAAGAGGTGCTTTATAAGAATTTCTAATATAATATGGAGTTCCGGTCGATAAGCAGTGGCATGTGGTTGCTTGCGTTGAAATTATCTGATAAACACACCAACAATCCAATCACGTTTACCGGAAAAAACATCAGTTTGGTTGTTTATCTGAAAGCATAGGTACTGTACATCTACCTGGAAGATACATTTACAGTGTTATTGTGCTTTAAACTTGGATAGTAAGTTTTCTATGTCCTCGCTCGTGATGAAACTACCCTTCGCCATTTAGAGGCTAGCTTTTATCATCGAAAGCCTGGTAAGTTTTAAATACTATTTTTAGAAATTCAGTGAACAGCGAAAGCCACATACCACTACAACACTGTGCAAAATCAAGCAGTAAACTTGTTGAATTCTGTAAATATATTACGTGTTGCTAAATGAACAACATAAATTTTACTCTTCTAAATGGAAATACTGTAATTCCCATCCAAGGAGTTGTAAATCGTAGTTTGTACGGTTAAATTGTAAATTGTAACACAAAAATTACGACGGATCAGTTTTCCTTGTGTAAATATAAGAAAATAACACTGTGTGTTTATATAGAGTGCAGTATAAATCAAACCGGAATATCCTGAAAAGATCGGTTTTTCGTGTAATTAAATCTTTAAAAAATGCTGAATCCCAATCAACATTCCGCTGAGCAGTGGAGGGGAAATTCGTAGTCACAATCCAACGTGACTGCTACCTTCCCTGCAAAGTGTGTTCGTTCTCGCGCTTCACTATAATGTATGCTTGCTACGTTAGCTGCCTGTATTTACGTCAGGCCAGCCCGGCTGCACTGGGCTAGCCTCAACGGGAGCCCAGCTGAGCACCTCTGCTATAGAGGTCCGCAGTTCGTCTTTTGATCCAAATTCCATTTCCTTGTATGGGGCCGAAAATTTTTCTGGGAACTTTACGTTCGTGTTTTTCAACATCTACTGTTTTAGAATAAACTTCTATTATTATTATTATTATTATTATTATTATTATTATTATTATTATTATTATTATTATTATTATTATTATTATACCGGAGGTACTCCCGTCCCGTACATTTAAATTAAGCGCCTCGGATAAGGACCTCTATAAAGTAAACCGTGAAGCGACTAGTACAAGAAGTTTGGACATTTCTCAACAGATGTCTCTACTATAAACTTATGTTGTGCCCTCTGGTGTGAATATGAACTACTATAATTCTAGATAAATTTTGTATTTAAAGATTTTCTAAACTGGAATGTGTCGTTTTTGTTTTTTGATGTTCAAAAGTTATCAACACTTCTATCTCTTCCAGCCAACGTAAGGTGTTGGCCAATGGAAAGTTTTGTATATTTATTTTTCTGCCTATCAGAACCTTTTGGTACTTATTTGATTATGCAATGAGAATAGGGGGGGTGGTGTGAGGGTCTTAGCCCAGAGTTTTCTGGAACTTTCCGCTCGGGTATAAATGCCGGCACATTTTCGGACCAGATTGTCTTCGTGATCGCTCCAGTCTAAGTGAGTGTTCGTAACGGAGGTGGAGGGGCCGCTTTATCCATCTTCGTGAGGTCCACCAGTTCAAGGTAAGGGCAAATTCAGTATAACCATGTGATAGTCTCTGAGAACTAGCTCGAGGGGAAGGTTTCCAGTCTTTAGTAATGTAACTTTTCTTTTCTCAAATGCAAATTTCAAGCTTTTAAGTGTAAATTTCAAAGAACTTAACCGAAATCAGGGAATAGAGAGTGAGATACCCTCTCGTATTCCTTCTCAACTTGATTTTGAGGTGACTATATGATTTTGTAAATTGTAATTTCTGTAACATAAAATATTTTTCTCCATCTGGTCACCTCGGCGGCCCCGTGGTGTAGGGGTAGCGTGCCTGCCTCTTACCCGGAGGCCCCGGGTTCGATTTCTGGCCAAGTCAAGGATTTTTAGCTGGACCTGAGGGCTGGATCGAGGTCTACCCAGCCTGCGTGATTAGAACTGAGGGGCTATCTGATGGTGAGAAAGCAGCCCCTGTCTAGAAAGCCCAAATATGCTTTCATGCATTTAATGAAAAGTGTAAGGAAAGCAAGTGTTCCGCCCCGTCACCATTTTGGTTTTTGGGCCAGTAACGTTAATCTTTTGTTTTTACCAAAGGACTCGTAGAACGGGTACTTGTTACCTCTGTTAAACTTAATTCTTTTCATGCTTAAGATATCAGACTGTGGAGCATTTAAGACAGTGACATTTTGTTAAATGTAGGTTGTGCCTTCGATAGGCCTGGAAAGTGTGAATTTTAGGAAATAGATTCCTAAGAGTAAATTTATAGAGCAAATACGCTCTTATTATTAATGTAAAGGATGAATAGTGTCTTTGTAAGGCTGGAATGGCATAATGTGTGGAGAGTAGTCCCCTGGATAATTTTGTGAGCAAATATGGTGTAAAAGCAATTGGGAGATCCATCTCCTTGACTATTGACTGAAAAGGAGCAACTGTGCTCATGTAAAGTCTGTAAATTGGAAGCTTCAAGCTAATGTTGTAAATAGTTGTTGCTTTTTTCTAATTTTGTCACGCAAGATTACGAGCTAGCCTCGTTCCTGGTCTATTGATATTTGCTCAGCAAAGTGTAAATATTTAAGATTTGAAAAGGAAAAAAGGAAAGGTCAAAGAAGGAAATAAAACTGCCAATTTTAAAGTTTTAAGTCAATCTTTCAATTTTCGTATATCCACCCATTCATGCCTGCACCTTCTCTCACCTCTGTAAACCACGGTATGCCCGTATTAATAATAATAATAATAATAATAATAATAATAATAATAATAATAATAATAATAATAATAATAATAATAATAATAATAATAATTGTTATTGCACCGTGGGTACCCCTTCTCCGGCTAGTTAAACTGCTCGCTTTCTGTAACGCCATCTATGTAAACAAACTGGAACTGTTGTATTACAACATACTTTGGTATTCTGCTGTTAGATGTCTCTACCATAGGTGTAACTGCTCCATCTAGTGGGGTAAACTATAATTATTTCATAAATAAATTTTTATTTTTGATGTTTGTTAACCTGGCTGTTAGGATTGGTTCTTTTATGTACCGAGGTTGTCAACACTTCGGCTCATTCCTTCTTCAACCTATCAGAAACTTGTAAATATTTTCTTTAGCCAATTAAGATTGGGGGTGTGTACAGGAATCCAGCCTATCATTAAAGAGTTCTGGAAGCTTCTCCTCAAAATTACTGTAAAGGCTGGTCGCTTTCAACTCTTCTGACAGTTAAGCAACATTGGACATGGCCATCAGTTGGATGGGTGACCATCTACCTTGCCCTGCTCACACAGGCTTTAGCCGTCATGAATAGTCAACCTACTCCCATTATTGGGTAATTATGATTTCCTTGGACTCTGTCACCATTGTCGCAAGGCCACCCTTTCTCACCCTCCGGGGTGCAGGTCATATTCTGACCAGTCTGATTTTCTTCCTAGGTACCACCAGTTCTCATAACCATTCTGTTCTAAACCCAAATTGCCGAAAGCAGCACTCAAGGCCCACAAGACCGAAGGGCTATAATTGCTCAAAGGATCTGGGCTCCCCCTACATATCCGTTGAGACGCGTGGTCTACTACTACTGTCTGAATTGTTCTAGTTGTTGTGAGTGTGGCGTGTCCATAAGGAGGCAGGGGCGCGGGTGGCGTTCGGAAGGCCAAGCAACTCAAGGTGATGGCAGAATTTTCATAAACATGTGATAGTTCCTGCGGATAGCTTGAGGGGAAGGTTTCAACCTATTTTATTTATGTACAGTTCTAACTTTGGTGGTTTAATGTAGAATTTTCGGCAAGTGTGAGGACTTTATTCTATTCCCTACTGAGAATGTAAAGGTACAAACAGTGATTACCCTCTGTTGGTTCCCATTCAATTTAGCAGGGGGTGACTACAGTTTTCAAAACCTCTAAATTCTTTTAATCACATTTTGCTTTAATGTTTCCTTCTTAGTCACCCCGCGGTACAATAGGCTTAGCTTCAGTATGATTGGGCCACAAGCCCACTTAGGATTTTATCTGTTTCTATAAGGAGGGTAAGTGTTGCGCCTCCTACCCTTTTGTTTATGGCCAGTCATATTCAACCTCTCCTTCTTGCACTAAGCCACTTAGGATGGGCAATCATGTCCCTGTAAATTTATTGTTTTGTGTAGAAATGTTTCTGGTGTGAAGTTCCTTTGAAGAACAGATAGTTATAAACTGTTGAGCAATAGATAAGCCCACCTTGGGGCTACTTGGTGTAAAAACTTTAACTGAGGACAACCGATGGATTGTCAGGTGTAAATTAGTGCGCAATAAGAAATGTATGCCTCTGCGAGGCTGAACTATAGCACCTTTTGGGACTCAGACTCTTGTAAATGATCAGGGCAAAACATGCCCTTTGTAGAATACTGTTCCCATCAAGAGCAATGATTCTCTTTTCTATGTAAATCAACCAAGTTATTAACAATTGTAAACTTTGTACCTGATTTACGGACTTCAATATTGTTTATCACCTTCAATTTGGGTTTAGAACAGAATGGTTATGAGAGCTGGTGGTACCTAGGAAGAAAATCAGACTGGTCAGAATATGACCTGCACCCCGGAGGGTGAGAAAGGGTGGCCTTAGGACAATGGTGACAGAGTCCAAGGAAATCATAATTACCCAATATTGTTGTTATTCGTTCAGAGGCTCTATTTATCAATTTTAAATTAGGGAAAAAGGAAAGAAATAAAATTTCAAAATTTTGTTGTGTTTGTTAAGTTATGCTCTAGTGAATTCCTTGTCCACCCATTCAAACCAGGCGCTCCCTAATCATCTGTGAGTCACGGAAATCCCCTGAATGAAAACCTACAACCTGTTTTCCAGTCAGTGATCGGGTCAGGGATGGATAGGAGGCCTGTCGCACTCCTCTGGGGCAATGATTATGACTGACAGATGATATGAAATGATAATGGGGAGTGTTGCTGGAATGAGAGATGACAGAGAAAACCGGAATACCCGGAGAAAAACCTGTCCCACCTCCGCTTTGTCCAGCACAAATCTCACATGGAGTGACCGGGACTTAAACCACGGAACCCAGCGGTGAGAGGCCGACGCACAGCCGCCTGAGCCACAGAGGCTACGGAAACCCCGTATCAATTATTATTATTGGCCGGCTTCTTGGCTGAATGATTAGCGTAGTGGACTTCGATTCAGAGGGCATCTGGTCCAATTGCCGACCGGACCGGAGAATTCAACTGTGTATGTTTAATTACTCTAACTCGGGGACGGGGTATTTGTGCTCGTCTTAATACACATTTCTTTATTTTCGTAGAACATATCACAGAAACGTGCAATAGTTAAGATATCTCTACATATAGGTTGACCATCAGGAAGGCCATCCAGTCGTAAAACTGGGCCTAAACCTTCCCTCTCCTCCTCCTCCTTATTATTATTATTATTATTATTATTATTATTATTATTATTATTATTACATGCGAGTGTTCTGAATGTGCAAGTGCAAGTGTCGTCTGTTACTTTCCCACCTTATGATGCCTCTGAAGGGGATACCTGTATGGTCTCCTTAATGCTGCTGAGAGAGCAGGCCACGCGAACACGCGCTGACGTATGTAAGGCTATTTTTAGATCTAAGCCATTAAGAATTGCAATTCGCCAATGCCCACGTCTACAGCTGTTAGCCAAGTCCACCGCCACTTAGTCTCGCGATGTTTTCATTCAGACTTTTGGGACAGGTCGTCGCACGGTAAGTATACTTATTATTTAACTGAAATATGTACTAAACAATTCATAGAGAGTGACATTTTATGTAATTATGTGAAATACTGTCAGGATTTTGTAGTCCAGACTACGCTGGTGTAGTGAGTGCTCTTAGGTAGTCCTTTAGGAAAGCCCTGATATTTATGCAAATCTTTCTACAGAGATGTAGTACAGGCTATAAAGCAGGAGTGCCCAACCTACAGTACAAGGTACACCGTGGGGACAAACATTCGTTTTGTGGAAAAAACTCTCGAGAGTAGCATAATATTTTTAGAAGAAGCACATTGCAGAGCGTTCCGTGATGCTGAATCGAATGAAACCATTCCCGAAACGCTACGACTAAATTCAGTCAAGAATATAATATACATAAAAAGCGTAAAATGAACTTCTCGTACGTATCGTGCATACAACGGATGTCTGTAGTCGGGAATGTGTTAACTTTTTGAATTTTAAGGATAATAAAGAAAATTAAAGAAATTAAATCTAAACAGAATATTTAGTTATTTTGATTTTATTTATAAATACATTGATAAAATAAAAGAGGAGAATTTAAGACATAATGTTCTATTAATACAGTTCTCAAAATTGCAATACTGATTTAGTTTCTCAAGCAGGAAAAATTCTTCCTGTTAACAAAGTTTGCAAAAATAAAATATATTCTTCTTCTATTTACAAACAAAATAGAAACATTTCCTCTTTGAAGCGGGAAAGATAATGTTCGTTCTATTAACAAAGACTTCGAAAATGCAATGTTTGTTTCTTCTATTTGTAATACTTTTTCTTAAATTATTTATCGGAGGAACGGAAACGAAACCTTTTCTGGAAAGAAAGCTGAATTAATTGTTCCATGACTGTATCATTTAGAGGAACATTGTTTTCTTAAACAGCCAATGGGCTCCCACCTCAGGAAAATGATATTGCTCGATGCACATTGAACTTCCCCAACGCAGCCAGCCAGCTAAAGCGATGGTGTGGCTGTATTTTGTGACATGCTGCAATGATAATTACAGGGAAGATACTGTATTTTATTTCAGAAGTTTGAAGAAAATATTTTGATTACATGCGAGATCGGCGATACATTTTATATGCCTAGACAAGTGTTCAGTTATTTAAAAAATACCATTTCGCTCAAATTATCACCCTAAGATATTACTTTTACCAGCCAACCGTTTGTCGCATGCTTGCGTGCATTCGCAACAGTCATGTTAGGGTGGTTAACTTTCTTGAATAATGTAAAATGGAAGATTTTCAATATACGGCAGAAAGCTCCATGAAATACACATTTTTCATCATCATCATCATCATCTGTTTACCCTCCAGGTTCGGCTTTTCCCTCGGACTCAGCGAGGGATCCCACCTCTACCGCCTCAAGGGCAGTGTCCTGGAGCTTCAGACTCGTGGTCGGGGGATACAACTGGGGAGTATGACCAGTACCTCGCCCAGGCGACCTCACCTGCTATGCTGAACAGGGGCCTTGTAGGGGGATGGGAAGATTGGAAGGGATAGGCAAGGATGAGGGGAGGAAGCGGCCGTGGCCTTAAGTTAGGTACCATCCCGGCATTCGCCTGGAGGTGAAGTGGGAAACCACGGAAAACCACTTCGAGGATGGCTGAGGTGGGAATCGAACCCACCTCTACTCAGTTGACCTCCCGAGGCTGAGTGGACCCCGTTCCAGCCCTCATACCACTTTTCAAATTTCGTGGCAGAGCCGGGAATCGAACCCGGACCTCCGGGGGTGGCAGCTAATCACGCTAACCACTACACCACAGAGGCGGACCAAATACACATTTTTACAGTTTTAAATGCAGTTTATTCATTACAAAAAATTTTAGTCGTAAAACCATTTTCAGAGCCGGATGTTATGGCTCATTTACTGTAGGAAACAGAGAGATCATATTGTCCGTTCATGATACTCGATTTTTCTGCCTTGGCCCCATTGTGTAGGATTAAAACAGAATAGTTTGTAGAAAATAATTTTGTATTATAATCAAAATTAATACTAGCGAATAATTTATATATACAGTATTTATTGAAAAGTATATTTGCATCATAAAAATCATTCTAGAATAAATTTATAATAATAAGTACAAATTAAATAACGGGACTATATAGTAGACAGGAAAAGGTACAAATTAAATGTCATATTTCATACTGAAGGCTCACACTGACATCAAACTAAACAAGCTTAGTTATTGACCAAAAATATAGATTTACAATTGATATAAATAAAATTCAGAAAACTCTACCGTCAGAAAGTTTGACAAATATGCTATTATTCAGAGAAATACAGTATATTAAAGTTACATTGCTGAAATTGTTTAGGAGGTATATAACAGCTGGCCCTCCAACCCCGTACTTTGTACTCGCAATTCTCCCGCATGCACTAGTAATGAATGGGATGCCTGTCTGCAAGTGTACAAAGGAGCGCTACAACGTGCAGTGAAACGAATAACAATCATTTTACTACACGCGTTCTGTGACGGAGTTCGTTTGTAAACACGCCAAAGATGCATACAATAATGTATAATAACTCATTCATCTATACACGTACAGACATTCCACTCTACCGGGGAAGGATGGTAAGGACTTCAATGGCTAGATAGATTTAAAAATAGATATGGCATACGTCAGTCACATCTAAGTGGCGAGAAGATTTCCGGTGACTCACTGCCTGCTGACGTTTTTAAAACAGTTTTTGAAGAGATCAGTGAAGGATTGACAAAATATCAGGTATATAATGCTGACGAAACAGGGTTATATTTTAAAATGTTTTCATAAACACCCTTTAGCATCAATAAAAGAAAAATCTGCACCAGGTCACAAAAAGAATAAGGAGAGGATTACGGTTTTAGCATATGCTAATGCTTCAGGCACTCGTAGACTGCTACTAATGTGCATAGGAAAATCGAAAAACCCTAGATCTGTTAAAAATATTGCCGCCACTGCCTTACCAGTTTATTATAGAGCTCAAAACAGTGCCTGGATCTCGTCGCAACTTTTCGAAGAATGGTCCTTTCAAAATTTTGTACCAAGCGTTGAATATTTTTTGAAGTCTAAGGGATTGCTCAGAAAAGCAATTTTGTTGATTGACAATGCCCCAACACACCCGGGGAAGTTAGAAAGTGGTGATATTGTTGTTCTGTTTCTGCCCCCTAATGTGACGAGGTTAGTTCAACTCTCTGGCCAGGGTGTTCTGGAAGCATTCAAACGCCATTATCGTGCGTTTCTGCTACGATCTATTCTGAGTCATTGTGAATTATCCCGTAAAAGTCTTACGGATTCGTTGAAGTCTATGAACATGAAACATGGTTTATTGTTGCTCCCAATCCTGGGAAAGGTAACATCAGTGACTCTTTGTAATTCCTGGAACAAACTATATGAAGGGATTGTTTCGGAAGATAAGGAAAATGATGACAACCTGCAAGAGACGGTGAAACAAATTCCAGAATGTGGGAATGTTAACCAGTGTGAGGTGAACGAGTGGTTACAATCACATGATGTTGAACTTGATCTAACAGATAAAGAAATCGTGGATTCCGTGTTACTGCCAAGTATTGAAGCAGACGAGTCCGACCTTGACAATAGCAGTTCTGAGAATCGAGTTACAGCAGATGATGGATTTAATGCATTGGAGGTAAAATTGATTTCGAATTTTTATTAAAATACAGTGCCACACCCTTTAATTACAATACTGTAAAAATTACTGTAAACAGTATTCAGTTCAGTAGTAACAAAAGAAATTGTTTCGTTATTTCAGATCGCTTTGCACTTTGTTGAACAAAGCGATGAATCTACACTAGCTGGTGTATTGTTGATTGAACGGCGGTGCGACATAGCTGCATGACAGCGCTGCACTAAGAAAATTCAGAAGAAAATCACCGATTTTATACAATGAGTGATATTATGTAAACATTTTAATTTTAATATACAGTATGCACCTTTGCTTAACAGAGTTTATGCATTTTTACTTCGAGATTTAACTTTAGAAGATATTTACCATGTATCATCCGAAGAAACGCTTCAACCGAAGTGGCTCCGCCCCTTTACTGTATTTAGGATAAACGGTGTTTTACTCTATATAAACATGAATGTTTGCATGCCTGTCTCAAATTGGCTCAAAAACTACAGGACCGATGTCGTTGAAAATTTCACAATTTGTTCTTAATACTCCTGGGAGGGTTTAGGAAGTGGTTTGAACGAAATGTGTTGGATAGTTTTCTATTATGAGTAATTTTATATAATTAATTTAATTGCAAAGCCGCACCAAATTGGGTTGACTTGATGGACAGATTGTCGCTAAGTGACAGCGGCTTACGCTGTATCATGATAGTCCGTTAAGAAATCCTCTATATAGGAGGATGGGAACACCCGCCATGTTCAACAAAGTAGAGCTTTTGCTAGGAGATTTATGACTGTGCCTGTTAATTGGAAATAGCAATCCAATATGCCGTGATCGAGATGTACTGTAATTTCATGTCACAGGACCAACTTGGATAGGTCTGCCCAGTTTGAAGAATGTAGCTGTGTATTCGATGTGAAAAAATATTTAAGAAACTGTGAAAAATATGGAATATCAACAGTGGAATGACGCGAGTTATCACCCCTACCTAACGAAGAGCAACTAGGGGTTCCCAAAGGCGAGTCTATGTAATCTATATGTACATAAAATAACATGTCCTGACTGACTGACAGATTCATCCTCGCCGAGCCAAAACTACTGGACAAAAAGAAATGAAATTTTGAGGATACATTTATATTATAGTGTAGGTCCTCACTAAGGGGTAATTTTTGGATATTCCTCTGCTAAGGGGCTGAAAATGGGGGTGAATTATTTAAATGAGTATATATATAGATATATATCTCAAAACATTAACAGTTTACAGACATAAACATTGATATCTGGAATCACTCTTAAAATAAAGAATTACCGAGCTCGATAGCTGCAGTCGCTTAAGTGCGGCCAGTATCCAGTAATCGGGAGCTAGTGGGTTCGAGTCCCACTGTCGGCAGCCTTGAAGATGGTTTTCCGTGGTTTCCCATTTTCACGCCAGGCAAATGCCGGGGCTGTACCATAATTAATGCCACGGCCGCTTCCTTCCAACTCCTAGGCATTTCCTATCCCATCGTCGCCATAAGACCTATCTGTGTCAGTGCGACGTAAAGCAAATAGCAAAATAAATAAATAAAGAATACATTTTTATTTTTGTTTTTGCAAAATCCCCTTACAGGTGGGGCGAAAAAGGAGAAAAATGGATTGAATACCTTTTATGAGGATACTTATATCTCAAAACATAAGTACGTTAAAGACAAGACAATTGGTGTTTGGAATCTCCTTTAAAAATAAAGAAACACGCTTTTCTTGTTTTGAGAAAAAAAATACTTTACAGGGGTGAACAGGAGTAACAAAATGGGTGAATAGGTAAAATTATATCTATGGCATATCTCAAACACGTAACATATTACAGACGTGCAAGGTGCTTTACGTCGCACCGACACAGCTAGGTTTTATGGCGACGATGGGACAGGAAAGGGCTAGGAGTGGGAAGGAAGCGGCCGTGGCCTTAATTAACGTACAGCCCCAGCATTTGTCTGGTGTGAAAATGGGAAACCACGGAAAACAATCTTCAGGCAGCCGACAGTGGGGTTAGAACCTACTATCTCCCGAATACTGAGTACTGGCCGCAGTTAAGCGACTGCAGCTATCAAGCTCGGTATTACAGACGTGAACATTGGTATTTGGAATATCCTTTAAAAATAAAGATTTTTTTTTTCGAAAAGCCCACCTAAGGGGGTTTGTAAAAAGGACTGAAGGAAGGGTTGAATTCTCTATATAAGGATACTTATATATCAAAACTGAACATGTTATAGAATTAAAATTTGTTTGGATTCTCCTTTAAAATAAAGAAGCATGTATTCCTTGTCTTCGGAAAATAACCTTGGTGTGTGTGTGTGTGTATAAGAATTGAAAAATTACTTGAATGCTTTGTTTGAGGATACTTATATCCCAAAAAAAAAAGATGTTACAGACGTGATAAATGGTATTTGGAATCCCCTTTAAAAATAAAGAAACACGTATTCTTTCGTTTTCGGAAAATCCACTTAAGGGGGTGAAAGAATCGAAAACATTTGAATTCTTTGTGTACCGGCTGGTACACCTATACGTCGCACATTTGAATTTTCCGCCGTTAAGTACTCCTCTACAGGAGAACCTCTGAACTTAACAACTGTATCAACTTATAAGTTTTCTCAGAAGAAGGCACTACCGTAAATTTTGTGATTACAAAGTTGTCAATACTGTGTGGAGTTCAACTTGTTTTGTTTTCCATTAATCAAGAAGTGTGGACATTCTCTGATAGATGTCTCTACAAAACTATGACCATGCACCCTGGTGCGAAGTCGTAGAACTTTATTTGAAGAAATTTTGTATTCATAAGTTTGTTCTTTACTAAATTTTGTTCTTTCATTTGTGGGTTGGCAATATTAATCTTTCTTTCCGCCAGTTTTGAACTTAGCCAATCAGTAATTTCTGCGATTAATTTCTCACCAATCCTAGGTTTCTTCTTCTATTTTGATGTGTAACTTTTAGCCAGCCAATAAAGTTGAGTGGGTGTGTCTTAATTATTCATGAAAGATCTCGAATCTTCCCTGAGTGTTTAAAAACTGCTGATTTTCACGGCTCGTCGCCACTTCAACAACATCTAGCCTAGTGTATGCAAGTACAGCAGGGGGCGGGTAGCGCCTCTTCCTTCGGGCAGCAGCTCTTCAACAAAGGTAATGGCCGTTTATTATCTTTATTTCTTGTTAGCTCAGCAGTTTAACCCTCGGGGAAGGTCCGAAACCTTTTCAATGTAACCTACCTGTCTAAAAATGTAACTTAGTGCCGGCTTATGTAAAATTTTCTTATTACTTTAACTGTAAATCGGGGATAGAGAGTGCTTTACCCTCTCGAGCTCCCCTTCATTTTTGATTTGGGGTGACTACGTTTTCATAACCGATTTTCTACTCTTAATGTATTAAAATGTTCTTATACGAGTCACCTCCCTAGTGTGGGAATAGGCCCTGTTTAATCGGCCTAGTGCCCCTTAGGTTATAACTAGTGTTCATGTAGGAGTGCAAGTACACGCCTCCATTCTGCTTTGCATTTTGGGCCATTTACTTATCCTATTCTTTTTCAACGAAGGCCCATTAAGTTGGGTACAAGATACGCCTGTTTCTTTGTAGATGTGCCTTGAGGGCAGCTGATAGTAATGTTGGTTGTTGCCTTTGATAGGCTCAGAAAATTGAGAGCGGGGTAGCTCTTTTATTTGTGGTAAAAGTGCCTCAGAGAGGCTTGAGATGTGAAGGTGGGAGCAAGTGCTCCATGTTATTAGGGGTTTTCTGCCTTTTGGTAAATATGTGTTTGGGAGCTGAGAGTTCAGGAAATGTAAAGTGAAGGCTTGAAGCCTAAGTTCTGTTATACCACCAAATTTTCTCGTTCCTAGAATTAAATTTTGTTACTGGTACCCTTTTACTTGTTGTTATTGGTTAAAGTTGGAAATTCTATATCAAATCTGTTAAGTTTGGCTGTTTTGAAAATATAACCTTTAATGAGATTTTAATTCATTTCTCGGTTTTGTAGTTAGACCCATTCCAGCCCGCACCTTCTTTCACCTCTGCTGTTCCACGGATAACCCCGTAACACGTTGTATGAGGATACTTATATGTCAAAATCTAAAGATGCTACATATATGAAAATTGGTATTTGGAATCTCCTTTAAAAACTAATAAAAACGCATTTTTAGGGGAGGGGGGTCAACTTAACGGGTAAGGGGTGGGGTGAAAACGTAGTTGAATTGTTTTTATGACGATATTGATATCTAAGAAATTGAAGATGTTGCAGTCGTGAAAATTAATATTTGGAAACTCCTTTATAAATAAAAGAACACGTATCTTTTGTTTTCGGAAAATCCACTTGGGGGGGGGGTGGTGTTAGTGAGAGAAGTGAAGGAGGGGTCGAATTATTTTTTTGGAGATACATCTCAAAAAGGGATGTTACAGACGTGTTATCTGGTATTTTGAATCTCCGTTAAAATAAAGAAACCATTATTTTTCTGTTTTTTGAATATCCACTTAAGGAGGGTGAAAAGAATTTTAAAAAAGTCGAATTTTGTAATGAGGTTTATCTCCAAAACTGAAGACGTAACCGACGTAAAAACTGGTATTTGGAATATCTTTTTAAAAATAACACTCATTTTTATCCAAAAATCCCCTTAAGGGGGTTGAAAGATGCTCAAAAAGAGAGTGGTTGAACACCTTTTATGAGGAAACTTGTATCTAAAAAACTGGAGAAAAACTGAAATCTCCTTTAAAATCAAAAACGTACTTTTTGTTTTAGAAAAGCCACTTAAGAGGGTGGAGTTGAAGGGAAGTGAAGAAGGCGTTGCATTATTTATATGAGGACACATATCTCAAAAACCGAAGATGTTACAGACGTGAACATTGGTATTTCTAATCTCCTTTAAAAGTAAAGAGGGTCTGCCTGTTCGAGGTGGTAGAGGCGTGCTCGGTACGCCCGGAAGGATGTGGGTTCGAATCCTCGTCAGGAAGTCGTATAATTTAAGAAACAAGGTTTCCACTTCCGTAGGTGCATATGGCCCTGAGGCTCACTTAGCCTACACCAAAAATGAGTACCAGGTTAATTCCTGCGGGTAAAGACGGCCGAGCGTAGGGCTAACCACTCTACCCGATCATGTGACTTGGTTAACATTGGTGGAAGCCTTTACCTTCCACTCCTCTAAGGGCCTTCATTGCCTGTACGGAGGTGACTTTGTCTTTAGAAGTAAAGAAACGCGTAATGTTTGTCTTCGCAAAATCTGCTTAAAAGGGGAAGCACTGATAAAGCGGTCAATGATTATCATGGGGATACTTATATCTCATAAACTGAAGATGTTGCAGGGATGGAATTTGGTATATGGATTTTCCTTTAAAAAAATTATTATTTTTCGTCTTGAGAATGGGTGTTTCTCACATGGACAGTTCTATGTCATATGATCCAGAGTTACCTCTGCCAGTAGCCTGGTCATCTTAGCCCCAAAAGGCAACTCCACATATGGTTTGCAATTACTGGGTTAAATGAACCTCAATTTTTAGGTGAGTTTTATGCCTTAGAAATTTTCATTAGTGGAGTAGCGAGGAATGTTTACTTATATCAAATTACAAAATCCACGCAAGCAAAACCGCGGGTAACAGTTAGTTGAATAATAATAATAATAATAATAATAATAATAATAATAATAATAATAATAATAATAATAATAATAATAATAATAATAATAATAATAATAATACTGTTACTTCTTTTAATTCCCACTTACTAATTTAAGGATTCGGCCACAGTGCAAGCTGCGAGCGGAGCGTTGCGTTGTGTGGCAGATAAGGCCACAGTGCAAGCGGCGAGCGGAGCGTTGCGTTGTGTGGCAGATAAGGCCACAGTGCAAGCGGCGAGCGGAGCGTTGCGTTGTGTGGCAGATAAGGCCACAGTGCAAGCGGCGAGCGGAGCGTTGTGTTGTGTGGCAGATAAGGCCACAGTGCAAGCGGCGAGCGGAGCGTTGCGTTGTGTGGCAGATAAGGCCACAGTGCAAGCGGCGAGCGGAGCGTTGCGTTGTGTGGCAGATAAGGCCACAGTGCAAGCGGCGAGCGGAGCGTTGCGTTGTGTGGCAGATAAGGCCACAGTGCAAGCGGCGAGCGGAGCGTTGCGTTGTGTGGCAGATAAGGCCACAGTGCAAGCGGCGAGCGGAGCGTTGCGTTGTGTGGCAGATAAGACCACAGTGCAAGCGGCGAGCGGAGCGTTGCGTTGTGTAGCAGATATGGCCACAGTGCAAGCGGCGAGCGGAGCGTTGCGTTGTGTGGCAGATAAGGCCACAGTGCAAGCGGCGAGCGGAGCGTTGCGTTGTGTGGCAGATAAGGCCACAGTGCAAGCGGCGAGCGGAGCGTTGCGTTGTGTAGCAGATATGGCCACAGTGCAAGCGGCGAGCGGAGCGTTGCGTTGTGTGGCTGATATGGCCACAGTGCAAGCGGCGAGCGGAGCGTTGCGTTGTGTAGCAGATAAGGCCACAGTGCAAGCGGCGAGCGGAGCGTTGCGTTGTGTGGCAGATAAGGCCACAGTGCAAGCGGCGAGCGGAGCGTTGCGTTGTGTGGCAGATAAGGCCACAGTGCAAGCGGCGAGCGGAGCGTTGCGTTGTGTAGCAGATATGGCCACAGTGCAAGCGGCGAGCGGAGCGTTGCGTTGTGTGGCAGATAAGGCCACAGTGCAAGCGGCGAGCGGAGCGTTGCGTTGTGTGGCAGATAAGGCCACAGTGCAAGCGGCGAGCGGAGCGTTGCGTTGTGTAGCAGATAAGGCCACAGTGCAAGCGGCGAGCGGAGCGTTGCGTTGTGTAGCAGATAAGGCCACAGTGCAAGCGGCGAGCGGAGCGTTGCGTTGTGTGGCAGATAAGGCCACAGTGCAAGCGGCGAGCGGAGCGTTGCGTTGTGTGGCAGATAAGGCCACAGTGCAAGCGGCGAGCGGAGCGTTGCGTTGTGTGGCAGATAAGGCCACAGTGCAAGCGGCGAGCGGAGCGTTGCGTTGTGTGGCAGATAAGGCCACAGTGCAAGCGGCGAGCGGAGCGTTGCGTTGTGTGGCAGATAAGGCCATAGTGCAAGCGGCGAGCGGAGCGTTGCGTTGTGTGGCAGATATGGCCACAGTGCAAGCGGCGAGCGGAGCGTTGCGTTGTGCGGCAGATATGGCCACAGTGCAAGCGGGGAGCGGAGCGTTGCGTGGCAGATAAGGCCACAGTGCAAGCGGCGAGCGGAGCGTTGCGTTGTGTGGCAGATAAGGCCACAGTGCAAGCGGCGAGCGGAGCGTTGCGTTGTGTGGCAGATAAGGCCACAGTGCAAGCGGCGAGCGGAGCGTTGCGTTGTGTGGCAGATAAGGCCACAGTGCAAGCGGCGAGCGGAGCGTTGCGTTGTGTGGCAGATTTGGCCACAGTGCAAGCGGCGAGCGGAGCGTTGCGTTGTGCGGCAGATATGGCCACAGTGCAAGCGGCGAGCGGAGCGTTGCGTTGTGCGGCAGATAAGGCCACAGTGCAAGCGGCGAGCGGAGCGTTGCGTTGTGTGGCAGATAAGGCCACAGTGCAAGCGGCGAGCGGAGCGTTGCGTTGTGTGGCAGATAAGGCCACAGTGCAAGCGGCGAGCGGAGCGTTGCGTTGTGTGGCATATAAGGCCACAGTGCAAGCGGCGAGCGGAGCGTTGCGTTGTGTGGCAGATAAGGCCATAGTGCAAGCGGCGAGCGGAGCGTTGCGTTGTGTGGCGGTGTCGAGATTTCAGCTGTGCCGCTCACAATGACTGTTAGTGAATTAACATGGGAAGAGAAGGAAGTAATAATTTCTGAAGTTCAAACCCGAACTTTCCTATGGAACGACAGAGAGAGAAACTCCGAAAACCAATCAAGGGCAAGAGAAGCCTTGAAAGATATTGGAACGATTTTAAATGTACAAGATACATTCAGTTTAAAATCAAACACGGTTATGGACATAAATAATATTGCCTTTAGTACATATTATTATTATTATTATTATTATTATTGTTATTATTATTTTACGTCCTATTATTACTGTTTAATTAATATTATTATCCTTTTAATGTATTGCCGAGATGAAAACTTGTGTTCGGCATTACATCTGAAGGTTGGTGATTTGCTTTTGAAGTCGCGCCTTAAATCTGTTAAGTAAGAAGTCAAAAGTTTGAATGGAGATACAAGTATATTCGAAAAATATTATAAGGAAATCAATTCAGTTCTCCATATAAATGATTAAATTCTCCATACATTTCACGTTATTTATTAACTGTATGATGAAATTCTCTACGTCGAATTCTACTTCTTTTTAGATAAGAGCCTGGCTGAGTGGCTCAGACGGTTAAGGCGCTGGCCTTCTAACCCCAACTTGGCAGGTTCGATCCTGGCTTAGTCCGGTGGTATTTGAAGGTGCTCAAATACGACAGCCTCGTGTCGGTAGATTTACTGGTACGTTAAAGAACTCCTGCGGGACTAAATTCCGGCACCTCGGCGTCTCCGAAGACCTTAAAAGTCGTTAGTGGGACGTAAAACAAATAACATTATTATTATTATTGTTATTGTTATTATTATTATTTAGATAAGAATTTTCTAAAGGCAAAGACAAACGAGAAAACTTTGAAACTGACATTATCTAATCACCTCATACAGAGGAGACGCCGCGCCGCTTACTGACTCTCACTAGATGTCCACACAGACTTAGCTGCTGGCTTTCCATACAGACGTCCAAGGTTCGAACTCGGGTGATCCCGGGCTGGAATTTCCACCAGAAATATCACGTGACATCAGGAAGGGTATCCGGACTTAAACCCCCAGCCAAAAGCAAACTGAGCCTGGGTGGCTGTTGACCCAAGGAATATATGGGATAAGCTGGAAAATAACTTTTTTAATACTTTGCGCTTGTTACTTAAAAAGCCTTTGCGTGATACCAGTGGCACATGTGACTAGGGTTGGCCGCACCTGCTACAAGGCTTAAAAATCTCTCGACTACTGACAACTGGCATGGGGTTAAAAGTCAAATTGGAGTTTCATTAATAGGAAAAGTCCTCTCAGTTTTAATTACTGCATTGATGGGATGAATGTTCCTTGCGGGAATCACTGTAAGTAGCTAGGGAATAGTCTGGTAAAAATGAAACATTTTTCTTAATTTATCAATTGGTCTCAAATTTTAAACATATAAATTGTGAGTATTATTAAACATAGACACAAACTTACAACTCAATTGATCCAAGAGTTTTCGAGGAATGTTTTTGTTTTTAAAGGGTTTTCGAAAAGCATATTTTTTTTGTAATTTTATTTAAATATGTTTGAAAAATTGAAGACAGTATCTCATAATATAGTTAAACAGTTCTGTGTAAGGTTTTTCGGGTATCTTTTGTGGTGACCTACAAATTCATTTCCAAATTTTGAATCTTTTTATGGAAATATTTACAACATAAATATTTATCAATATATCGTTTCGAAATTCTTATTTTTCAAAATGATACGCAAGACTGTTGGCGCTGGTAGTAGGAGTTAACCCCTAAATATTTCATCCAATTTGGAGAAAATTTACTAAGCAAAAGTTATATTTAATTGTTCAATTTCACAAAGTAAAGATAAACGCATTCAAAGTTACACAATGCAATCGTCCGCGGATCTTTGCTCTAAAATCCATCTGGGCTGAGAGTTGTTCCTTCTTTTCTGTTTCTAGCTTCCTCAGTGTATATGGCCGTCAATCTGGATGCATGTAACTCAATTGATCCAACAGTTTTCGAGAAAAAATATCTATTTTAAAGTTTTTATTTGAAAATTATCCTTTTTCTAGTAAATTTACTTGAATATGTTTGAAAAATTGAAGACACTATCTCATAATGTAGTCAAACACTTTTGAGTAACGTTTCCTTTGGTGTCTTTTGTGGTGACCTTTAAATTCAATTTTAAAATTTTGAATCTTTTTATGGACATAATAACAACATATATTTATCAGAATTTCTTTTCGAAATGATTATTTTTCAAAATAATACTCAAGATTGTTAGCACTCTTAGTAGGAGTTATGTCTAAAAATTTAATCAAATTTGGAGAATATTCACTACGAAAAAGTTATATTTAAATGTTCGTCATATGATGCCACGCCCACTCCTCAGCTGCAGGCTAGTAATTAGTTATATTTTTTTCTACATTTCTCTTTCGAATTTCAAAGGGGCCGATGACCTTCGATGTTAGGCCCCTTAAAACAACAAGCATCATCATCATCAACGAATTTCAAAAAATCATTTTGTACTATGAAAACACGTATATGAATGAAAATGTTTAAGCAAAAAAGAAATAGACACAAGAATTCAATATTTTATTGCCAGACTATCCCCTTAATAGGAAAAGTCCTCTCCGTTTTAATTACTCCGTTGATGGGATGAATGTTCCTTGTGGGAATCACTGTAAGAACCTGGATATTAATATAAGGAAATATCTTCATTGGGGTATTGACATAAAGGGGATTTTAAATAAAGGCTGTAGGTCTCTGCACACTGTTATGAGAGTATCTAGGGTTTGTAGTAACGATGTAAAGGAGATGACATATAAGTCTCTGGTAAAACTGCAACTGGAGTATGGTTCCAATGTATGGAATCCTCAATAGGATTAATTGATTCCAGAACTGGGAAAAAATCCAAAGTAAAGCAGCTCGATTTGTTTCGGGTGATTTCGGTCAAAAGAATAGCGTTACAAAAATGTTGCAAAGTTTAGGCTGGAAAGACTTAGGAGAAAGGAGACGAGCTGCTGGACTAAGTGGTATGTTCGGAGCTGTCAGTGGAGAGATGGCGTCGAACGACATTAGTAGACGAATGAGTTTTAGTAGTACTTTTTAAAGTAGGAACAATTACAATATGAAGATAAAGTTGGAATACAAGAGGAATACTGCAAGAGAAAAAATCGGAAAGAATATTCGTTTATAGGAAGAAAAGTTAGAAATTGAAATAATTTACCAAGGGAGATGTTCAATAAATTTCCGATTGCTTTGCCATTATTTCAGAAAGACTAGGTAAACATGTTTTATAACATTATAATGGAACTGAAATAGTACACATCTTACGTGGAATACCTCGTAGAGGAGAGAGGTGTTCACCAGGGACCCTCCCGCCAGCACCTCGCAGTACATTTGCATTTGTAACCTAATGTAATTTAGCACCAGCCATTCTTCAATTCTGAAGTACGCAGCATCATTTACATTGGCTACGATACAATCGGATATGTCATTCCCAGCAATCAAGTCAAATGCATTCTGTTACCAACCCGCGCACAAGAAGAACACAAGTAACGGTTTTGCCACTGGCCGATCCTAACCAATGGTTTTGTCACTAGCCGATCCTAACCAATGGTTTTGTCACTAGCCGGACCTAACCAATGGTTTTGTCACTAGCCGGACCTAATCAATTGTTTTGTCACTAACCGGACCTAACCAATCCACATAAATGGTTTTGCCACTGGCCGGACCTAACCAATGGTTTTGTCACTAGCCGGACCTAACCAATCCACACCAGTGGTTTTGTCACTGGCCGGACCTAACCAATGGTTTTGTCACTGGCCGGACCTAACCAATCCACACCAATGGTTTTGCCACTGGCCGGACCTAACCAATGGATTTCTCACTAGCCGGACCTAATCAATCCACACCAATGGTTTTGTCACTGGCCGGAACTAACCAATGGTTTTGTCACTAGCCGGACCTAATCAATCCACACAAATGGTTTTGTCACTGGCCGGATGTAACCAATGGTTTTGCCACTAGCCGGACCTAATTATCCAGATGAAGGGTTTTGTTACTAGCTGGATCTAACCAACCCGCACCGATGGTTTTGTCACTGGCCGGACCTAACCAATCCACACCAATGGTTTTGTCACTGGCCGGACCTAATTAATCCAGATGAAGGGTTTTGTTACTAGCTGGATCTAACCAACCCGCACCAATGGTTTTGTCACTGGCCGGACCTAACCAATCCACACCAACGGTTTTGTCACTAGCCGGACCTAACCAATGGTTTTGTCACTAGCCGGACCTAATCAATCCACACCAGTGGTTTTGTCACTGGCCGGACCTAACCAATGGTTTTGTCACTGGCCGGACCTAATTAATCCAGATGAAGGGTTTTGTTACTAGCTGGATCTAACCAACCCGCACCAATGGTTTTGTCACTGGCCGGACCTAACCAATCCACACCAACGGTTTTGTCACTAGCCGGACCTAACCAATGGTTTTGTCACTAGCCGGACCTAATCAATCCACACCAGTGGTTTTGTCACTGGCCGGACCTAACCAATGGTTTTGTCACTGGCCGGACCTAACCAATCCAAACCAATGGTTTTGTCACTGGCCGGACCTAACCAATGGATTTGTCACTAGCCGGACCTAATCAATCCACATAAATGGTTTTGTCACTGGCCGGATATAACCAATGGTTTTGCCACTAGCCGGACCTAATTAATCCAGATGAAGGGTTTTGTTACTAGCTGGATCTAACCAACCCGACCAATGGTTTTGTCACTGGCCGGACCTAAACAATGGTTTTGTCACTAGCCGGACCTAACCAATCCACAGCAATGGTTTTGTCACTGGCCGGACCTAAACAATGGTTTTGTCACTAGCCGGACCTAAACAATGGTTTTGTCACTGGCCGGACCTAAACAATGGTTTTGTCACTAGCCGGACCTAACCAATCCACAGCAATGGTTTTGTCACTGGTCGGACCTAAACAATGGTTTTGTCACTAGCCAGACCTAAACAGTGGTTTTGTCACTGGCCGGACCTAAACAATGGTTTTGTCACTGGCCGGACCTAAACCATGGTTTTGTCACTAGCCGGACCTAAACAATGGTTTTGTCACTGGCCGGACCTAAACAATGGTTTTGTCACTGGCCGGACCTAAACAATGGTTTGGTCACTGGCCGGACCTAAACAATGGTTTTGTCACTAGCCGGACCTAAACAATGGTTTTGTCACTGGCCGGACCTAAACAATGGTTTTGTCACTAGCCGGACCTAATCAATCCAGATCAAGGGTTTTGTCACTGGCCGAACCTAACCAATGGTTTTGTCACTAGCCGCACCTAATCAATCCAGATCAAGGGTTTTGTCACTAGCCGGACCTAACCAATCCACAGCAATGGTTTTGTCACTGGCCGGACCTAAACAATGGTTTTGTCACTAGCCGGACCTAATCAATCCAGATCAAGGGTTTTGTCACTAGCCGGACCTAACCAATCCACAGCAATGGTTTTGTCACTGGCCGGACCTAAACAATGGTTTTGTCACTAGCCGGACCTAACCAATCCACAGCAATGGTTTTGTCACTAGCCGGACCTAAACAATGGTTTTGTCACTAGCCGGACCTAATCAATCCAGATCAAGGGTTTAGTCACTAGCCGGACCTAACCAATCCAGACCAATGGTTTTGTCACTGGTCGGACCTAACCAATGGTTTTGTCACTAGCCGGACCTAACCAATTGTTTTTGTCACTAGCCGGACCTAACCAATCCACATAAATGGTTTTGTCACTAGCCGGACCTAACCAATTGTTTTTGTCACTAGCCGGACCTAACCAATCCACATAAATGGTTTTGCCTCTGGCCGGACCTAATCAATCCACACCAATGGTTTTGCCACTGGCCGGACCTAATCAATCCAGACCAATGGTTTTGTCACTAGCCGGACCTAACCAATCCACATAAATGGTTTTGCCTCTGGCCGGACCTAACCAATCCACACCAATGGTTTTGCCTCTGGCCGGACCTAACCAATCCACATAAATGGTTTTGCCACTGGCCGGACCTAACCAATCCACACCAATGGTTTTGCCACTGGCCGGACCTAATCAATCCAGACCAATGGTTTTGTCACTAGCCGAACCTAACCAATCCAGACAAATGGTTTTGTCACTGGCTGGACCTAATATGCTTCTTCTTCTTTTTCTACCGCTTTTTCGACACTTGTGGAGTCGCGGGTGCGAATTGCGTCTCACATGTGGATTTGGCTTTATTTTACCGCCGAATGCCTTTCCTGACGCCAACCCTATATGGAGGGATGTAATTACTATTGCGTGTTTCTGTGGTGGTTGGTAGTGTAGTGTGTTGTCTGAATATGAAGAGTTCCCGAGCCAGAAGAATTTATCAGAAGCGATTGAAATCCCCGACCCGGCCGGGAATCGAACCCGGGACCCTCTGAACCGAAGGGCAGTACGCTGACCGTTCAGCCAACGAGTCAGACTAGATGGACCTAATCACCCAGACTAATGGCTTTGTCAAGAGTTGGTAGCCTTGTGCACCAGAAAATCACGTCGACCGCGAGAAAGAAACAAACGACAGTGCAATCGCGCGCTAAGAAAATGCGACCTATATGAGTCAAGGTCAAAGCTTCTTTTTGGCCATATTGGTGCGGACTACGATGCTAGGGTCAATAGTAAGCTCTGTGTGAGAGGTGGTACAAGGTGCGACATTTCATTGCAGTAGAGGCCTCACGGTATTATGGCGGGCTATCGGACAGCATAATGCATTAAGTCTGAGGGATTCCCACATGAACTGAAAGGGAAAGAATGGCGCAATAAAACAAACATTACGATGAACTTGCAATCATCCGGCACGTGATTCAGCACGAGGAAAAGCTGGATCTGTGTCGGACGAGATTTAGCAATGATACGAATCCAGTCGCACTGTCTGAGTTACTGGGAAATATATCTTTATTTGACCTTCACCTAAAGGGTTCGCAAGATTTCCTGCTCCGTGCTCAGGCCGGCCAGTGGCCGCATCAAGATTGACGTAACTCTGACAATGGCAGTCTTTATCTTTTGTATAAATTATTTCAATCTTAAGATGACGTTTTCACGACATAGGATAATAGACATGATAATCATTCGATTTATGTCGTATTTAAGAGACAAAATTAAGGAAAACTTGATGTTTGTGGAAGTCATTGCTCCACTTCATCTAAAGTGAACCACGAGAATAAAATAATAATAATAATAATAATAATAATAATAATAATAATAATAATAATAATAATAATAATAATAGTAATATTAATAATAATAATAATAATCAGGCCGCGAATTTTGATGACGTGTCATCTTTCAATTGGTGCATCATACATATAGTTAACTTATACTAAAATCCTGTTTATGGTCCCCTGAATACAGAAATGCATATTTATTATGTCAGTTTTTCGTTGTTTTCGTATTTTATTTCTAGGTCAGTACAACTCTGTGGCGTAGTGGTTAGTGTAATCAGCTGCCACCTCCGGAGGCCCGAGTTCGATTCCTGGCTCTACCACGAAATTTGAAAATTGGATGGTAAACGGCTAATGAAATGAAATATTTAGGTCAATTCTTTTGCTGATTGTGTCGTTACTTTATAATTTTAATTTTTTGTTTTACATTATTTATTGCCAAGAAATGTATATACATATTTCTTTTTAACAAAAAAAACTGTTGGTGTTAGGTCATTTTTGTTAATTTTTAAGACTTTGTTGGAGAATTTTGAGGTCACATTAAAGGTTATTTTTATCATTTTAGGTTAACGGGCAATATTAGTAATAATAATAACAATAATGGTAATAAAGCCTTAAATTCTCCCAAGAGAAGACAGCGTTCATAGAATACAGACACCAAAGAGGGAGAGACGCGGAAGTGAAACATGGAGCCATAAAAAAGAATTGAGAAGTTCAAATATCTCGAGAAATGGAAAGTTCGTAATGGGCCAGATAAAAAGACAAATTAAATTAGGCAAGAACTAGAAAACTGAAAGTGACCTACAGACTAACTCAGATCAGGTACTGTAAGTAAACAATATCCTACATGGCTAAAATCAGACACTACAACAGAATAGTAATACCAGAGACTCTGTATCGCTCGGAGTGCCTAACAATGAATAAAAAAGAGGAACTAGAGGAAAAAAGAAAAGAAAATAGAGGAGAAGAAAATCTTGAGAAATATTCTAGGACCAGTGAGAAGTAATGATGGTATATGGAAGAAAAGAGACACGAGGATCTTTGCAGACACTGTGAGAATATCACTGTGTCAATGCGGAAAGGAACGTTGAAATTCTACGAACATCTAGTGAGAATGGACGGGAATCGATTGACGAAGAACATCTTGAAGTACATTGTAGGATTGAAGGCTACAACGAAGTGGGTGGAAGAGGTCAAGAGAGATGCAGGAGATGTAATCAACAAACAGAAAGAAGTTCAGAAGCTGAACTGACAACATCAAGACATTCGCTAAGAATACACAAATATATGCTTCCAGATTGATAACGTTCGAGGAACAGAAAAAAATCCGAAGTGAAAGTATGAAGAGGTTCATGGAGGAGAAGAAGAAGGGCATCCGGCCGTAAAATAGGGCCAAATCCCCATGTGCGACGTTGTTTGCATCCGTAACCCCATAAGTGTGGGGAAAGTGGCAGAATTTATTTATTTCTTTATTTATTTATTTATTTATTTATTTACTAGTGGTTTAACGTCACGATAACACGCTGAACGTTTTCGGCGAAGCAAGAACGGGAAAGGACTGGGAGTGGGAAAGAAGCGGCCGCGGTCTTCATTAAGGTACAGCCCCAGCATTTGCCTGGTGTGAAAATGGGAAACAACGGAAAACCATCTTCAGAGCTGTCGGCGTTAGAATTCGAACCCACCATCTACCGAATGCACGCTCACAGCTGCACGACCCTAACCGCACGGCAAACTCGTTCGGTATAATATTATTATTATTGTTCTCCTCCTTTGTCGTTTTGGCCTACTGAGGACCACTGGGCTCGTATCTGCTCTTCAGTAAAGTTGTTGCTTTCTTCTTCTTCTAGTAGTCCTTCATTTGCTGACTGTGAGCCAGCTTTCTCTACTCTGTCCATTTAGTTCCTGTAGTCTTCTTTCTTGTAAAGGACGTTGGGAAAACTCCGTGTCGGTTGGCTTGACGGAACAGTAGTCGGTCATGAGTTTGTCCCAGTGGGACATCTAGTTGTTTCATATCCTACTTAAATGACGTGATTCATTTGTTCTTAGCCTTGCATCTTCCTGTTAATGTAAATATCCTGATGTTGACTCTTTCGGAATCCAGGCGGGCCAAGTGACCATAAAAGTTCAGGCACCTATTCTTTATAGACGTGACGATGTTCTCCTGGTGTTCATACAGTTTATCATTATGGCGGATTCTGTAAATGCCTCCTTCCTCTCTCATTGGTCCTAATATCCTCAACAAATGAATTTAAAAAACACCTAATAGATACTTTTTTATTTTTTTATAGACTGACCTGTATTCAGTGCAAAGAACATACGTGAGACAATCAGGAAGGAGTTTTATAATTAGATAACAGAAACACGTCAATGCAGAGAAGTAAAGAAGATTCTCTGCCATGGGAGCTCATATGACAGAGGCAAGCCACAAATTCACTAATATCAGACAGGACCTTCAAATCATCAGCAGGATCAATAAAGGAAGTCTAATGAACAGTCTAGAAAACATCCACATTATTCTTGATAAATTAGAGAACAGGGAACGGAATCTAAACGTAGTGAACGAGCAATAACACATCTTATACGAGCATATCAGCAAATACATGGAATGGGTAAACAGAAAACAAACAAGACGAACAAGTGAACACGACGTCACGGAAGCACAGCTAGTACTCCCTTCCCCCTCAAGAGACATATTGGATGACGACACAACTCTACTTCCCCTTTCTCCGGAGGATTGCACGAACAATCAGACCGTGTCACATCGCTACTACACTAGGTCGTGCACAACGACAGTTCCCCAATGCAGCGCGGAAGAAACATCTTTCCAGATAAGGTGAGTTAAGGCAACACAATTTTCAATACATTTCTTTTCCCGCGATCTATTCAAATTCGGAGCTCTTCTATTTTATGCCATATTTTAATATATTACTATCTCCTTCTGGTTACAGATCGTGAGACAAGCTACCCTAATCAGAAGACCGCCATTTTATATAACAGAGAAGCTACCAAAGGACCTTTGCAATTCAAACAATCAACACATTCTTTTACTACAATCTAAAAAGCAATATTCGCAAGTCAAACAGTCAACACGGCCTTTTACCCATAACCTAAAGAGTAACATTTAAGGAGATATCATCATAAAATACAAACAACAAATACCCGAAGACTGGAATATACTTTGCATAGACTTTTTATTCAAGACCAAGTGTTTTTAAAAAGTGCCTCGCCATAGACGCTTGAAGATAGTTTTCAAATATGTTTATTAGTAAATCTTTTAACATCATGTAGACGCCAATTTTAATTCAAGTATCCTGCTCACAAATGTCTGAAGACTGTTACAAACATAGACTTTTAATTCATACCACCCAGTATTATCACGAAAAGTGTATCACCACAGACGCTTTTAAATATTTTAAATATGTATATTAGTTAATAAGTTTTTAAAACACGATTGTAGACGCGAATTGTAATTTAAGTACCATCCACAAATATTACCTTACCCCTCCTTTCTTTTAGAACACCTAGAGCAATAGTTTTTAGGATCCCATGGGACATAGTTTTAAGGTTTAATGTACTTACTGTCCAAATGTTTTCATCTAAGCTATCTTTATACAGCTGAAGATGACCACTAAGGGGTTGAAACACGTTCTGTGTGTGCTAATGTATTTTTAATTTTTCCCAGGGCAAAAAGTATCGATTCGGTGTTTTTAAAATTAATTTGTTGATTGCACTCATCGATACGGCCATGAAGTGGACGGCTTGCACCTAATATCCTCCTCAGGATCTTCTAACTCCAGCTTTCTGAGTGGTCCCTTCCTGGCCACTAAAAGGCACTCAGAAGCATACAGAACAGATGGTTTGACGACCGAGAGGTAGTGTCTGAGTGTGTGAGGTCCTTGGGGAGGCACTTATATGAATAGATACTACGACAGGAGTGATAAGCCCTTTCAAACTTGTAACATCTGGCATCTATGGCTAGGTTCTCGCTCTGATTCGCAGAGATCCATTCTCCCAAGTACTTAACTGCGGGTACTTTTCGTATAGTAGCGTCTGTCAGAGAAATTGAAGAAGGGGCCTCCTTGATATTGGTCATAAATTCAGTCTTCTGGATGTTGATCTTCAGACCAGTCTTAACCGCTACACTATAAAGACTCGGTAAGTTGTAGGTAGCCTGTTTGCAAGTAGAATGAGGTCATCGGCAAAAGCTAGGCTTGTGGCAATGAGGTTGTCTCTCTTGTACCCAAGCTCCCGACGGTAGCATCGTTCTCCATTCCCTAATGATCTTTTCCAGGACACATTTGAAGAGAATGCAGGAGAGATCATCACCCTGTCTAACTCCTGTTCTGATTGGAAAGCTTTCGGATTGCTCACCTCTGAACCTGACCTTGGACGTCGTGTTCCTCCGAGTGGCTTGAAATAATCGTAGGGTCTTCAAATTCAGACCAAGTTCCCATAGTATTGAACCCAAATGGGTCATATCATTGGCCCAAAATATTAATTATGGTAGAATGTTACGGGAATAATGAAGCCGAGTTCCGCGGATGTGTGTGGCAATCTCGCTTGTTCAAGCTTGTAGCAAGATAGTACACGTGTCATGGTCATTTGATTGCACAAGAGAGAATCTTCCACGCTAGAGAGAGAAAGTCTGGGACAGAGCTATTCCAAATTTAAGTTCGTAGGACTTCTGAACAGTGATTCAAAGCACAGAGTGCTCGAAGCTGAGTGGAAAAAAATTGTGGGCGCCAACATGAGAGCCCTCAAATATTGGCAAAAATCTGCGGGGAGATAACATAGAGGAAGGTTCAGGCTCCTACATAATCGGAAAATTAAGACGATAGATCCTAGTAAGTTATTGTAATTCATGAATGTGAGTAATAAAGGCAGGATATTACACAACTTACCAAGGGATTCCCTAAACTCCATGCCACGAGGCAAGCATACGAGAGGAAGCCACGCGCAGCCCAGGAGGCTCACTCTGCTTTTTGGTTCGGGACGACTCGGATGGAGATGTGTGGTGTTCGCCGTGGAACGGAATTTTGACCACTTCTCAGCCTAATACATACTATATTGAGAACGCATAACTAAATCCGCGGGATTTATTTTACTAGAGAATTGGGAGTATAAATAACCAAGAATTTTGAGGTATAAACTCTCACGTGATAAACCTGTTCATTGGGAAGTAAGGACCGAAATGGTGTAAAGTCACGGGACGCTTTGCTGTGCCACGTGTCGGAAATCGCGAAGTTTTCAGAGATGGAGTATTTATTAAATTGTGACAAATAGTGTATTGAGTACTTGTGTATGATTCATGAATATTTTTTTGAGTATTTTAGTGTAAACATGCGAGTGATATCGTGTGCAATGTTGAACCAAACAAGAGTGAAGAAAATGGATGTCGAGGAAGGCATTTATGCACACGTCAATGCTACAGATATGATGGTGTGAATCACATCATGGGGCATACCTGAGGGCAAAAATTCTGTACGGTTGACCAGGGAACAACGCCGGACTCAATAAGTACCTCCTAATTCATATTATTTTCACCTATGCATGATTCGCTGAAATTAAATTTGTAAATAATTTTCTTGCATGAAATGATTAAGTTCAATTTAATTTTTCGACGTAGCAAGGGTTAGCTAGATATAGGGAGTAAATTTCAATACTGATGCCTTGGGGAGTGAACATGTGTAGGATAAGAAACGTGTGTGGAGATATGATCTTCTATAACGATAAGAAACGTGTGTTGAGATATGATCTTCTATAACGATAAGAAACGTGTGTTGAGGTATGATCTTCTATAACAATAAGAAAGGTGTGTTGAGATATGATCTTTTGTAATAAGAAAAAACGTGCGTTATGATCTTACATAACGTGTGGTCTTCTAACATGATATTCGTGTGTGTAAATATGTTAATCAGAATAGATGGCAATCAGTATGTGTTTTATGGTCATTGGGATAGGATAGTGAGAGTTTTGGCATGCTGCATAGATAATTTTAATCATAGACAGAAAGTTCATTGACAACATGATAGTTAGAGTCTGTTTCATCAACAAGTAATATGCATTTGACCAGTAAATGAAAATGTGCCGTTAGGAAGTTGATGTTCTGTCATATAATTCATTTTTGTGATTTGGTTGAGATTAGCTTTGAAGTAAGACCTTTAACATACGAACGCTAGTAGCAGGTAACGAACCGGTAATCTTATGGAACGAGATATTTGGATATAGTGCCGGCAAATGAAGTGAAATGTTTCTCGATATGTTATGATAAATCCTGGTAAGAATTGCACAAGTTGACATGTGAAGTGTCAGATAAATATTGTGTATTGAAAGCGTTGTATGCTCATGAATAATTGATATTGTGGCCCAAAGTGAGCTAAGTTATATGGAAGACGATTTTTGAAAGGCACATATGAAGTTAATTAGAACGGAGGTATATTAGTCTGTGGTGACAGAAAGATTGCCTTGCGTGTTAAATAAATGAAAGTGACGCGTTCTCAGATAAGATGTTCTTACTTGCTATGCGTGTATATTAAAGGAAAATTTAAACTGCGTTGATTGGGGTCATAACATGAAAGAATAAATGTCATTCGTTATGTAATTCCGATTGAATGATTTAGGATTAGCACATTGAGGTTTGAAGATTTAGTAATATTTCGTGCTAGTCCATTGCAAGATAGGAAATTATAGGTCACTGTAATTTTGAGATCCATGTGGTAGAAAGTTCGATTCCTGACCAGGTCAATGAACATGATTTTCCTGGCAATTATGAATATGACTGATTTTGTTTCATTGCAAATGTGATTTGTATTTTACTGTGCATTTGGTAATGCAAATTTTGATTTGCAGTTGCAAACTTTGTGCTTGATGTTGTGAAGTCATTTTATGTGGTTGTGTGTTTGAAGCAATAAGGTTCCGCCCTATTTTCATAGATTCAGTGTAGATTAAGTTTTGGTGGGAATTCAAATTAGTTTAGGTCCCTTCGCTACAAAGTGATCGTTTATTTTATGTGTTAGTGAAACAGCTGATTATGTGTATGTGAAGTAATATCGTAATGGTAAACTAAAATGTTTATTTGAGTTTATTTGCATCAGGAGTAGTTATCGATCCGGTCGCGTTCCGTGTTAAGTGTATACAGATGCGAGAAGGAAGCCGATATAAAAGAATGATTTAATAATTTTAATGATTTAATAATTTCAGATTTAATAATTTTTGATTTTATAATTTTTGGAGTTCATGAATGATTTATTAAATGTAATGAGTTAATAATTCTAACATTTAGTATTTTTAACAGAGGTAACATTTCGGATGATTTAATAATTTCTAACAGCTTCATGATTCAATGATCAAACTTATTGTAATGATTTAATTCTTAATAGTAATATTTTTTGATAATTAAATAATTTAATGATTTTGAAAGTATAATGATTTAGTGATTCAGTATCTAGTTGAAATGTTTATATTCAGAAAGAACTTTATATTTTCAATGGTTTATGGATAGTAGGGAGAGTGGATACGGAGTAATGAGTTCATGTATAGAGGAGTGTATTTGGAATTTATTTTGTATTTCAAAGGTCACTCTGATGAAAGTGATTAATGTAATAATGGTCAACTATATTATTTTTGAAATATGGTGTTAATAAAATAAAATAAAAACCGAAATGTGTTAGTAAGAGGAACAAGTTGATTAAATTAACGTCGGCAAGTGATAATGAGAGGTAATAAGAGTACAAGTAAATGAAATGTATTTGGAAGAATTTGGAAGAATTTGGAATTCATTAATAAGATTGTTGTTTTTCATGTTAATAATTGATGATGTTAGTAAGTTGATTGGATACTTAGGAGGACGAATTTCGATAGATAAATGCACTAGTTACTGGCTTGGAGTGAATAACTGAGTGAATTAAACAAATTGTATACATGAATTATACCATAATATGGTTATAGTTGACCGGAGGTTATGAGTGACGTATCCATGTACAGTGAAATGTTAGCCGGGCTCCTTTATTTTGTGTAGGGAATTTTTTCTTTGCCAAAGTTTTTCTTTTATTTAATAAATTTGTGTTTTTACAAAAAGGTTCTCATTCAGATCTTTCAATTTAATTTATCTTGTCTCTTATCATTCCTGCTCAATAATTTAAGGTTAGTTGTATTGTTAGAAGATATCTCTATGGGTCTTACTCGTTTAGCGACCCTGGGATTCATTCTTGCCGGTGCCACATTTCAAAGGCTGGAAGGGTAGAGGGTTGACTATGGAGAAAAGGGTGTCTCTGTCCACAGCTTTCTGAAAATCTACCAGGACGACCACCCAGGGATGTCCACCTTGGCTTTTGTAATTGAGAACTGTCTTAAGATTGTGTATCTGTTCCGGACAAGATCTAGTCTTAAGGAAACTAGCTTGGTATTCACCTAACTGTGAGTCTAGCTGTGTGGTTGTTTAGATATGCCGTACTTACCTTCATGTGGAGGAAATGAATCACGGCAAACGTCCATCCTTCGGATAGTGCTTCTGTTTTCCAAGTGTTCTGTATGATGTGATAGATTCTCTGCAAAGACTGGTCATCTGCATTAGTTATTAGTTTCGCTTCCAACACCTACAGTATAGTTACAATTACACAACTTCCGTCATTTTCTCAATTCCAATGTATTTTTCCTCTTTCGCCAGTGTTCCTTCATCCACTGGCTAACATCTAATAATAATAATAATAATAATAATAATAATAATAATAATAATAATAATAATAATAATAATAATAATAATAATAATAATAATAATAATAATAATACAGTAATAATAATAATAATAATAATAATAATAATAATAATAATAATAATAATGGTAATAATAATAGTGATAATATTAGAAATAATAATAATAATAATAATAATAATAATAATAATAATAATAATAATAATAATAATAATAATAATAATAATTTATATTTTCTTTCTCTCTTACTTTCTTTCTTTATCCGTTTATCCTCCAGGGTTAGTTTTTTCCCTCGAACTCGGAGAGGGATACCACCTCTATCGCCTCAACGGCAGTGTCCTGGAGAGTGAGATTTTGGGTCGGGGATACTACTGGGGAGAAGGACCAGTAATTCTCCCAGGCATCCTCACCCGCTATGCCGAAGAGGGTCCTTGTGGGTGGATGGGAAGATCAGAAGTAATGAACAAGGACGAGAGAAGAAAGCGGCCGTGGCGTTAAGAGAGGTACCATTTGCGTGGAGGAGAAGTGGGAAATCACGGAAAACCATTTCGAGGATGGCTGAGGAGGGAATCGATCCCTTATCTTTTCAACTGACCTGCCGAGGCAGAGTGAAGCCCGTTCCAGCCCTCGTAACACTTTTCAAATTTCGTAGCTGAGCCTGGAACCGAGCCCGGGCTCCCGGGTGTGGCAGCTGAACACCTTAACAACTATACCACTCAGGCGACGTTATTATTATTATTATTATTATTATTATTGTTATTATTATTATTATTATTATTGTACCGGGCGGTACACCTCCACGCCGCTAATTTAAAATGTGCGCCAGTTGAAACTCCTCTGCTGGAGGAAGTCTGAACTTTATTGACGGTATTAATCTTCAAGTTTCTCAGAAGATGTCACTACCTGGAAATTTTAGAGTTTTTGAACTGTGTCATTTTCGACGTATTTTTGTTTCGCTTGTAGAAAGAAGTGTGAACTTTCTCTTCTAGAGGACACTACTGAAGATCAACAATAGTGCACCCTAGTGCGGAGTGAAAGAACTGTTTTTTTGGAGAAAATTTTATTTCAAAAGTTTGTTTCTTGTTAAATTTCTTTCTGTTATTGTTTAAGTTGGCTGTATACCCCTCTCTTTCCCCTTGTTTTGCATTTAACCAATCCCGAATTTCTGTTATTAATTTCTGACCAATCAGAGGTATCTTCCCCCAACTTGAATATGTTGCTGTATCCTACCCAATAAAGAGTTTGTGGGAGGGTGTTTTCATTCCCCTAACGCCTCGAACCTTCCGCGAGAGGATATAAACTGCTGATTTTAGGGTCTCCGGGCCACTTCTGTTCCATCTTTCAGTGTGTAAAGTACATAGCAGGGGGCGGGAAGCGCCTCTTTCTTCGGCAGCGGTCAACAACAAGGTAATGGCCAATTAATAACTTCTTTCCTTGCTAGCTCAGCAGTTTAACTCTCGGGGCGGGTCCGAAGTTTTTCCATTATGTAACCTTCCTTAAAAATGTAAAGAAACTTGTATCTATTCTATCTTTTAAACTACGTATCGGGATAGAGAGTGCGTAACCCTCTCGAGCTCCCACTCATATTGTTTTGAGGTGAACTTATTTTCTCAACCTATTCTTCCTTAACATTATGTAAATTTGTTTTTTTCTAAAGTCACCTCTGTAGTATGGGATTAGCCCTTGCATTAGTGGCCTAGAGCCAGATTAGGTTTTAAAAACAAAGTGTATTAGGAGTGCAGATCGCCTCCTCTCAAATTGTTATTTTGGAGGTCATGTAATTACCCCTTTTCATTTAATAGACCTCAGTAAGTTGGGTATTTTACCCCTGTGTCTATGTCCAGTGAGGACAACTTGAAGGTGGAGTTTGGTGTGGCCTTTGAGAGGCTTAAAGTTGAGAGCATGTGGCTCTTTTTCGAAAATTGAGTCTTGGATGCCTCGTGGAGGCTTTTCGGTGTAATTTGGAGCAAGTGCTCCTGAGCATGAATGGGGTTTTCTGCCCCTCTGTTAATACTCATTTTGAAGTAAGGTTGGGCTGATTGCCCAAGCATTGTGAAGTCAGGGCTCGAAGCCCAAATTCTGTAAATATTGTAATTACCCTTTTGACTTGCTACTCTGTACCTGCCATGTCTGTTATTTCTTCATTTTAAAAAGAAAATATAACCTTGTTAAATTTTACATTAACTTTGATTCCGTAGTTTGAGACCCGTTCACGCCCGCACCTTCTTTCACCTCTACCTACCACTAAAACACGGTAACAATTATTATTATTATTATTATCATTATTATTATTATTAGCTTCTTTTGAAACACCTATAGTGACAATTACACATGTTCCATAAAATTCTCCAGTACTCGTTCATCCTTTGGTTATTACCTAATAATAATATTAATAGTAATAATAATAATACTAACATAGAAAATTATATGGTCCCACTCACGTACATGGATTTGGATTAAAAGAAGAACTACAGACCAGTCCTCAGCAACAGATAAGTTTAGGATTCCGTACCTAGAAGACGCTTGAAATTCTATGGCCACATCTGCAGAATGGACAATAACAGATTTACTAAAACATATTAACTGTAATCAATTCAATGAAGGTCAAGATCAACTGGCTAGAAGAATTTAAGGAAGAATTGGAAATAAACGCTACAGACGGTACCATAAAAGATCGCAAACTCTTTGGAATTCAGGTTGCAAATCACACATTCATGGAAAATACTAAAAGACCACTAGAAAACAGCGAACAGAGGAACGGATAAAACACTACAGTGAATTCATGAAGAGATTGTGGAGGAAAAAAAATAAGCAGCCTTCAGACCACGATAAGGAGTTCAAACAGGCTCTTTAATTGGGCATATAGAAGAAAGATAGCAAGAAAAAAGAAATAATAATAATAATAATTTATATTTTCAATCTAATAATTTGGAACTTAGAAAGAATGCTGTGTGTACGATATAAAAATGAGGATTTTCATGACTTAATTTTTGTCAGTAGGAATGAACCTTAAAATGGACTGATTGCCAGATATCGATTTTCGAACTGGAACAGTAGTACACTAATTGAAATTTAATCTACGTGAAGAAAATCATTCAAGGTATAAGATATAATATTAAAACTTGCCTTCCAATTGGGCATTAATTTATACTTTACTGAGTCTAAAATAATGATTTAAAATACGGTATCAAAATGTCCGTAAATGTGTAGGAGGATGCCACATCAAACATGGTTTGCTCTCAATCTGTTTAGATTTACAAAAGTTCTTCGAGGAAGCTCAAATTCAAGGGCCTTTCTTTTCGTGTCCAGGAAGTCATGAAGAGCAGGGGTAGTTTCCTCATTCCATTTTTGAATCCACTTTGTTGTACTGTGGATGTTCTCTTATTATCTTGCTGTAGTTAAAGAGAGTCCTCAGGATCTGAATCTTCTTTTTCCAGTGGCTTTTTCCAGTAGGGATATCCGTTTGTATTGGAGATTTGGGTTATTGTTTATTTTTCTATGATCACGAAACAAAGCAAGCATCCTGTCGACGAAGATTTGCAGGGGGCTATATGTGGCTGAGCGCAGTGAGTTATTGTCCGGGTATGGACCTAATGGTTCCTGAGATTGACCTCATAGTGCTTACGGTTGGAGGTATATTGAACCATGTCTTAATATGCTTCAATTTATTTATAAGAACACTGTGGTATAATTTTATTTAGCGCGCCATAGTGTCGCGGGGAATGAAGGAAGAACCTTGGATGGCCGTGCCATAGGCCACGAGAACCCTGTATTGGTCCGAAAGGAGCGAATTCTCCGAGTTGGAATTGAGCTGCAAGCCGTGATTTCATTCATGCAGACCCCTACTAGACCTCCAAGCTCAAGTGCAGCAACCAGGAGGGGGTGAGATTTAAGCGAAGGGATCTACAGAACAATTGTCACAGGTTGAAAAATCTCTCTTTTTCAGGGCTGGATTCATCTGAATTTAAATAAATTAATCCGCCACTATGCTAAATTTCACAGATCTGGAACCACACATAATGAAGAACAGAATTATCGAATGCCAGGAGTCGATAATTTTATTTACTTGTGCTGAATTGAGAGAGGTGCGTATTACAGAAGTGGCCGTTGACGTCTGGTAGGCTGTCACAAAGGCAAACGGTCTGTTAGATGGGGGATCACCTCGAGACCGGCGTCCTCTTAAGGCTATAAAGGCTGCTTCAAGAGAGGAAGCGCTCTCAGTTCTCCATTCTTGACTCACTCGTGTTTCAGATAGCTCATTCACTTGATACTCATTCGCTGTTCTGTAACGCCAAGTGCGGTGACGCGTAATTCACGAGCTTAGTAGATGCGTTTGTTTGTGAAACTGTTATCAAAGTAATGTACAATCGCCGTCAGCTAGCTCACAAAACCTGGTGACGATATTAAGTAGTATAAATATTTATAACGCATACGCAGATTGTGGTAATAAAATGTGTGAGCCGTGTATAATATAACCGCTGTCAAAGACTGATTGCAACCGGTCTGGCAACCGTAATTAGTGCCGCACAGATGGGACTCATCTCTGAGCGGTGGCTATAATCAATAGTAGCCTAACTAAGGTTGTAGTCTTGTGTACGATCATGCTAAGCGTTGAGGTAGATGTTCTGAAGAAACTCCACTTCCAGGCACGACCAGCATCAAGCACACGACAACCATGGTTTATGCAGGAATTGAGGCGAGGACCTTCATCCCTGTGTTGTGTGCCATCATCATGGACTAGGCACGCATGACATAGTGGTCGTGTGATTCATCGCTGATGGAGAGATGGCTGATTAGTTAAGTCCCTTTGTTCTGTAAGCATGTGAAGTAATATTTCATGCACTAGTTGAGGTCATTCTTAAACAAATCAACTAATTGTTAAATGTAAGCCAGTGCGGAATTTGCTTTGCTCAGTTTAAGTAAAATTAAATACGTTCCGGGCTGTATGCATGATTAAGGCCCCGAGATGGAACAGGGGACAGAGTAGGTTAGATTAAGGTGTGCACATTAGTTATTAGTATTTTATTCCCGTATGAGTTGATTTTGATAAAGATGTTAGGCAAATACCTAATGGGCTGTGCGCCATTAGCGTCGCGATATTATATGGAATGGACTAGAGACAGCCTGAGGTCAGGATGTTTCTATGCATGACGCATGAATTTTCAGCTGCAAGGAGATATAAAGGGGGAATTATTTCAACGTCGGAATAGAATAGGGTCTTCAATGTGGTGGCATGTAAATTCATGAATGTAACGGTCATCGAACCAAGGGTCCTTTATGTGTGAGGATAGAATTTCCATGAGATGTTTACGGGGCTAAAATCATAAGAGAAAGGCTAGGAAACCATGGTGCTTCTTTGGAGCCATGGTAGATATGTATTGATAAGCCAGCCTGTTTTAATGCGAGTGAATGTGCGGGCTGTGAGCATTGTTTTTCAGTGAGATTTCGTGTTAGCATGCAGCACTAGGAGGTCGGCCAAGCCCCGACGGAATAATTTTCTTCCAGGTGCGGAGTCAGCCCCCGAGTCAGCTGTAAGCTGAGGGCCGTGCATAGTGTGAGTGAAAGTCTTTACAATGAATACCGTTACTTCTATGATATGCCAAACACAAGCCGCAGTTATTTAACTGTCTGTTGCTAACCAGCTGATGTCCCCTGTCGTGTCGAGGTATGCTGTAACGGTGTGTCTTTGTGAGACATGCAATCTTCGGTGCCTGAGTATGTTAGGATCGAATCCCGGCTCCTATATCAACTTCAGTGCATATTTTGTGTGTGTTTTAATTTACAGGTATGATTTTCTCTTGTTTTGTTTATTGTTGTAACTAGTGCAGTTTTTGTGTGTGTTGTGATGTTGTCCTTTGCTGAGTAATGAGAAAACCTTGGCCCGATGGCTAATTTTGGGGCAACAAGGTTGCGTCCTTATCCTGAGCTCATGGGTAAGGACCCATATGATTAGAATCTGTGTTGTTTTGGATGAGTAATTTAGACACAGTCCTGAACTAGTGTTTTATATATTTGTGTCCGAGTGATCGGAATGTACATATGTAAATTAGGCCAATTACTAATGTATTGGATATTATTTTCGGATCTCATGATTGGTTTTAGATAGAGCCTTCGGGCAAAGAACTAGGGACTTAATGAGGCAGCCAACCTAATGAAATAATGTAACCCATTCATATACCATGTAACAGTTTTCATGTTACTCGTGTTGGTAACCCGTTTCTAATTTGTAAATGATTGTTAAATATGTCAATTCATGTAATTGTGATTATCACTTTCTTTGACCAATTTTATGGTCAGTTCATTGCTTTGTTCGATATTTGTTATTTAGTATGATTTTATTCATGTTTTAAATTAAATAAATCTATTATATCCGATAACCTGCCTTCTCATTCCTTAGTTGAATATGTACGTGTTTCCTGTCCATATATTTTTGTATACTTTAGTAAGTAGAGATTTTATTGCCAAAATCCGGACGCATCCCGCGCTTCTACCCTGAGTTAGGCCGAATTTAAGGCAGGATGCGGTACAATATACAAAAGCTTTTTCGGAGAAAGTAGTGGAGCACTATTCAGGTATACCCCTAATAGATGTAAGCTGCATGTACCATTTCGTATACATATCAGCCCTCCTGCCATTTTTAAATTTCTGGCGGTACCGGAAGTCGAACCCGGACCACAGGGGACGGCACTTAATAAAGCTAACAGGGGCGGAATTAATATGTGGGGATGATTTGGAATTTGTGTGCGTGAAAAGGATAGTTACATACTGGATGAATTTAAAAAGACACGAAGGGGGAGGGTATTACAGGCTGCGTACGAGCAACAACGGAAGAGCATGTATAAGGGATGTTGGCTAGAAAGAAGTAAGGGATACTTGGAGATTTTAGGCTTGGGGTACATGTGGGAAGAGGTGTGGACGAAGGCAGAAGCTAGAGGGTTGAAGTTGTTATCAAGGAGGATTGAATATATGTATTGACAGAAATTATTGGCAGAAAGTAGATTAAGAAGTTCTCTTAGTGTTTTTAATAAAGTAGAGGAAGTAACGGGAATAAATATTAGGTACGTTGGTAGGCTAAACAGGAGAGGGTTGGTATGGTGGCTAATGGGTATGCATAAAAATAAGGGATGGTTAAACGGTAGAGATAAGTCAGTATGTATACTTTGTGGGGCAGAGAACGATGATTTTCATTTATTAGGTAATTGTGAAGAAACAAGTAAGATTAGAAACAGTTTATTGAGTGCTAAACATTGGAAAATATTAAATTTAGGAGATGAGCGGAGTATTATAAGGTGGATTATTAAGGAATGGGAAGACGGAGGAGAATGAACAGGTATTAATGTGCGGTTAATAAAGCTAATAGTTACGCTTCGGAGATGGAGGTCCGTCTCGTGGTGTAGGAGTAGCGTGCCTGCCTCTTACCCAGAGGCCCCCGCTTCGATTCCAGCCAGGTCAGGGAATTTTACCTGCATCTGAGGACTGGCTGGAGGTCCACGTGATTACAATTGAAGAGCTATCTGACGGTGTGATGGCGGTCCCAGTCTACGAAGCCAAGTATAACGGCCGAGACGATTCGTCGTGCTGACCACACGGCACCCCATAACCTGCAGGCATTTGGTCTGAGCAGCGGTCGGTTTGTAGGCTATGGCCCTTCGGGGCCGTTGTGCCATTGGGGAAGTGGAGGGGTTCGGCGAAGGTGATGATGGGCTGCCAGTAGTGGAGATACGTGAACTTGATGGACAACCAAGGCATAATCCTTAAAGCACTTGATCAGGATGGGACAAATACTGTGATGTCTGGCATTAATCAGAGTTTCAATAGGTCCTGCCGGGAATAACTCGTACTGCTGTTAATCTGTCAACCAACTTATTTGAAAGACTAGATAAACAACTGATCTGACACCTAGGCGACAGCTCTACATGCTTATCAGTGGCCAATGATGTTTTTTCTGAAGCCTTCCCGGAATTCGCTTCTAGCGAATCCCTGGTGGATTCGAGTCCAACTAGGGTGTATTCTTTAAAAAGAATATCCTCTTTACCTTTCTAACTGTGATGGCATTAGTCATATTTTCCATCTCTCAAAGCACTGCGAACCGAATTATTTAAAACTACAATAAATAATATTGAGGACAATAGCCGGCTTCTTGGCTTCTTCGGTTTATAGGGATTATGAATCACCAAAGGAACAAGAAAAACCAACACATTCCTCAACGTAGGACTCGCGTCAGAAAGGGCAACTGACCATGAAACAGAACCAAGTGTACATGTGCGACATTTTCGCACCCTCAAACCACCAAGGTGTGGAAAACAGCGACAGAAGAAGGAGAAACAAGATCACATGTAGAATGAAAAAAGCTAATGGCGTTATGTGCAAAAATAGAAAAATATCAGTTTTCCTGGCTTTTTTCGAATAGTATATACTGCACCCGCCCACCTCCTGAGTCCCAGACTAGCATTTATCTCAGGGGTGATCAGTTTGAAAACGAATAAAAAGTTTTATATCAAAAAATATATATATCGGCGCATCAAATGAACACAGGGATGAACGGGGCATGAAAATTTAAGGTTACGGGGGACGACTCATTCATGGATACAACATTCTGACTCCACAATAGGAATGGGAAGTGACAACTTAAATTCCATGGGCATACTAGACTAACTACAATGAAAAGATATGGAAGCTGTTTCCTATTGAAATTGCAATGAGGAGCAATTTATTCACTTATTTTGCATACTACACATGATGACAAATTTACATTGTGACACTTTAATCCTGAAAAATAAATGACATAATACTTGGATTTTACCTCACTACTCTGGTAGTGTAAAACATCTGGTGAATTCGTCCCAATTGGTTACTGGGGATCGAATTCACATCCGTATGATTGGACGTTTCACCGCTGGAGATCTTCTTTCGGAAACGAAGGCACGACAGTAACTTTTTACTGTCGTCTCCTCGTTCCGTTTGGACATGAGACACTTCCGGTATGTACATTCTGGTGAGCAGGACACCCACCGTAGAAAATGTTATCGCCTCGAAAAAACGGGAATTTATTATACGGACAAACTCTAGCCTATTATTTCCAGATTCACAAACACACCAGGTAGAGTTCATTAACTCAAAAGCTACTTTAATATTTACACTTGTCAATACGACAAGACGTACGGAAAGGTTCATTACTCTGCTCTGACCCTGCAAACATGTGCCGTCCGTGGGTTATTTACGTATCTACCGCTATCTCCCCGTGAAAACCCAACATGTGGTTCGGAGCAGTTCGACACAGGATGACTGTCCCTAGCATACCCTCCTATGATTATCAAATAATATCATTACCATTCTCTGTCTGATCATTAGCATATACTTTGACTACCATCAATTAATTTATTATTATCATTAATTTCAATTATAATCCGGTATTTGATTATTATCATTTGTCATCCGGGATGATTATATGCCAACCCTTGCCGACGTTTCAAACGAAGGTTAGTTCTTCCTCCTAAATTATCCGCACAATATAATGATCAGCTTCCTCATAAATATTTTTATTATTATTATTATTATTATTATTATTATTATTAATAGTGGAAATCGTGATTATCGTAACCCGTAATCAACCTCGCTATAATACTTCAACTTCTCGCTCTTATTAAATTCATCAAAAAAAATAAGTTTAAAAAAAAGTACCTTCATTGGTTATTCTTCTTCTCCTTTTTCAAATATTTTATTTATTATTATTAGTTAAAAATCTCAAATCTTTCATTTCATCTCCCAACATCATTATTATGTCCAAAATAAAAAAAGGTAAATTCTTCAAAAAAAAGTACTTTTCTTAATATTTATTATTATTATTATTATTATTATTATTATTAAAAATGGAAAGATGATATTTTAATTTCCACTCTTTAGAATTTAGTCACATATGTTAAATCCCGTTATGAACCACTAAGATCTGCTTTATATCGGTCGGGACAACACGGTATTCGGGACCGTACCTTCAACTTCGTACTGCCGTTAATTTTATATGGGGACACCTGTCCTCCCAAGACACATCTCACAACCTATGGCACATCGCGGCTGGGCAAATACCTCCAATGCCGGCGATTGCTAAACTATTCCTTCAAATTTGAAGTCCATTTCCTTTCATCGGAACTCTTCAAACATTTAATTCATAAAATAATCCTCGGTGCGTGGATTCTACCACTAAGAACACCGGCATATGCATTTATATCATCTTAGGCCTTGAGATTCATCTATTTCATCATTACAAACAATACGGCTCAATTTATTTCACGCCGGATATTCGTCCCTCATGACTTCCAACTCTAAATATGGGCTCAAATCATTCTGGGCTTTTAACATATCGTGACCATTCTAATTCACGTGCCTATATCGCTCTTAAACAAAATTTTAATGGTTAAATTAAAGTCCAAAAACGTAAAATCAAAAATTTACGTAAAATCAAACTGATTACGCGAATGAAAGTCTTTAACGCTACATGTCATCTCCACTTTGATTATTATATCTGCACTGGCTAACTCACGAAGCACTGTCATTATTATTAATATACTTTAACTTCTACACGCCCAAATATTATTATTATTATTATTTTACTTTCCTTTGTCAACTCATAAACATTATTATTATTAGTATTTTAATGACCTTCCGTACGCAACACAAATCTTCCATACTCTGGCTCTTTCATAATCTGGCTGTCTAATAGAAATTATTCCTAATTAAAATACAAATGATCACCGCAGTGAATGAAATTCAAATAAATGGGTTAGCACAAAAAAAGAATTTAACACTTGAAATGAACTTAATTCAAAGTATTACAAACAGCATGCATTAATTGAAAGAAATATATCCCATATTTACATTATATACAACAAACAATTACTCAAATTAATTAATCTAACCCATTATTACGTTAATATAAATTAGTTCGTCCGTCTAACAAAAAAATAAAAATCATGGACTCGGGAAGCGGACCATGTTAAGTAACCATAATTAATTTACACTGAACCCCGTTTAGTCGCGATAACATCCCCTAAATATCAAAATTGTGTACTCATTCCTATGTAGAATTCCATTGTCTCGTAGCGGAGGAGATATAGGCTTTACGGCCCCATGGTGATTTACACGTCCATCATGTCGCACAATACAAATTTTACACAATAAAACACTTCTGGGTGACTACCCATGATTAATACCTTATTACACTATTTTACACAGGAATACTAATAACAAAAAAACACTTATAGGTGCTCCTAGACCCCTGACACTCGCACAATATACTCTTCATATACGCCCGAAACACACGTCGTGACACATTACGACGAAATGTCGTTCATTTGAACCGGCGCGTATCGCGTCTTCAACCGGCACTTCCTGGTTTATTTTCAAGCCGTCTTGATCATCGCCTAGCTCCATATAATTCCCTGCTCGGATAGTTATTCACCGTCTATCTTGAGGTGTTTACTTCAGGCTCCGCACACTGCCTTCCAAAGGTACTATCGGCGTTCCGTTAGTTAGTTATTATTTAAACACATGACATTCATTAATTTCAACTTACAATTGTACTAATTATACACACTCGGTACTATGGATAATTTCACTGTTCGTATTCATTCTCCTAATAATTCACGTACTTTCAGCTCTAACTGACTTCGAATACGTCCCGAGGTACTGACTTACAGAGTCAACGTGTCAGAGTCTCAACTACTTCATTACGACTGACACGACTGGTGACCGATAACGACTGGTGACTGGTAAGAACTGAGTGCTGGTAAGAACTGAGTGATGTGAGGTCCGCTCGGTCACAACTGGTGACTTCAAACGACTGAGTACTGGTAGGAACTGAGTGATGTGAAGCTTCTCTACTAGACTTTTATGGACGATCTGGTTTCCCGCCGGGGTCATCCGCGGTCACTTCCTGGAGAGGGGGGTTGGTTTCCTAAATTGGCATATGCAGGTGGATTTGGATCTCTTGCTTTATCCTACTTAATACACTGGCGATACACATTCATGTGTCGTATTCTGAACTCCTATCGTTCGGTGATCATGGAAATATCACTTAATTTCTGTCCTCCACCTTTCGCGCGCTAACTCGGCGTCCCTGATGGCGTGCTCATCTCGACCAATGGCGAGATAGCGTGGGTCATTTCCACGAATTCAATACTTGAATTTATTATGATTACAATTAATCAACATGGGAATGATATCACAAAAATCCCCTCTATTCAATCATGTGGTTGGAATAATTTAATTATTGTTATCGGAGAAGCTAACTGGAGTTCACTCTGAGTTTTTCTTATGTTGGTTTATCTGCGGGCCTGTGATATATTTTCTCATTGGTCAGGACTGCTTTGGTTAGTTTGAAATCTCTCCCTGTGAAACGTGGCCACACCAAACGCCTCGGGCGTGGACGAAACCCGTACGTCATATTCTCGGTATTGGCGATGCATCTTGCTCGGCCTTGGTCCGAAATATATACTCTTTCACTTCCTTGTAGTAATTATTCTGTTGTTGTGAGCTCTAGATTTTAATCCTCTTATCTTCTGACCAGGAAACCTTCTTCCCCTTAATGACAAGCTTACGGTGGCGCCGGACTGTCGCGATCATGTGGAAATTCTCCCGTCCACACAAAACTGACACTGTATTTATTTAATATTCCAATATATCTGTATTTCTCATATCAAAATCAAATCATGAAACTAGGGCCTATCTCATCCGGGTACAATACGGCTAGAAAAATCAGCGAATCAGTGTCAGTAGCAAAGGTATAGGCTGGGAAGACTTCGAATTGGCAACGAAGTGCAATGTTCCTAGCTGTCAGTGGAGAGATGACGTGAAATGACATTAGTAGACGAATAAAATAATAATAATAATAATTATTATTATTAACAAATACATCGCAATTGGGAAATATCTCGGTGACAATGGTCACTTATAGTAGTGTGTTAATAAAAAGCAAAGTTAAAATAAGTATCCAACAACAACAACAATAAATCAAAAGTACAAGAATAAAAGTACAACGAGCAATTCCATTAAAATATAACATTGCAAGAAATATTACTAGTTTAACATTCTCAAGACCGGGCGAGTTGGCCGTGCGCGTAGAGGCGCGCGGCTGTGAGATTGCATCCGGGAGATAATAGGTTCGAATCCCACCATCGGCAGCCCTGAAAATGGTTTTCCGTGGTTTCCCATTTTCACACCAGGCAAATGCTGGGGCTGTACCTTATTTAAGGCCACGGCCACTTCCTTCCAACTCCTAGGCCTTTCCTATCCCATCGTCGCCATAAGACCTATCTGTGTCGGTGCGACGTAAAGCCCATAGCAAAAAAAAAAAAAACAATCTCAAGTATATCCAGTGCTTAACATTACAAGTGATAATAAAGTAAAAATTTAACTACCCAACAACACCACTACAATAACTAGAGTACAACAATCAATTCCATGGAAAGAAAATACGACAAAAACTACTACTGGTTTAACATTCTAATTTTTTTTTTGCTAGGGGCTTTACGTCGCACCGACACAGATAGGTCTTATGGCGACGATGGGATAGGAAAGACCTAGGAGTTGGAAGGAAGCGGCCGTGGCCTTAATTAAGGTACAGCCCCAGCATTTGCCTGGTGTGAAAATGGGAAACCACGGAAAACCATCTTCAGGGCTGCCGATAGTGGGATTCGAACCTACTATCTCCCGGATACAACCTCACAGCCGCGCGCCTCTACGCGCACGGCCAACTCGCCCGGTACATTCTAAATCCAGCGTCATCATATACAAATGCATATACAACGTAAGTATTTCCAGTGCTTAACACTATGGCTTGCAAGCTTCAGTGGAGCTCTTAAAGGTAGGAAAGATCGTAATGTGAAGATAAGACTGGAATTCAAGGGGACGAATTATGTCGAATATTCATATATAGGAAGACGCATTAATAAGGGACTGAATTAATTTCTAACAGAGTTTTACTTCTTTGAAATTATTTAAGAAAAGACTAGGCAAGCAACTGATTGGGAATCTGCCATCTGAGTGACGGCACTAAACATAGATGAGTGGTGGTACCTGTGAAGGATGGAGGTGCGTGCTTCCACAAATTAAAATGTATTTATAACCGTTTGTTTCTTCAGTCTGCCGAAACCAATTATGTATAAATACATTTATAAACTATCTGAAAAATAAACACCTTAATAAAAGTAATGAAGAGCAGGCGAACGAAGTCAGATGACGCAGGAAATATTAGATTAGGACTTGAAGTCCTAAAGGAAGTAGGTGAGTATTGTTACTTGGGTAGTAAAATAACTAACGATGGAAGAAGTAAGAAGGACATGTAATGCGTCCTATAAACGAATAACCTACTTGTCGCAATTTGTCCTCTTGAAGTCCAGCTCTATCTTCGTTCTATGATTTTACCTACTTTAAAAATCTCCGCTCAAGCTTATTCATCTACTAATGTCTTTCCACGCCACCTCTTAACTGACAGTTCGGAAAATACCACTTCGTGGAGCATGTCATCTCCTTACTTCCAAGTCTTCCCAGCTCAATGTTTGCAACATTTTCGTAATACTACTCCTTTGACGGAACAAATTGTGCTGCTTTCCGTTATCGTATATAGTAATCCTTGTGTGAGTCCCATACCCTAATTGAGGTCTTACCAGAGACTTATACGCCTTGTCCTTTAAACCCTCACTACAAGCCCTTAATACTATCATAACCATGTGAAGAGTTGTGTAACCGTTCTTAACAAACTTGTTAATATAATTACTCAAACAAAGATCATTCGTTATATTAACACCTAGGTACTTTCGGTGAACCGCATTAGATACTATCACCCCATGAGAGGACATTTCCTCTTTGTGAAACTTACAACTTGACTTTTCGTCCTGTTTAACATCATACCATCATCCACTGTCCACCTTGCAACATTGTCTACAGTAGCTCTCCCTGCAGTCGCTCCCAATCGTGTAACTCATTTGCTACTCTATTCACTATATCACAAAGGACAAGTAGCCTTATCTGTGATTCCAGTTTTTACTCATATAATTTATATATAATCAAATGGGCACCTCACAAGAATTAACGAGACTCGACTAAGAAAGAAAATATTTAACTACATCATCAAATTAAAAGCAGCTACTGAATGGGTAGAAGAAACAAGGGACGACATGGAGGAAGTTGGCCTCAATCCAAAAGAAATATTTCGAGCTAAAATAGATAAATTCAAGGGGTTCTAGGAAAAACAAAATTAAACGTCCAAGAACATGTCGTCAGAACAGAGGAAGAGGAACCACAGCGAAATGATATTCTGGGAGAAGGAAGAAGAACTAACCAGCAAGTCAATTGTTTACTGTGGTCCAAAGTAGGCCAAAATTGAAGAAAGAGGAAGAAGAAATGGCGTGTCGAGAGTGTCTGCGGACATGTTTGGCTCGCCAGGTTCAGATATTTTAGTTTGTCTCCCATAGATCACCTGCGCGTATTGAAGAAGATGAAACGATGACGGAATTAACCAATGATGGTTAAAATTTCCGACCCTGCCGATAATCGAACCCGGGACCCTCGTGACCAAAGGCCAGCATAACAACCATTAGGTCATGGCTCCGGACATCATTTTTATATATAAGAAAACATAAATGTCCAATATTACTGCTCTGAGGGACGGAAGAAATATTCAGCGTCCATTTTATCGTCAACTAAGTAAGGAACACTTGGGTTGTTAATTCACTATCATCAGCAGCCTCTGAGACGGTATACTGTCCGGGTCTTACTCGCTAACGACACGCTCATTTCCGTGTAATGAGGTGAGAGTAACCTTGCATATTTCGTGCCTCACGTTCCTTACCACGTGTTTGTCAGTTCCATGTTGTGTTCTTTTACCTAATTTACCTTGTCCACTAATTTGTAGATTAAACAGTAGTCTTAATGTAATTATTCAAACATACTAATACTTTTACATTCGCTCCACGTTTGTAATCAAGGCCACGGTCGATTCCTTCCCACTTCTAGGCCTTTCCTCTCCCCATCTGTGTCGGTGCGACGTAAAACAAATTGTAAAAAATAAATTGAAGTTTAGTCGAGGTCCATCTAGCCGTTTCACCATGATGGTGGAACAGACAGACAAACATACAGACAGACAGACAGACAGACACAAAAGCTAAAAACCACTGATACGGTCTTGAGTTGACCTAAAACGGATAGGGTGAGGGTTATTCTGCCCGAAGGCAGGTCCGAACCTCCGCAGAGGTGTTCCTGAGCGGGAGTTTACGTGCGGTAGGGTGGCCAGTTCCTTTCCGCTCCTTCATTCCCTTACCCCCCACCAACAGCGCGTGGCAACCCATCCAACTCCTGACCACGCCCAATGTTGCTTAACTTCGAAGATCTCACGGGATCCGGTGTTTCAACACGGCTACGGCCGTTGGCACTAAAACGGATAAATATGTGAAAAATTGACAAAATAAAGGAAGTTACAGACAGCGGACCCCCTATCTATATACATTTCAATTAACGTATCATATATGGATAGTTTTGAATTGTGTGAAAATGGGAAACCACCTTCTGCACTGCTTACAGTGGGGATCGAACCTACTATCTCCCGGATGCAAGCACACAGATGTGCACCCCTAACTGCACGGCCAACTCGCCCGGTTAAAAGCTTCATATTTAGAGTATACTCATCCAGAGGCAGTTTTAGATATGCATATAACTTAAAAACCACTGAATAGATTGGGAGTCTATAAAAAAGCCTGTTCTGGTTTTCTTTTTAAATTTCCTCTATACTATTGATGTTATGTAAAATACGAAGACCGTATGTGAAATTTACGTTCATTTTAAACAACTTTCGTTATGTACATAATTTCGCTTACTCTTCTAATGACGGAGAAAATGACTATTGTCTGCGGGTTTCATGCTCTGCATTGAGTGATCGACAACGAATCTACCGGTCACCATGGCAACGTCTCAGGGTGCTTGCTAGCAGGGAAGTAACGTAATGCCATTTTCGTCATCATTCCTGTAAACTCAAGATTGTTCGTTGAGTAGAAAGAGGGAGAGAGACGTCAAGCTGCCATACTGCGGGATATTTGCGGAATACCAATGGGGGTTACAATCGTTTTCGAATAGCGCTAAGGGGGGCTGTTATATTTCAAGAGTATTCTGTAGGCCACCGCCTCTGTGGTGTAGTGGTTAGCGTGATTAGTTGCCACCCCGGAGGTCCGGATTCGATTCCCGGCTCTGCCACGAAATTTGAAAAGTGGTACGAGGGCTGGAACGGGGTCCACTCAGCCTCGTGAGGTCAACTGAGTAGAGGTGGGTTCGATTCCCACCTCAGCCATCCTCGAAGTGGTTTTCCGTGGTTTCCCACTTCTCCTCCAGGCGAATGCCGGGATGGTACCTAACTTAAGGCCACGGCCGCTTCCTTCCCTCCTCCTTGCCTATCCCTTCCAATCTTCCCATCCCTCCACAAGGCCCCTGTTCAGCTTAGCAGGTGAGGCCGCCTGGGCGAGGTACTGGTCATTCTCCCCAGTTGTATCCCCCGACCAAGAGTCTGAAGCTCCAACTGCCCTTGAGGCGGTAGAGGTGGGATCCCTCGCCGAGTCCGAGGGAAAAGCCGAACCTGGAGGGTAAACAGATGATGATGATGATGATGATGATGATGATGATTCTGTAGTATTCTGTAGGCCACCGCCTCTGTGGTGTAGTGGTTAGCGTGATTAGCTGCCACCCCCGCAGGTCCGGGTTCGATTCCCGGCTCTGCCACGAAATTTGAAAAGTGGTACGAGGGCTGGAACGGGGTTCACTCAGCCTCGTGAGGTCAACTGAGTAGAGGTGGGTTCGATTCCCACCTCAGCCACCCTGGAAGTCGTTTTCCGTGGTTTCCCACTTCTCCTCCAGGCGAATGCCGGGATGGTACCTAGAGGTGGGATCCCTCGCCGAGTCCGAGGGAAAAGCCGAACCTGGAGGGTAAACAGATGATGATGATGGTGATGATTCTGTAGGCCATTATTTCGCACCTTAAGGTGTTTTATGACATTTGCTATAAATTTTAATTTATTTCTTTTCTCCTTCTGTTTTCTGCTTTAATTTCTTGTCTCTCTAGGATTATGTAGTAATATCGTATGACATATTCTTGTATAAAATTCCCTGCCCTAAATTTCTCATGTTACTGCTTTCTTAAATCCGTAACACATATTATCACAATTTAGTAAGGGACATTTCATTTTTTTCAATACATCCATTTCGTTTTTAGCTTTAGATAGAGCTGCATTTCTCGATTATAATCGAAACCTCCCAAATCAATTCTGACTGACATTACGAAAACGGACCTATCTTTATAATGAAAACTCCATATCTCCACTGCGAATGGCAGTGGGAAAGTGAGTTTGCCGTTATAGTAGGAACGCCCGAACTCGACTGTGAATTGCGGTAGGAAACGTTGCCTACCATTTTCATCAAAATTTCCCAACGCACACCTTACATCTCGAACAGCCTACGGGGTGCTCCCATTGGTGTTTCTCGGATAACGCTACGAGAGATGTAATTTAATATAATCTTACTCATTGCGTGTGCAGTAATTAACGTATAATAATATTAACACATCCATACTGTAGACGATATTACAATGCGCAAAGAAGAATAGCAGCAATGCTAGTATATTTTTTTTTGAGATTCACAAAGCCTTCGACAAAATAGGCTACGGAAATCTTAGAAGAGCAATGGAAAACTCCGCTGCTCCCTCAAAGCTTTCTTCTCTGGTTGTCTCATTGCAAGAAAGAAATCAAACACAAATTTAAGGTATCCCCTTCAAAACTAAGCCAATGCCGGTTAGAAGAGGAAACATTGCTGAATGGTATGGGCAGAGGTTTGGAGAAGGAGTACAAGACGAAAATAAATAAATCCAAAACACAAATAATGGAGTGCGGTCGAACGAAGTCGGGTGATGCAGGAGATATTAAATTAGGAAATAAAGACTTAAAGGAAGTAGATGAATATTAATGAGCCCAATGCTACACTGGGGAGAAACGCTGGTGATTTCACGATTGAAAAAGTCCAAAGAGCTTAAATAATTTTAGATGGATATTGTTACTTGGGTAGCAAAATAACTAACGATGGCAGAAGTAAGGAAGAGTTTTCTTAATAAAAGAAATTTGCTCACTTCGAACATTGATATAAGAATTAGAAAGATGTTTTGGAAGACTTTCGTCTGGAGCGTAGCATTATATGGAAGTGAAGCATGGACGGTAACTAGCTCAGAAAGAAAGAGAATAGAAACTTTTGAAATGTGGTGTTACAGAAGAATGTTGAAGGTGAGATGGACAGATCGAATCACGAATGAAGAGATACTGAGTCGAATTGGTGAGGGAAGATCTATTTGGCTAAATTTGACCAGAATAAGGGCTAGAATGATAGGACACACCTAAAGACACCCAAGATTTGTGCAGTTGGTTTCTGAGGGAAGTGTAGCCGGTAAGAATGGTAGGGATAGGCTAAGGAATGAATATGACAAGCAGATTAGAGCTGATGTAGAATGCAGCAGTTACGTAGAAATGAAAAGTTTAACACAGGAGAGGGTGGCATGGAGGGCTGTATCAAACGAGTCTATGGACTGATGACTCAAACAACAACAACAACAACAACAACAACAACACCTTCTCCGCAGGGGCAATCTCCAGTTGGAGAAAGTCGATATAAATACAACCATAAATCAAGTAAGAAGAACGGTAGGAACATGGACTTGCTCCTCCCAAGTCGCACATAAATTCTGCGAATCCTAAATGGGCTTTATCTGAAACCTCTGAAAGAGCTGTCTGCAAGCAGGGGGCAAATAGTCTCAGGATGTAACACAGAGATTTTAGAGCCGTGTTATAAAGTAAGCTTAAAAATAGCTAAACTGGAGAATATTCTTTACCTTTACGGTTTCCGGATACGCCGAGCTGCCGGAACATAGTCCCACAGGAGTTGTTCTACGTGCCAGTAACAATTAAATTATATTTCAGTGATATTTGCTTGTTACGTAGGGTGTTATAAACTTATAAAATTCCATGAAATTAGTGCCAAATTATCCTAAGTAACAGCCCTTTCTTTACTTGGGCATAACTCAATATGCAGATGTTATTACGATTTTTGGAAATAAAAATAATAAAAATAATAGTTTTGTTTAACATTGTCTTGGAAAACGTAATGAGAACTTGGACGAAAACCATAAAAGTAGAAGGGATAGAATGAATCTAATTAGGTACAAAGAATCAAAATGTGAAGTTAGATTGCTTAGTATTTGTTGATGGCATGGCATTGTTAGCAGGAGATAAAGAAGAAACACAAATAACAATCGCAGAGAAAGCAGCACTTTGTATCTCATACGAAAAGACAGAGTACATATAATACAAACATAATAATGAAAAGTATGAGGAAGTCAAGAGGTCAGATAAATTTAAATAACTTGGCGAATGGGCTTGATAAAGAAACAAATAAGCGAATGGACAGAAAGATGGAGTTAGGCTATAGATTAGTACATAATAAGTACAATAAAAGAACGATGTCTTACGGAGCTTAGATAAGACACTATACCATGGTGATAAAGCCAGAGGGACTATACAGTTCAGAATGTCTGATACTGAATAAGAAAAGGGAAATGGATGAGATAGAGAGGAAGGAAACAGAAATCTTGAGAAAGATCTTAGTACCCGAAAAAAAAGATGGTACTGCACCCTTTAGTCGGTAGAGTTGCGGAACATCTTCTATATTGCCTCGGCTGCTAAAAAAAATACTCACCGCATTTTTGAGATTCTGTCTCAGGTGTGCAGCTCGGCGGCTGGTAACACATAATTAACTTCTCATTTACCTTGAGACATTCGTCCTCAGTGCATAATCAATTATCACATAATATCATCCTCTATCATCGTTTGAGCCTTATGACATAACATCTTTTCCTTGGGTTCATTCTTCCCAGTTACTGAAATTTTTCAACTACAATCTCCCAATTGAGTGCTTTATATCGTATCGTAATAATATTAATCAAATCCATTCAAATCCACTATGACCAATTAACAAAATGATTATTCTTCACCTGTCCATAATCTTGTTATTCAGGTGAAGTATGCATCAAAATAACGGAAATTATACAAATAACCGTGAATAAAAGAAAATTTGATATCAATCAAAACAATTATATCATTTAATTATCAAATCGTAGGTTCATAATGTGCAATCATCAAAAAAAATATATTGACGGTCCCTAATGTCGTTTAAATGTAGGCCTATGCATTTAAACAAATTAGTCCAATTGACAATAATAATAAAAGAAATATTAATAATAATAAGAAAAATAAAACAAATAAAATTGATCCCATCATGCGTGAATAAATTGTCATTATCAAATCTCCTCTGTGCTAATCCCTAAAATATAATTACAATAACTACATATCTACTTGATAGCTCGCGTAACTGAATAATTAAAATAGTATACTCCATGTTAGATTTTATATGAATCATTTTTACTCACATTTTTGCAATGAAGTTTCGCCCTTCCTAGGGCATCCGCCGATGTGGAATTAGAACATGATTACAAAGAAAATATGCATCTTCATAATACCGACGTATCCATCCATGATATTGGTTGCACTATTCACACGCATTTTATATATTCTTGATGCCTTAATTCTAATACTTTAACATTTAAAAACACACAGTAATATGGAGAGAATTATATACACTTTTTATTTCTCACTTCTCCTCTGCGTAACCCGAGTTTGAAGGTCTCTAGTGTTGTTTACTATGTGTGCTGGACTCTCTATTGTGTGAAAGTATTTTCCCTGCATACCTGCTTTGCTGTCCTCGAGCCGATTTAATCCTATTTACCAGTTCCTTGGCCTCTGTAGTAATGTTAATGACTTATTTGTAGTAGAACAGCTCACTCACTCTCTTTCCCTCTACTTGTCTGTTATGAATTAATGAAACCAAAAGTGTTTCCGAGCCAGCTGGAGTACTGCCCGCCTTTCATGGAAAGAAGTTTTCTCCGTCTCCCATGTAACAGTCAAATATAACCAGTTAATACGCACTGAAAATATCATATGTGACCAACTTGTCATAACAAAATTTGGTATAAAAGTTCTAGATGTATTAACATATCTGCCGTGTGCGATAGTGTTGCTAAATAAATCTAAAGATTCATTTGAAGCTCTGCATGTTAAGTAATTGTCTTACACAGTCCCCTAAGATACTCCTCAAATAGGAGAATTGACATTACGCGTCTACTCTACACGAACGTTGAACAACAAGTGATTCTTCTGCTAGGCGTCTTGTGCCTCCCTGGATTTCTTTGCGGAGTGATCTAAGCTGACTTAGGGAGCGACGTTTAAGTCATGCATCCCTTTCTGCTACTACATGAATGTCACACTTCGTCAATAAAATTCCGGTAAGTCGATTTATACACTGCGTTCACCGAAATAATCACAGACATTTACATAATTTAGATGGCTTCGGTCGAACTATTTCACCTGTCGTAATGCTGGGTGTAATACCTCAATGGCGGGAATATCCTCACCCTCTCGTCCACAGACACATCCTCTCCTAATTAAATATTCGCTGCACATTAGCACGGTTTGCCTCACTCACTACTTATGATATTCGAATTGAAGGGTTACTGCAGTTGAAAATTTATTAATTACTGTCAGCTTCTGCCAAACGACTGAATATTTAAGAGCGCTCCTTTTGAAATATTTGAAATAAGGCTTCCGATTGGTTGTTGGGTAGATATCACTGTCTCCCTTTGAGTGTTTTCTCTGTCTTGCAAACAGCGGAAAGTTACCGCTCCATGACCTAGATTTCTAGGTAGCTACGCGTCCTCACGCAGTATTGTTCGGAGTTAATGGCTTTATTGGGGGACAACAAGGCATGACTTAGAGGGACTTCAACAGCTTAAGCTTCTATTGTGTGTGATCTTGCTTCCTGTAGTATTGTGAGAAACAGAGTTTCCACTGTGTGGAAATATTCCACCTATGATACTGATTACAATTTTAATATAATGCAATTAAGCTCAATTCCATGGGTGCAACACCTCCCCCACTTAGAATAGAAATGTTCCGAGAATAATTCGAGGAAGATTTCTAGATTTTATGTTCTTTATTCTCTTCTTGGTTACTATTATGCAACCAGAATTGAGCCTAGATTATATTTTTCCTTTAGCCTGTCTGATCTCTCTTCGTATTTGCATATTTTCTTCTTCCAGTTGTCTTCGTTCCTCATGTAAATCAGTAATAATCATCTTCATGATCTCCTTTAGCTCTGTGGCCTCTTGTAGACATATCGGGCAGTCATCTCTTTCTTCTTCTTCTCTCTTCTTCCCATAATCCGTAGTTGGTAGGTCTGCGCTGGTAGGTGATATTTCTTCCTCGCTGTTTCTTGGGCTGAGTATTTCGCCATCATCATCTTCCTTTTCCTCATCCTCATCTGTAGAAAACTCGTCTTCCTCTTCTTCTCCCATAGACAAATCTTCGTTTCCATTTAACTCTTCTTCTATAGATAAATCCTCATCCTCTTCATTCTGGAAATATTCTACAAGGTTCACTTGTGGAATTCCTCCGGGTGGTATTCTGTATAATTTTAGTGAGGCTGCGTTGAAAGTCATTTCATTTCGACCATCTAGACTGATTACCTTGTATGCATTATTATTAAATGATTGTGCAATTCGATATGGCCCCACATATAATGGTGCGAATTTAGCATAAAATTTCTCCTCTGGTGCAGATGTCGCTGGACGACGGATAAGAACATATTCACCTACTCTTAGTGGACGATGAAACCTCTTTCCTCGTACTCTTCTCATTCGGCGTTGCGCCTGCTGCTGTAAGTGTTCGGCAACCTTCCTTACACATTTGTCAGGAGCTGGCCTAGCATCTGCTGGGCTATTAACAACTGCTGTCCACGGTCGGATTGGGTAATGGTTTAAATGGGTAATCGAAGGTATAAATCCCGTAGCTTCATGGATAGTGTGATTTATGCAGTCCATGATGACCGGTAACAATTGGACCCATTTACTGTGCTGATTTGGTATGTAAATCCTACAAAATTTAGAGATAACTTTCATTACTCTTTCCGATGGGTTACTCTGAGGGTTACGAATTGAGCTCATTACATGTTTTATTTCAAGCTCCTGTAAAGCATTTTTTATTGAGCGGAGGTGAATTGAGTTCCATGATCTGTGAACAGGCTTTGTGGCTTACCCATGTTGGGTATGATGTTCCTTGTAAGACATCTTAGTACAAGCTTAGTATTTGCCTTCTGGATCGGATATAGGGTTGTGTATTTCGAAAATACGTCCATTGTCACTAGAATGAATCGGTTCCCTCGGGTTGATTTTGGAATTGGTCCGAAAATATCCATAGCGAACAGCATTTTCGGCGCAGTGGGCAATAAAGGAATAGGTTCCTGTTTGATGAGATATGGGTTAGCTTTTACTCGTTGGCATGTGTCGCATGTTATAATAGCATCTCTCACTGATTCTCTCAAGTTTTTCCAAACGAAACTCTCTTGTATTGTAGCAACTACTTTGTCTATACCGCCATGTCCTGTGATTCGGTGTACATGCCAAATTATTTCAGTTTGAAGTTGTGATGGGAAAATTATTCTCAATTTGGTATGATCTTTGTCAACATATTTAACCAGCAAATTATTCACAAATAAATATTTCTCAGCTTGTTTTTGGATTTCACTGTAGTTCGGGTCTCCCTGTTGAATTCTGTTTTGAAAAAAATCTATCAGCCTGCTCAATGAGTTGTCCGTCTGTTGAAATTGAGGTAATTGACTAAGATGGAGTAGGACTTCATGATCTTCCGGTACCAAATCTACGTAGTTCACTTGTTCTTGTGGCTCACTAGGATTTCGACTTAATACGTCTGCTACAACGTTATCTTCACCCGGGCAATGTTCAATTGTAAAATTGAACTGCTGAACATATAGTGACCAGCGTGATACTCTTGGACTAGAAATAGCTGTTTTTAGCATAAATGTCAAGGCTTTATGGTCAGTCCGAATTTTTACTGGAAAACCATAAATAACCTTATGCCAATGTTGTAAGGCCTGTACTATCGCTAACATTTCCAGCTCGGTAGTACTGTAATTAGTTTCATGTTTCCTCAATTTACGGCTATAGAATGATATAAATTTCTTTGAGTGCGGTGGTTTTTCATCTTCCTGATATAGAATTGCCCCGATTCCGACGTTGGACGCGTCCGTTTGTAGCACAAATGGTTGTTCAAAATCAGGATACGACAGTTTTATGCAGCGTGCCAGTACCTCCTTTGTCCGTTGAAATGCCATCTCGTTCGCTTCAGTCCACTTCCACTTGTTATTCTTATGTAGCATATCTTGCAGTGGTGCTACTACCTCTGTATAATTACGACAATGTTCAGAAAAAAAATTACAGAGGCCCAAGAATTGCCGGATGTGTTTAACTCTTCTTGGCCTCGGGAAATCATTGATAGCTTCAATTTTAACAGGGTTGGGGCGTATTCCCTCACCATCAATCACATGCCCTAAAAATATTATCTCTGACTGGCAGAAATGGGACTTCTTTAAATTGATTTTAAAACCTGTGTCCATCAAATTTTGAAATAACTTTTCCACATACTTTAAATTTTCCTCGAAATCTTTGCTTGGAATGATAATGTCATCAATAAATCGGGTTGTCACCTCTTTAACTTCGTCAGTAAGGTTTCTTTCTAATGCTCGAATGAGAGCAGCACTACTGTTCTTGGTCCCAAATGGCAACCTGTTATACGTGTATGTGTGTTGGTCGAACAGAAATCCAGTCAACAGTCGGGATTTTTCCTCCAGCTGGATATGGTGGAATGAACTGGTGAGATCAACTTCGGAAAACATGTTCATGCCTTTGAATCTCCTAATGACGTCTTTAACAGATGGTACATGGTCATTCTCTGGTATTAGCCTCAGGTTGAGCTCACGCGCGTCGATGCAAATTCTCAGTGACCCGTCCGGCTTGACCACTGTCACGAGATTGTTTACGTAGGGAGTGACCCTTTTCGACACAACTCCGTTTTCTTCCATTTCCTTAATGATACGTTTCACTTCAGGATAATGTTTTTCCGGAATTGGATAGGCTTTATACTTGTACGGATGCCAGTCTGTAACATTTAGTACGTATTTGAAATTAGGGAATCACGCCAACCTTCGAGTCGAAAACAGTTTTATATTTTTCCAACAGAGCTCGCAATTTGTCCTTTTGCTCCTTGGTTCCCTTGAATTCAGCCACCTTTGCTGATATCAAATTCTCAATTTCTGTTTCGGCTTCAGCATTAAAATTATCCGCAAATATGCATTCATTGTCCAAAATTTTCTCAACATCCTCATTAATGATTTCCTCCTGATTACTAAAATTCATGTCAGTTTTGCTATTGGTCTCGTGGTCTAGAAAAACATGTTCATCACCTTCTGGTTTTCGAAATTTGACTTCGTTCCTGGCCAGGTCAATCACAGCATTAGTAGCTCTTAGAAAGTCAGCCCCCAGAATTAAATTGTAGTTAACTCTTGACATTATGACAAACGGGTGCGTAAAAGTAGAATTCCCTATTTGAATCTCCAGCAGTGTTTGGGATTTACATACAGTTGTCTTGTCAGGAATAATTCCTCTTATTTTGACCGTAGATACAGGAATTTCGGGTAGTTTGTGCCGGTCTTTGATGTCATTATATAGTATCCTGGATACAATACTTATGGACGCCCCTGTGTCTGTAAGAGCTCTAGTGTTAGTACCGTGTAGTTTGACGTTTATGACTGGCAACTTTTGTATTTGCATGGCCTCTTTTATAACAGGATCTTCCAAGAGATCTTGTGGTTGCACGACCCACGAATCCACCTGCGCTACAACCCAATCATCTGTGTTGTCGGCCACTAGCACAGGCTCGTACTGGTCGGATGGAGACGTTGATTTTAAATTGGCGTTTTTTTTGTTGCCCGTTGCCATTGTGTGAATATGGCTGGGCTTCAGGGTTTAAAGACTGTTGTCTTCTGTCTGTCTGGTTGCGCGCTTTTTGATACTCGAGACTTTCCGCCCCGACAATATCAGGATTTAGCTCCGCTTGGTTTATGGCCTTTCGCCATCTTTCTCTCTCTTGGCGTTCCGAGTTTAAATCCTGGACATAACGCTTGTTCTCTCTGTTACGGTAGTCTGGTTCCCTGTACCTATATCTGTGTTGTTGTTGTTGGTTCCTATCGTTCCACCTTCCGCGTTGGTCATATCGCTGGTAAGGACGGTTACGGTTCCGGTCTTCGTATCTACTTCTGTCCCTTCTAAGTTCCCTTCTAGGATAATGCCTACTGTACTCATAATTATTCCGATTCGGCCTCTCATTTCGAAACTGTACATCTTTTATTTCTCCTCTATCATCAGGCTTTCGACGCGGCATCGCTCCTGTATTTGAGCTTACCTTACCCTGGTGATTGTTAGCCTCAACATTTTCCACTACAAATACTTTGTGCTCTATGTTGCGCGCTGGCCTGGGTGTATTTAAGTTAGTGGTGCCGTCCAGTTGCCTTAGAATTTCCTCCGCCTCTACTGGAGTCTGAACTTTGGATGTAATCAACATCCTCTGGACATCAACTGGGAATTGTTTAATTAGCGCTTGAACGAGTTCGCTCTGAGATGGGGGATTATCTAGTTCCTGCATTTTTACTAGCTGGTCTAAGAAATAGCGGCTGTATTGCGTGGGAAGAGTGCTAGTATATTTCTTAGAATATAACTCTAGACGCAGATCCTGTTGCGTTCCTATGCCCCAAAATCGATTGAGAAAGGCCTTCTCGAAATCTTTAAATGTGTTGAATGACGAGCGAAAACCTATAAACCATGTCTTGGGACTTGATTCTAAGTATCTCTCAGTCAGCCTTAACTTTTTGTCCTCTGGGATTTGCATTTCACGGAAGTACGACTTTAACTCCCTAAGGAACATTTTTGGTGATACTAAGTTGGTGCCATTAAATTTCCGCGGTTGCTCATCACTTAATTTCAATATGTTGACGAGGTTCGGATGTGTCACGATTGTTTGAACATTCCCACTAGAAACTGGCTGAGTGCTTGTGTTGACACTTAGCTCTGGCGCTACCTGGGATGGATTAGCAGCTACTGGCTGTTGGAATGCCGGCTCTTCCTGCCGCATACCTGCTTTAATGACAGCCTGCTCTTCCGAAATGAACTTAACTAATGTTGCCAAGTTCTCGGTCTGTACCTGTAAGTTATGCATTTCACCGTTTACGACCTCTTTCACCTCCTCACGCATTATCTCATCACCTAATTGAATCTCTTTACCAATTGTTCTATTCATTTCCTCCTGCCAAACTTTAATTTCATTTTTCATTCCTGCCAATTGCCGGGTTACGTCTTCCTTGTCCGCGGTCCTAGCTGCTTCCATGACTTTAAATCCCTGATCCATTTTTTCTAACCCTTCACAAACTTTGGTGGTTATTGAGGTTAGACTTTTTTGTGTGTCCTCCTCCAGTGCATTCATTTGCTCCTGTACCATAAGAATGCTTTCTGACATTTTTTGACACTGTCCCTCGACTTCATTCTTTGTTTCCTCTATTTTATTACTAAGTGATAATGTCACATCGCCTAACTGCTTGATCAGCTGTTTGTGTGCAGTCGCAAAATTGTTAAGATCCTGTTTGGTTTGCTGCTTGTTCTCTTCGCACTGTTGTAATAGCTTTTCCTGACTATCCAACAATTCCTTACGTAATTCCTCTTGATTACGAGTGAATTGGTTCTGAATGTCATTCAATTGTTTATTTAAACTTTCGTTCAGTGCGTCGTGATTGTCCTTTAATTGTTTATTTATGTCCTCAGTGAATGTGTTCTGATTTACCCCCAGTTGTTTACCTAGATTTTCCGTCAGCTCTACTTTAAGTGAGTTCTGAGTGTCTTCTATCTGTTTACTAATGTTTTCAACTAGTGTGTTCTGATCTGCTTTAATTTCACTTTGGACCGTATCCACCTTCACACTGAGCATGTTTATGCTCGCAATGAGTTGCTCCCATTGCTCGTCACTTATGACCATATTAACAGATATGTAGAATAGCGGACCCCCTTTAAGCTGAGGCGAAACTTAATTGCTATTTTTAACAAGCACAACATTTCCTATTCATCCTTACAATGTGATGAACAACATACTTTATCAACATGAACAACATTTTACAATCACATAATTACACAGTGTTAATATTTAATTGTTACCTCCTTGGAATGTTCTAAATGTCAGTCTGGTCATGACCTAACTACTCTTACCATACGTAGGCGACGTCGGGCTTCACTGTTGAGTGACAAAACAGTTACTTATTACTTAGGCGACGTCAAGATCCACTGTTGCGCGCCAAAAACACTTCTGCACCCTTTAGTCGGTAGAGTTGCGGAACATCTTCTATCTTGCCTCGGCTGCTAAAAAAATACTCACCGCATTTTTGAGATTCTGTCTCAGGTGTGCTCAGTCCTTGGTCGCCTGGAGGGTGTCGCAGAGGGATTTCCTATCTAAAGGTTACCATATGACTACTGAATAAATAACTGTTATGACTCAGACTGATTTTTGTAAAATAAACTAATTCTTTATTAACAAATTAAGTGAAATCATTATCATGGATTTAGAAAATGAGCCAAACTGATAGTATTCAAATTATATAAGTGCAAACTCAAGCTTTACACACACAATTAATTTAAAACCAAATAAAAATATAATTAATTTATTAAATAACTAGTCAACACAAATTTTAGGATATAAATTATCCATTTAAATCATACATTTATTGTGACCATATTTCATCGTCAAATATTTAAATAAGTCGTGGCAATATTCTCGATCACAAATAATCTACAGCTTCAATAGCTTGGCTCAATAAAAATCAGTTAAGTTTGAGCATGATATTTAAAAGAACACAGTTGTTGAAAATAAAATTTTATGACGCTATGACCAATTATTGCCACCTTTTGATACACTTAGAACATTCCAATCATTTTTTAGGAGTATATTCTCCGTAATTAATGCAAATTATTTAGCATTTGAACTCTCATTTTATAATAATGAGGATAAATACACCATTTAAATTAAACCACTGTGAAATGTGACATCTTTAGACTCAATAAGTCTTGCCAGTATTTTTATTGAAAATCTGGACATTACTGAACTTTCCGTTAAGCATAGCTCTAATTTTTGATATCACCTTGGACTATACAAACTTTCATACAAATATAATATTGAAAAATGAAAAGATTTATTTCACAAAATTTTTCTGACTATATTTATCATCAGTATCATCACATTCATATTTGAAAAATTATAATTCAGTGTTCAATTTATTCGTTCAGTAATTCCGAGAAATTTGTTGTTGCTTGTTATGCGAGGAGAAATTTTGAATCTAACACTTCGTGTACTAATTTTTACGCGCACTACCATTTCTAATACTTTATAAATGAACATTATAATTAACACTCAAAATAGATCAAATCAATAAGAAACAAACTAGATTACATTATAGTCACAGAGGGGTTACTTATGCAAATTATTTATAATTCAAATAAAAACGACCATCATGGTTAACTAGTAATTTGCGTACAAATTCATGTTCTATTTACACTATCTTATTCACTCACGCACTGTTGTTTATAAATCAAACATAATAGATTTCAGATTGCATCATTACGCATAAGAAAATTATTATCCTGCTCAGAGTCCATTTACTTCAAATCTCTGAGTAAGGATGGTATGTCACCACGACCATATCAACATCTCATGGCTTTCCTGACTCCATTTCTCTAATATAAATAGAGGAATATTAGAAAATAAATTTATCCATAATTAACTGGCAATAAACCAAAAGAAACGTGATTACAAATTGAATCACATCGAATAACATCTCATGAATACTTATTGTAACACAATTTTCGCATATCAATTGGGATCACAGACTATCCTTTTAAGTCATTTACATCGATCAATTTACTTGGTTTTGCTTATCATTATCTCGCTTAAGATGGTATGTCATGTTGCCTCAGCATCAGTTCTTTGGGATAATCATCATTATTAATGCACCTTAATTGCAAGAAAAACACGGGCCTCTCCTCCCGCGCACTTGCATTATACCCTCGGCTCGTCATGGCCGGCATTTATTTTCACATTCACAATATCAGCTTTGCATAGCATGAATATTATTTCACTTTATTAGCACCTACGGCTTAATTATTTCCATCGCAGCTCGGCGGCTGGTAACACATAATTAACTTCTCATTTACCTTGAGACATTCGCCCTCAGTGCATAATCAATTATCACATAATATCATCCTCTATCATCGTTTGAGCCTTATGACATAACATCTTTTCCTTGGGTTCATTCTTCCCAGTTACTGAAATTTTTCAACTACAATCTCCCAATTGAGTGCTTTATATCGTATCGTAATAATATTAATCAAATCCATTCAAATCCACTATGACCAATTAACAAAATGATTATTCTTCACCTGTCCATAATCTTGTTATTCAGGTGAAGTATGCATCAAAATAACGGAAATTATACAAATAACGGTGAATAAAAGAAAATTTGATATCAATCAAAACAATTATATCATTTAATTATCAAATCGTAGGTTCATAATGTGCAATCATCAAAAAAAATATATTGACGGTCCCTAATGTCGTTTAAATGTAGGCCTATGCATTTAAACAAATTAGTCCAATTGACAATAATAATAAAAGGAATATTAATAATAAGAAGAAAAATAAAACAAATAAAATTGATCCCATCATGCGTGAATAAATTGTCATTATCAAATCTCCTCTGTGCTAATCCCTAAAATATAATTACAATAACTACATATCTACTTGATAGCTCGCGTAACTGAATAATTAAAATAGTATACTCCATGTTAGATTTTATATGAATCATTTTTACTCACATTTTTGCAATGAAGTTTCGCCCTTCCTAGGGCATCCGCCGATGTGGAATTAGAACATGATTACAAAGAAAATATGCATCTTCATAATACCGACGTATCCATCCATGATATTGGTTGCACTATTCACACGCATTTTATATATTCTTGATGCCTTAATTCTAACACTTTAACATTTAAAAACACACAATAATATGGAGAGAATTATATACACTTTTTATTTCTCACTTCTCCTCTGCGTAACCCGAGTTTGAAGGTCTCTAGTGTTGTTTACTATATGTGCTGGACTCTCTATTGTGTGAAAGTATTTTCCCTGCATACCTGCTTTGCTGTCCTCGAGCCGATTTAATCCTATTTACCAGTTCCTTGGCCTCTGTAGTAATGTTAATGACTTATTTGTAGTAGAACAGCTCACTCACTCTCTTTCCCTCTACTTGTCTGTTATGAATTAATGAAACCAAAAGTGTTTCCGAGCCAGCTGGAGTACTGCCCGCCTTTCATGGAAAGAAGTTTTCTCCGTCTCCCATGTAACAGTCAAATATAACCAGTTAATACGCACTGAAAATATCATATGTGACCAACTTGTCATAACAAAATTTGGTATAAAAGTTCTAGATGTATTAACATATCTGCCGTGTGCGATAGTGTTGCTAAATAAATCTAAAGATTCATTTGAAGCTCTGCATGTTAAGTAATTGTCTTACACAGTCCCCTAAGATACTCCTCAAATAGGAGAATTGACATTACGCGTCTACTCTACACGAACGTTGAACAACAAGTGATTCTTCTGCTAGGCGTCTTGTGCCTCCCTGGATTTCTTTGCGGAGTGATCTAAGCTGACTTAGGGAGCGACGTTTAAGTCATGCATCCCTTTCTGCTACTACATGAATGTCACACTTCGTCAATAAAATTCCGGTAAGTCGATTTATACACTGCGTTCACCGAAATAATCACAGACATTTACATAATTTAGATGGCTTCGGTCGAACTATTTCACCTGTCGTAATGCTGGGTGTAATACCTCAATGGCGGGAATATCCTCACCCTCTCGTCCACAGACACATCCTCTCCTAATTAAATATTCGCTGCACATTAGCACGGTTTGCCTCACTCACTACTTATGATATTCGAATTGAAGGGTTACTGCAGTTGAAAATTTATTAATTACTGTCAGCTTCTGCCAAACGACTGAATATTTAAGAGCGCTCCTTTTGAAATATTTGAAATAAGGCTTCCGATTGGTTGTTGGGTAGATATCACTGTCTCCCTTTGAGTGTTTTCTCTGTCTTGCAAACAGCGGAAAGTTACCGCTCCATGACCTAGATTTCTAGGTAGCTACGCGTCCTCACGCAGTATTGTTCGGAGTTAATGGCTTTATTGGGGGACAACAAGGCATGACTTAGAGGGACTTCAACAGCTTAAGCTTCTATTGTGTGTGATCTTGCTTCCTGTAGTATTGTGAGAAACAGAGTTTCCACTGTGTGGAAATATTCCACCTATGATACTGATTACAATTTTAATATAATGCAATTAAGCTCAATTCCATGGGTGCAGTACGTAGGTGGATCAAAAGGTTAGTTGTACTAACGCGCCGCAGCAGCGCGCTGTGTGTCGCAAACGTGGGCACAGCGGAGAAAGGGACAGACACTGCCCACGCGTCTGTTAGGCAGGTCGCTGTGGTGTCTCGTCTAGTATTGTGTGAATAGCGGCCAAATGCAATGGCGCGTCAACTGGACGTTCACTCCAAATATGAGGTGCGTGTAACAATCCGATTCCTATGGGCCAAAAGGAAGAATTGCACTGACATTCATCGCGAAGTTAGTGCTGTGTATGGGGAGCGGCCCATTCCCCGGCAAGGTATCGTAAAGTGGTGTCAGAAATTCGAAGCCGGACGCACGGATATCACGGACAACCATCGCGAAGGCAGGCCCGCAACGTCCAGGACCCGTGCAAAGATCAACAGTGTGAATGCAATCATTAGACAGTACCGGCGCATTAAATTGAGAGAAATCGCGACGCAGCTGAACATGTCGTATAGCAGTGTGTTCGCTATTGTTCACGAGGACTTTCGATATCGTAGGCTGTGTCAAATATGAGTTCCACGTCTTCTCACCGATGAGCACAAGGGACTACGTTTCCAACCCTTCCTGGCATTTTTGCAACGCTATGCCGCAGACGGCAACGGGTTTCTGCGGCGAATCGTCACAGGCGACGAAACGTGGGTCCACCACTTCACCCCCGAAACGAAGCGAACATCAATATAATGGGTGCACCCCTCATCACCACAACGAAAGAAGGCCAAGGTTCAACCTTCAGCCCGTAATGTTATGGCGACAGTGTTCTTTGAAAAGGAGGGTTTGCTGCACGTGGAATTCATGCCGAAAGTAATGACGATCAACGCGGCGTCGTATTGTCAAACGTTGCACCGGTTGCGTAAAGCGATTAAAGAGAAGCGCCGAGGGGAAATTGAGCGCCGGTGTGATTTTGTTGCACGATAGCGCAACATCTCACAAGGCCCGCCAAACGAGAGAACTGCTGCAGCGTTTCAAGTGGGAGGTCTGGCAACATCCACCCTACAGTCCCGACCTAGCGCCATGTGACTTTCATCTGTTCGGTAAGCTCAAAACGGAGCTCGGTGGTCGACGTTTCCAGACCGATGAGGAGGTGAAGGCCGCTGTCTCCGAGTGGTTGCAGAACGCTGGAGGAAATTTCTATGCATCCGGCATCGACAAGTTGGTTGTGCGTTCGCAGAAATGTTTGGAGTCTCTCGGAAACTATGTGGAAAAGTGACGTTACAGTGTATGTCGTTATAGTCGTGTTGCTGTTGTACAGGTGGTGTAAAAAATGGCCATAACTGGGAAGTGCAACTTATTTTCTGATCTGCCCTCGTACGTCGAGGAATAGAAGAAATGAAGATCTATACAGACAGACAGACAGACAGACAGACAGACAGACAGACAGACAGACAGACAGACAGACAGACAGACAGACAGACAGACAGACAGACAGACAGACAGAGAAGATCATAGATGCCATACGTAAGGGGACACTGAAGTTTTATGGGCACCTCATAAGAAGGAACGAGAGTCGACTAACAAAGAAAATCTTTAACTACACCATCAAATTAAAAGCAACTACTAAATGGGTAGAAGAAACAAAAAAGACATGGAGGAAGTTGGCATAAATCCAAAATAAGGCTTTAATACAAATATGTGTCTAGCTAAATTGATAAATTCAAGGGGTTCCAGGAAAGACAAAATGAAAACTCCAAGAACATGTGCTCAGAGGAAAGGAAGTGGAACCACAGTGAAATGATGAAGAAGTTCTGGGAGAAGAAGAAGAACTAACCAGCAAGTTATCATGGTCCAAAATCGAACAAAGAATAATAATAAGGGAGATCGGATAGGATGGATGAAAGTGAGGAGTCTGGCACAAGTACGTGGAGGCAATACCAGGATTCGGCTAAGGAAAACTAAAATAAAACACTACGACACAGTAATCAAACCAGAGAATCTGCATGGCACAGAATGCATGTTCCCTGTGAAAAACGGTGAGATAGAGAAAAAAGAAAATATTGAGAAAAATCTGGCTAACATTGAAAACGAAGGAGGGAGAGTTTATGCATACAAGGAATAGAGATCTATACAATGACGAAGAAAATGAAATGATGTCAGGCACAATCAGAAAGAAGGGAATTAAAATTTTTGGTCACGTAATGAACGTGGATAACAGCAGATTGACAAAACGAGTGTTAAGCCATGCCGATGTTTGCAAGAGCAAGAATGACAACCAGTGTATGTAAGGAGTAAAAGAATACGTGACTGAGAATGGAATATCAGAAGATATAATACAAGACAGAACAACTTTCAGAAGATTGGTACAAAATTTCAAGGGTTTGCAGGAGAAGGTGAAGAGGAAAGGTAGCAATAAAACCTGGACACAAGAGGAGATGAAGAACTATTGGAAGTCAAGAAAAGAAGGGTCAAGAGAAAAAAAAGAATAGGAATGCTAAAGATTTATTGAGCCAATGAAGAAAAGAAGACTCACATTTTATGGAATTTTTTTTTAGAATGGATGAGAAGGGGCAGACATAACAGATTTCGAAACACTTGATAGTAGAGCTAACGTTTCTGACAAATGGTTCAGGGAGGTAAGAAAGGATCTTGAGCAGTCTGGATTAAATCAGGCAGACATCCTAAACCGAAAAAAGTATAGATGAGTGATCGACAGCTTCAGAGGATTCTATGACGAACAGAAACTGAACAGGGGATGGACAGAGGAAAGAAGACAGACTCTCAGGGAAGGAATGCAGAGATTTTGGGCTGCAAAGAGGGCTTCCAGTAATGTATGATTGTTCTTTAACGTCATCTCAAATGGCCGTAAAGGAATATAATAATAATAATAATAATAATAATAATAATAATAATAATAATAATAATAATAATAATAATAATAAATGGCGTATGGCTCTTAGTGCCGGGAGTGTCCGAGGACATGTTCGGCTCGCCAGGTGCAGGTCTTTCGATTTGACTCCCGTAGGCAACCTGCGCGTCGTGATGAGCATGAAATGATGATATAGACGACACATACACCCAACCCCGTGCCAGAGAAATTAACCAATGATGGTTAAAATTCCCGACCCTGCCTGGAATCGAACCCGGGACCCCTGTGACCAAAGGCCAGCACGCTAACCATGTAGCCACGGAGCCGGACAATAATAATAATAATAATAATAATAATAATAATAATAATAATAATAATAATAATAATAATAATAATAATATTGGTTCAGCTGCCCTGTGCTAGCATTTTTTAATTTGACACAATCAGGCTGCATGCTCATCAATTTGCAACATTCCGTTTTGCTGTAGGCCCACTAGATGGCAGAGTAAACTGAATCCCTCTTGGGCGTCTATGGCTAAGATTTAATGACTTTTTTTAGGGTAAACACCAACTGTGTCAACAGTGATCTTTTACATGCCGACATCGTACGATATAGAGTGTGGAATGGAATTTTTTCCGCCCTTAAAGATCCGACGACCTGTGGCGGGTTTGAACCCGCTATCTTGCGATCCGGAGGCCGACAATCTACCACTGGTCCACAGAGGGAGCCTTTTAAGATGTTACCTAGTATGTTGATACGTAACGTAAAATTTACGTTAGGTAACATCTTAAAAGTCTCTTATTTGCAAGAAATCCAATGCTTAAAACTAAGCAAATATTCAAACGATTACCAAATTAGATGTTTCTCCTACCGTCTTCCTGTAAATATCTTCTTCTTCTACTTCTACCATTTTTCAGACACCTGTGGGGTCGCGGAAGCGAAATATGTAGCACATATGGATTTGACCCTGTTTTACGACCGCATGCCCTTCCTATCACCAACCATATGTGGAGGGATGTGAATACTATTGCTTGTTCCTGTGGTGGATGGTAGTGTAGTGTCTTGTCTGGATTTGAAGAAGAGAGTGTTGGGACAAACATAAACACCCATTCCCCGAGGCAGAAGGATTAATCAATCGCGATTAAAACCGCCGACCCGGCTGAGAATCCAACCCCCGACAGTCTGAAATGAAGTCTTCAACGCTGACCACTAAGCCAAGGAGTCGGACGTCCTTCTGTAAATATGATTGGTATAAAAACCAATCCTTGGTTTCTGACAATAAGAAACGTGCTAAGCTAAACATGAAAACATGTAGATTAGATCTAATGCTGTTACATCTGAATTATCATTACATTTTCAGTGATACTCCCTCCCCAGTTCCATATCTGGGTTTCGGTGATATAATTTCCTGAGTTTCGGAATCCTGAAACAGAAATAACCTTATAATTTTTCTTCTCGAATTATCATAACCCAAACTTTTCTTTCTGTTAACTTCAGCTGTAAAATCTGAGGAATATAACAACCATGCCTCAGGAAGTATCTTAATGGTGGTCACAGAGGAGACTTTTTAAATTTTTAGCAGTGGTTTAAAACGACGATAACACATAGAAGTTGTCTGATGACCCAAGGATGGGAAGGTAGTTTTCCTGTCTGTAGTTAAGGTACAGACCCAGCCTGTGCCTGACGTAAAAATGTGAAAACATGGAAAATCGTTTTCCGGACCGCCGACAGTGGGGATCGAACTCAGCGTCTCACAAAACAGAGAGAGCAACACTGAAACGAGGTAGGATTGCTCAATTACAAAAGAGGACAGGAAGGAAAATTAGAGTATGTAAATTAATTGGTGAACGGTGGAGATAAAGTTTGTGAAAGCGATTGATGTATAGCAAGAAGTTCGCAAGTTCCTCAAACACAAACATGCTGCAATATTCATGCTGTACTTCATAGCAAGCGTGGCTTATTTTGAATCAATTACACACCACAAGAGCACTTTGATAGCTGGCTTTACGGAAGAACCTTCTCTATACTTATTAACACTTTCCGTAACTGTCGTTTCACGAGGCCTTAACCTCTTCCCCTGGATTTTCAACGTATACATTTCCTACAAGATTTTTACGAGCAGTGGTCTGACGTCTTTCACTAAGCTATACAATAAACTACCTGATATCGCGGTTCGTACGTCCTAGAGTAGTTATTTACATAAAAAGCAGGTAAGATACACCCACTTTCCTAGCTCTAATGAGGCAATACGTTTGATAGCACACAGTACAGGCTGGACAAAAAAGAAAGTCACTGCATGGTCCGGTCATTAGAGCTTCCTGCAATAGGAGTTGTAATTGCAAAGTGATGACACAACAACACAATTAATGTGCTTGTGAGGTGCACGCATGCAAGACTTGTCATTACAAGATACAAGTGAATTATGTTGATATTCAGACTGCAGTACACAAGAAAATCTTACATCAAATTGTAGAAACGCTGTTTAGACGATGTCTAGGTCAAACAATGTTTAATTACTGCTGCCGCATTGCACAGACGTTGTTTATCACTTAGACATTGTCTAAAACATATGTTCAACCGGCCAAGTTTAAACACTGCCGAGAACACTGTTTAACCTCAAATGTGAGGGGTGAATCACAATGAGAGATTATGTACCATGAAACATATAATTTGTATTATAATGTTGAGACGATTCCGGGAAGAAAGGTTGTCTGAAGGCCTCTCTGTGGGTCGTGTGCAGCGGAATCGCATTAATTCGTTTGAAATGTACGAGGAGATACAGCTTAAAATACGATTTCGCTTTTCAAGAGACTTGTTTCTTGAGACTGACAAAGGGACAGTTCGATAATTGTTAACTTGACTACAATTCTTGGCAACCAGTATATTTTATTAAACATGGGATGTTGTCCATGGAATTATAGATCACTTCGACTACATGCATATCAGAATTACTCGTCCCGATCGTCAGTGGGCTGTCACATACATCAACCGGGGGGGATTCACTTATAGTTACTGCCAATTAGGCACACATAATAGTGACAACTAAAAAGTAGGCTATGCGTTTTTTAATTTTTATAATCATCGCGCTAATTCAGATAAGATTTAGGCAACTATGAGATGGGAAAAGACAAGGACTGGAGATGAAAAGCCATGGCCATAATAACATAATAATCTCCAGAATGCAAGCTACATCTATACGGCCCGTACAACTCATTCGGTTACAAAGTACTATTAGGTTTCATCTTCCCTTTGCCGAAGCTATTTAGTTTACACTCACCGTAACAACACTATAATCAAAGCTACACTTCCTCGTACGGTGCCGTGTCTCTTTAGTGTCGATAATATATTTCCACCGAAAGCGATATTCTTACCTGTCGCAAGTCATGCTCATGCTTAGCCATATTTGAGTAATGCGCAGGAAGACGACAGCTGACTAACGCTTGTCGCGGGCACCGACGAATTTCATTGGCAGCGAAAAGCAAAGAGTTGCATGAAAGATATGAATTCTATCTCGAATTTCAAACCAATATTGAAACTTTAAACGGTGTCTAGCTAAACACCGGCTGAACATTGTTTATGTAATTGAAGACCGTGCGCAACTTAGATGTTGCTTAGGTAGACGTTGTCTAAGGCTTAAAGCTAGTCGTCGTTTCTGCAATCGGCACTAATTTTCGAGGCTTCTTAGAAAATATACTCAACAGATCTGTTGGTTGTACAATTATGTCTCTGAATGTTTATTTAGTTTATTGTAAGTTTCTGTGGCCTCCCCTGTGGTGTATTGGTTAGTGTGATTAGCTGCTACCCCCGGAGGCCTGGGCTCGATTCCCGGCTCTGCCACGAAATTTGAAAAGTGGTACGAGGGCTGGAACGGGGTCCACTCAGCCTCGGGAGGTCAACTGAGTTGAGGTGGGTTCGATTCCCACCTCAGCCATCCTGGAAGGCCACGGCCGCTTCCTTCTCCTTTCCTTGTCTATCCCTTCCAATCTTCCCATCCCCCGTAAGGCCCCTGTTCAGCACAGGAGGTGAGGCCGCCTGGGAGAGGTACTGGTCATTCTCCCCAGTTGTATCCCCAGACCCAAAGTCTCATGCTCCAATACACGGCCCTTGAGGCGGTAGAGGTTCCCTCGCCAAGTCCGAGGGAAAAACCGACCCTGGAGGGTAATCAGATAAAGAAGAAGAAGTACGTTTTTGTTAATTTTCTTTTCGTAACATTTCCATGGGGGGTTCTAACCCTCCTTGGCTACGCCTCTGGTTCCATGAGAGGGAGAAGAACCCCTACAGGCTGTCATGTTAAAAGCATAGGTTTGCCTCTAGCTGAGCTTGACGAAAGACCTGCGGTGTCAGTAGAGTACATCCAGGGCATCACCCTGTCTGTTGTTAGAGGCTACTGGAAGGGGAACCCCTAAGGCTTTGATGTTGGAGGCATAGCTGAGCCTGGCATTTTTTCGACTTAGTTATGCCGAGCTCTTCACTTTTACCTTCACCCGACCATCCTGGTAAAAAATTAACATCTTCAAATTAAAAAAGTTTTTCCGAGATCGTTCACGAATTTTCCAAACAAGATAAATTGTTCATCCTCCTTTACAGCTGTATAGGGATGAAAACGCCCTTTAATGTACATGTTTTACACGAGTAGCTTAGAGGTTATGACCGTTCTAGTCGGGGTGGGTCACTAACAATTCCAAAATTACCACCGAAAAAATGCATTAAATTCCCACAATACTTCAAACACGCAATATTTCTGCCCATGTAGTACATTTTGCTACTGCAATGCATATAACTACAGCAAAAGCATAATGATAATAACAATAATAAGAATAAATATGGTCTCTAAACGAAACAATAAAATAATTATCAGAACGTGTTATGCAACGTGTAAGAATGTAAGCTTTTCATGTTTCTTCTTAAGTGAGATCGAAGACAAAGAATACGAAATGGTGCAGGAATGGTCAGCGTAGTACACTTCGATTCAAAAGGCTCCGGGTTCGATTCCCGACAGGATCCGAGATTTTAACCTTAAATGGCATGACATCAGCTTTCGTGCGCACACATTTTAATTTAACGCCATCTGGTTGTCTGCTCGTCAATTTTGATGTTCCCCACGCTCGGGGACTGAGTATTTACACTGTCCCCTAGATACCTGCAACCCACACAGCGCACACAACACTATCCTCCACTACAATAACGCGCAGTTTTATACACTTGACAGATGCCACCCACCCTCGGTGGAGGGTCTGCTTTGCAAGGGCTGCACCAGGCCAGAAATAGCTGCACGAAATTATTATTATTACCTGTACTATCCTGCGTTTTTTCGAACTCTTATTCAATTCCTACTCAGAAGGTATTAGATTCGAAGCCCAAGGGAGTCTTTCATTTTCACGCCCTTCGTAGTCTTTGTATTTCATTGTCCGATATCTGAATATTTCAAAGTGTCGAACCCTTTTAATTTTCTGCTTTGATTAGCATTAACAGAGGATGGTAGCCCAGTTGTAGTTCCTCCTAAAACAATAATCATAACCACCATCACCAGTTCTTCATTTACGAGCAACTTCGTGCATCTTCTCTTTCTTTTGTCGATACTCTCTTTCTTCGAAAGGTGAGACCTTTTCCCTCTGACTGGAGTTTCATACGAGAGGATCGCTTATAACCATCTCTTTGTTCTTATACGAGAAACACGTTTGCACTTCAGGTAATGGAGAATGTTTGAACGCCCTCTTTCTTCTTCTTCTACAACTTTTCCCCACATCTGTGGGGCAGAGGGTGCCAACTGTGTAGCACATGTGAATTTAGCCTTGTTTCACGGCTGGATGCCCTTCCTGACGCAAACCGTACATGGAGGGATATAATCACAATTGTGTGTTTCTGTGGTCGTTGGTAGTGTAGTGTGTTGAGTGAATATGAAGAGGAAAGTGTTGGGGCAATGACAAGTACCCTGTCTCCGAGCCAGAAGAATTAATCAGACGCGATTAAAATCCCCGACCCGGCCGGAAATCGAACGTAGGACCCTATGAACCGAAGGCCTCAACGCTGATCATTCAGCCAAGGAGTCAGACTTTGAACACCCTCTTTAAGGTAGTTTATTGCTAGGGAAAGTATTTTTGAATGCAGATGTATTTGAACATGGCGCAAGTGTCTTCTACCCGCACAACAGTTATATAGGTTCGTTGCATAAATTTTAGGGGTTCGGATAGTTCACGTCGCTAATATTAATGTTGAAAATATCATAGCTTTATATACGGGTCCACATATTGCGAAAAACGTAACATTAAACGATTTCCTCAATTGTACGGAAAGTTGAAGAGCTAAAGGACCCGGAAACGTTTCAAATTGTGTCTTGGATAGCTCTATCAAACTTAAAAAAAAAAATTCGAAAATCACTTCCGGCTTAAATGTAGTCCCAGTAAAACAGCCTAAAATGCTTGTTTCTTTAGTCGTACTCTTTTTATTCATATCCTAGCCAAATTAACGTATTTACATCATTCGTTCTGTAATGTGTTCCTTGGTTCAATACCCTCAGGCGTTTCTTGATTTTTCTACATATATTCACACCGAATGTAGTTATAACGGCTAACGTGAAACTCTACATTGACTCACATTAGTACTCGTAGTGGTAGAAAAAAGGCAAACTGCTAATCTAATCGACAGGAGAACGATGATTAAGAAAAGGATTGTAATTTTTAGGAACAAATAATATAGTCTCCTACTTTATTACATTTTATTTACGTGAAATTCGTAGCTCATATCGCTGGGATGTTTAAACATTGAGTTGCTTGCCTGAAAGACTAGAACTGTGGATTCATTTTATGTAAATCTCATAACATTGATGTACTGCAGTACCGGTGTATGACCCAGGAAATGCACGTTCTCTTTTCACTTTGAGTAATGCGAGTCATTCTTGTCCACAGAGACGTACGAGGACTCGCTATCTGGAGCAAGGCCCGCTCTTCACGTAGCAGCTCACAGTGAGTAACAAACACAACCTTGGCATGTGCGTCCGTGTGTTATCGCTTCGATGACCCTGAATATCAGACAATATACAGAGGAATGTCGCTACACAGACGAACTAGACACAAACCAACACAAGGATGTAAATAAAACTACAGCTACAATGAACTTTGAATCAATCAGTCATCAGTGATCAGCATTTAGGACAGTCGTCCAGGTGGCAGATTCAATATCAATCGTTTGCCTAGTGTTTTCTTAAACCTTTTCAAAGAACTTGGACATTTATCGAAAAATTACCTTGATAAATTATTCCAATCCCTTACTCCTTCTCAGATTTAATGTACTACCCTTCTCAGAAAAGCTAATGAATCACCAGTGAAAAAAAAATTATTTGCTCTTATTTGTTCTCCTGAATTCCAACTTTATCTTCATATTGTGATCTTTTCCAGTCAAACTTACTCCGCCCAAACTTATAAGTCTACTAATGTCATTATACGCCATCTCTCCACTGACAGCTCGGGACATACCGCTCAGTCGAGCAGCTCGTCTCCTTACTCCAAAGTCTTCCCACCTCAAAGTTTGCAACATTTTCCTAACACTTCTCTTTTGCGGAAATCAACCAGAACAAATCGTGCTGCTTTCCATTGGATCTTTTCCACATTTCGTATCAAGTAGTCGTGGTTAGCGTCCCATACACTGGAACCATATTCTAATTGGTGACTTACCAGAGACTTACACGTCATTTCCTTTACCTCCTTACTACAATCCTTAAATATCATCATAACTACGTGAAGAGATCTGCAACCTTTTCAACACCTCGTTAATATGCCTACACTTATGAAGATCATTCCTTATATTAACACGTAGGTACTTACAGTGATCCTCATGAGGCGTTTTCACCCCCATTAACACAGTAATTGTGGTGTCCTTAAAAGTAGGAAACATCACAATATGAAGATAAAATTGGAATTCAAGAGGAAAAATTGGGGCAAATGTTCGTTCGTAGGAATGGGAGTTAGGGATTTCAATAACTTACTAAGGGAGATGTTCAATAAATTTCCAATTTCTTTGCAATCATTTAAGAAAAGGTTAGGAAAACAACAGATAGGGAATCTGCCATCTGGGCGACTGCCCTAAATGCAGATCGGTATTGATTGATTGTAATTAAAACGCAGATGACTTTTCTTCCTGGTGAAACATCAAAATATGGAACAGACCTGAATAACTACAGAGGCATCTGCGTAATCTCAATTACGTACGAGGTTCTCTCGAAAGTACTCCAAATCAAGGCAAAGAAGCCACTGGGAGACTACCAGGGAGAGTTTAGGAAAGAACGCTCGCGTGTTGAACAGATCATGAACTTTAAATACATTATTTCATAATGCGGAAACTTAAGAATAAGAAATGTTGGTTACCTTCGTCGATTAATGACCTACAACTCGACTGATCAAACTATCTTGATCAGAAATGTGAAACAATCAGGCTAGGATAATAAGACCAGAAGGATCATTAAGCAGATCGCGATCGATACTGTATCCAATGTCACATTTAGAGGAAAAAATTCAGACACTTTTGAAATCAGGATTGGTGTTATGCAGGGAGATAAACGTTCTCTTGACGTGCATGCTTGTCGAGGGTGTATGTCGCAAAGAACTGAGTAAATAAGGTATTGAAAAAAGGAGTTAGAATTTTCTGTAAGATTCAGAAAGTGACGTGCAAATTTTGAAATGTTTGACGTGAAAACATTTTGGACATAAGTACAGAACATATATGTTCTTATGGCTGGGGGTCATCCGAAAATTTGTCCAACGTAACGTGACCAAACGAAATGTGTGACGGAAGTGTAACCATAGCAACCGTGCAGGCAGTGATGTAAGGTATGTTACCTAGCAACCGTGCACGCAGTGATGTAAGGTATGTTACCTAGCAACCGTGCAGGCAGTGATGTAAGGTATGTTACCTAGCAACCGTGCACGCAGTGATGTAAGGTATGTTACCTAGCAACCGTGCACGCAGTGATGTAAGGTATGTTACCTAGCAACCGTGCACTCAGTGATGTAAGGTATGTTACCTAGCAACCGTGCACGCAGAGATGTAAGGTATGTTACCTAGCAACCGTGCACGCAGAGATGTAAGGTATGTTACCTAGCAACCGTGCAGGCTGTGTCTTGTGGCTCACTGCCATCTGAAATTAGCAGCCGTTGATGGATGACCATGACCGGAAGATATATTTATATTTTGGCAAAGGAGAAAGTCGTTTCGTTTGTTAATGTTGAAGACATTGTTTAGCAAAGTAGGGATCCCCACACTACGAAAAACTTAAAATTAAACAATTTCCTCAATTGTGCCGAAAGTTAAAGGGCTAAACGGCGCGAAAAGTCTTCAAATTGTGGGCCTTGGATAGCTCTAACAAAATAAAAAACAATTTGAAAATAACTTCCGTTCTAAATGCAGCTCCGGAAAAACAGTCTAAAATCATTTGTTTTTTTACTCTTTTTTATTTTTTAATTCAAATCCCAGATGAATTAACTCATCTACATAATTATTTCTCTAATGTGTTACTTGATCCAGTTCCCCAAGCGTTTTTGCCTTTTTTTTGAAACATTTTCACACCGAATGTACTTACAAGTGCTTAAGTGAAACTCTGCATTGACTCAGATTAGTGCTCGTAGTGGTAGAAAAAGGCAAGCTGCTAATTTAATCGACCGGATAACGATGATTAAGAAAATGATTGTAAGTTTTAGGAATAAATAAAGAATATATTCTCATACTTATTACACTTTATTTACCTAAAATTCGTAGCTCAAATCCCTATTATATTTTCGACCTTGAGTTGCTTGCCTCAAGACCTATAACAGTGGATTTTTCTTTCATTCCGTACCCTGGAGTGTTATGGTGGGTCTCATTGAGGGTAACGCCCTCTGTCTGGCTTTGAGATGTGACGTGTTTGCGGTGCAGTGAAGGGCGAAGAAGAAGAAGGAATCGGCCATGGAACTGTTCCAACATTGTCTGGGAGTGAAAAAGGGAAACGACGGAAAATAATTTTCAGGACACCTGTTGATAGGATTTTAATCCCACCACCTCCCGAATGCAGAGCTGTTGATCCGTATTCACTCAGTTCTGGCAGCTTCACCTCTGCTTCATTTGAACAACCCTCTTTTCAGAAGTTTCTTGTCGAAGTATGTATTCGTGAAAAGTGTATCTATATATAAAATAATCGTAAAGACCGTGTATTTGTACATTGATTATTTTCCAGAAATTTTTGTTCAGTTATCCGTTTCTGCATATTTTTTAGCTTTGGTGTCTGTTTGTTTGTTTGTCTGTCTGAGTTCTTGTAACATGAAAACAGCTGGATATATTTCCACCAAACTTCATATTTAGATTCCATCTGCCCTTGGGTAGGTTTTAGGGCCGCATTGTTTCTAAATCCCTGAACTGACTGGGAATTTGCACGAAACTTAAACCGTGATTTTGCACTTTCACAAAATATACACAACCAAACTTAATGGAAATATACCTCCCTTGATGGAAATCAATTTCTGAATCATTTTCTCATGTGCATCATTTCGATACGAGAATTAATAAGCGGGATACCTTTAACGGCCCGTTTTTCAGTCTAAGTTCTGGTGGACTTAGCCTAAAAGCAGTTGAGTGTAAAGGATATTTCTTATAAATGCAAAACTACTGGAAATATTTTAACCAAACTTCATATTTAGCATCCTCCTGTCAAAAGTATGTTTTAAGCTCCATAGCGTTTCAAATTCTTGGACTGGACTAGTGGTTTATAGGAAACTGAAACAGTGATTTTACGCTCCCCAAAATATACCTCATCAACATGGATGGGAATCGACCAACCTTGAAGGAAATCCATTTATAAACGTTTTTCTCATGTGCATGTTTTCGATAGGATGATTAATAAGGGAGATATCCTTAACAGACTGTTTTACAGGCTAAGTCAGTGGACATAGCCCAAAAGGTGTTGTACGTTGAGCAGATTCCTTATCTCTATAAATTAAAAACGTAACGAGATTCAAGATTCAAGATTCAAGATACCCGTCTCCCTTAATCTCGAAAATCATAGATTAGGGAGACGGTATTATTTATTGTAATCGTTTCATAATTTCACAATTTGTGATACATGCCGTATACAAAATTAGAAGGAGTAACTTAAATAACTATTGTGAATTGTGTTAATAATTGGTACATGCGATGAATGTTCATATAAAGCAGGTGCTTAGAGAGTGAACAGAGAAAGAATAATATAAACTGAATGTTGGAGTTCCATTCATATATAGCATTATGGCAGAAAAAAAAACCCATCTATCTATAGTGATATCTTTTCAGATTATCAAAGATAATATTGCCTGTGCAGGCTGTTAAGAAAAGAGAGAAAACTGAAATTATTACTCGACAATACATGAAACTAGTATAACTACTGTAACGAGGTAGTTCCATGCTATCCCTTAAACCTATGTACCTAATGGCTCTAGACTTCAACGGAGTTATATTGTCTAAATTACTTTAGGCACAATTCGGTTCCTGGCTGACATGTATCACATCCTTTTCTTCCTTCAGTTTCCTGCTCCACCTTCCCCTAATAATGTTAAATAATTTTGCAATTCTATCCGGACGCATCCATTCTCTGTTCAATAACTTTACAATTGTATACAACTGATTTTCGTTCTCTATTTTCTTTACATCCTCATCGTCTATGAATTTTTCTCGTATTTCCTTTGTCATAGGGCAATCTTTTATAAGGTGTGCCCATCCCATCTCTTCAGAGCATATTAAACATTTATTTTCATCCCTGTTCCTTCTATATGCTTTATTTTTATGTATCCCCATTAACCACCATATTATACCCCTCATTCTCTTTTTTTGTTATAAACTCTACATTTATTCTAATTCTCCCATTTATATTACAAAATTATTCTAATGACCTCTTACTTCTACATTGTGCATCAATGCCTTGTTTTTCAATATCCTTAATTCTTAGAACTATTTTTTTTTACATATTTTCCACTTCTCTATACATTCTTTTTCCCAATAACATCCCATTCCAATCGTTTCTAAAATATTCCGTACCCCATCCACCCAGTATCCTTGATTCTGATGTTTCATTTGGTGTTGATATGCTATCTGTAAAATTTTGCCCCCTTCTCGCAACTCCATTCTCAAACAATACTTTATTATCCTTTTAATAATGTCCACTCGCAGACTTATATCTTTGCACATCATTCTCACTCCACAATTAGCTGTACAGCTGGGTAGACCCATAATTATTTTCCCAAATCTACTCGTAATTGTATCAAGTGAATCAACCCTTTCTTCAACTCCCCAAATTTCCGCTCCGTACAACACTCTAGATTTAACTACTGCATTAAAAAAACATTTTTATGCACTCTGTAGTCTGTGTTGGGCATCTTCTTCTCCAGTATGCTAATGGATGACAGTGCACTCATGCCTTTTAGCTTTGATCTTTTTATTTGCTCTGACCATTTTCCATTTCCACTTAAAAGCATACCCAAGTATTCTACTTTCTTGACAACTTCTAACCTCGTCTCGCCCATCCACCATTTTTCATTCTTTGATAATTTATGTCCTTTTTTGCACACCATTACCTTGGTTTTCTGTACATTGATTTTTAAATTCCATTCTTGACAGTAATTTACCACCTCATTTATACTACCCTGCATACTATTGGGTGTCAAAGTGAGCAGAAGGATGTCGTCAGCAAAAATCAGGCCCGGAATATCCCGGTTCTCAAGGCTTGGGTAAACCCCTGCCTCGAAGCCTTTCGGTTGAAATATATCATTTATAAAGAGTAGAAACAGTACTGGTGACAACTTACAACCCTGTTTTAATCCTACATTAGAGAATATTTCTCCAAATACTACGCCCTCCTTAGTTTTTATTGCGCACCTTACTTCTGAATATATATTTTCAACCGCTCTTATCATCTTCTGGGACACCCCTATCCCTCTCATCTTGGCCACCACCGCCCCTCTGCTCACAGAATCAAATGCTTATAAAAACGTAACGACCGTGTGTCTGTACATAGACTATTTTGTCAAATCGTCTCCTGACTTCCAAGTCCTCCCAGCCATAGTTTGCAACATTTTCGTGACATTATTCCTTTGTCGGATATCACTCATAACAAATTGTGCTGCTTTCCTTTGGATTTTCTCCAGTTCACATATCAAGTAGTCCTGGTGAGAATCCCGTACACTGGAACCATATTCTAATTTGTGTCTTACCAGAGACTTACACGCCCTTTCCTTTACCTCCTTACTAAAATCCCTAAATAGCATCATAACTACGTGAAGAGATCTATAAACCTTTTAACACCTCGTTAATATGTTTACCCCAATAAAACCAATAAAATTCATTCCTTGTATTAAAAACTAGGCACTTACGGTGATCACCGTGGGGTATTTTCACCAAATTGGCACAGTTATTGAAACGGAGAATAATAATAATTTATTGGTTATACAACCCAATATATGCCTTTACTGGCGAGACCTAGTGTTTATAGTGCCCTATATCTTCTGGTATGGACTAGGGCAATATTGTTACTTTCATTGATCTGTCCGTCTCAGTCTCACCCTTGGATTTCGCAGCATGAAAGTGACTGAGGTATGAGTTATGTTGGTAATGCCACTCCATGCAGCCAGGTGTAAAAATGCAGCTCATAGGGTGCATGCATTTTAGTGAGCTTGACAGACGTACTCGGAATGAGGAGATAAAGGCTAATTTAGGAATGAACTCTATGGATGAAGCTGTACGCATGAACCGGCTTCGGTGGTGGGGTCATGTGAGGCGAATGGAGGAGGATAGGTTACCTAGGAGAATAATGGACTCTGTTATGGAGGGTAAGAGAAGTAGAGGGAGACCAAGACGACGATGGTTAGACTCTGTTTCTAATGATTTAAAGATAAGAGGTATAGAACTAAATGAGGCCACAACACTAGTTGCAAATCGAGGATTGTGGCGACGTTTAGTAAATTCTCAGAGGCTTGCAGACTGAACGCTGAAAGGCATAACAGTCTATAATGATAATATATGTATGTATGTATGACAGACTGATATGTAATAGCAACTTCTGGCTTAGTGAAAAAAGCAAACCACCTCACTCCTAATTTACCTAGTACGGCTTCTCAGTGATGCCTAGGCTATCTATGACAGGTATTGTTGGAGTTCTTGAGGATCCAACCAGCCTTCGGGCTGAGGACCCAACATGGATAAACCTATTTCTATAGTTTTCAGAGACGTATAAGTGCAGCAAATTAGTTTGTTTTGAAGTTTTCTGTTTGTTTGCATAAGATGGGGAAACCTTAAAGTGCTTATCATCATTTGCTGCGGTCACATTTTCACTCCTGGTGTTATCACCTGTTAAGCTGTCGTCACTGGGGTGTCCTCATTTATCTTGTCTCTAATTTGTTTGTTCTCAAGAATGTGCGGGACCTTAACCTACTAATATGTGAGTACCTCAAGGATGGCCTACTTACTTATCTCCTTCTCCAAGTAACAACGTGAAGAAGGTATGATCAAATATATCAAGTACTGACATCAAAAATCTTCTTCCCCGTCGCCTTTTCTCTATTACTTTGTGTCAGAACTAAATGTTAATAGGGCCCAATTTTACGGTTGGAATTTACAGGAAAAACTCTAGGAATATGAACATACGCTCTAAACTTTTATAGTATCAATATTTTAGTTACAATAAGACTTTAATTCCCGAGTGACTCTCTTACCAAGCAAATATGGCAAACGAATACAAAAATGATACTGTGAAAACGGTTCGGGTCTCATGGAGTGGTAAATTTCCCATTTAAAGTCTATGGGAAAATAGTACGAAGTATTATTTGCTAAGATGCCAAACTGCTGAGAGGAAAACATTTAAGAATAGCAAGTGTACCTGTTCTTCGCTACATTGTATACGGATTTATACGTAAATTTCTGCACACGCAGTATATGCCGGTCCACTGGTACCCGTGTCAAGGAACATGAACGTAATTTCGTGTCAACCTACCAGACAAATCGGCAATAGCTGAGCACGCTCTATCGTCGGGTCGTGATGTCATGTCCAAGATGCTCGAGCTCTTATCCACACTAGACACTACAGGTCCAGGATTATACGGGAAGCTGTGGAAATACGTAGAAATCCTAACAATTTCAACAGGGACACTGGCTATCAATTAAGCAATACCTGGTTGCCAGCTATTAAGGATTTACGTAGGTAGTTCCCTTCCCTGTCTCTTCACTATTGTTATTTCGTCTCGGTGTTTTCCAAATTTGTACGTTCCTCATCGCCAGATGTTTCATTCCAGGTTTGTGTCAATGTCATGTGTTACGTACACATGTAATGTGACCCTCTTAGATTGATTCTGATGGTTCGGTCAGCTTCTGCTTCGAGCGCTAGCGCTGTGTCACGTCCAGGGAGCCGTCTGGTGACGAATGAAAGTACTATTTCCACTTCTATTATAACATCTAAATTTCAAAAATCATTGTTTAAGAAGCCTTTCTCTTGGACAGTCGAGATTTTCTTCTGATGACGCAGAGCACAGTTCTCTGCGAAAGGTTAAGAATTTCGCCTTATTTTCTTGACGCGACATAAGCTCAAAAGCCTATTCAGTATCATGTGTAACCGTCCAGGCTTCTCCAGCCCTACTAATTTAATATAATATCATTTTACGCGATATCATTTGATATCAAGTTTATCCGCCATCGGCAATTATTTGTAATAACATATTTATTCAATGTCAATCATTTGTAATCAAGGCTTTTTGGAATCATATTGTATATATAATAACATCGTTTTAGTATTTAAATTATTATATTATGTAGGATAAGAATTCATTATGTTGTAAATACGGTCAATATGTTGAGACATAGTTGTTTTCATTTCATCTCATGTTTGTGTATACGGAGGGTTATTCTTGAAGCTTGGGATTTTGCGTTAGTCATGGGTTTATTTTATGACCAAGGCTAGTAAACAGCGACCCGTGCGCGAGGCTTGCAAGCTAGCCAACTATATCATCGCCACGCCTTCTGGACTTGTCGAGGAAGAAGGGAAGGGGAGTTGATGCTTCGATCTATCGAATCAGATACTTCGTTGTATATGAGTTTTGAGATTGAACTGTTACCAAGAGTGGGAGTGAGCCCGGATATATACTGATTCTCAACACGAGAACGGGGCCTAACTAAGTACAACTTCTGCTGTGAAGCTAACATCCTAACGAGATACTCCATCACTAGTAATTCTACTGTGAACATCTACTTTGAACGACGAGATTTGATTTTTGATACAGTGTGTGGTCGCTCCGCGACATAGTTACTTTTGTACAATGTGTTATCGCTTCGATACAGTAATCAGCTGCGGTAATGTTATCGGATCTGCGTGAGATGAAACAAGCTTACGGCTTGTGTTATATTCAGTAAATATTGTGGACGAAGAACTATGTTTATTTCAAGTCTACGGAATTTTGGTACAAGTCTGTACCGTATAAATAGTATAGCTCAGTTGGTTTGAGATTTCTACTAATATGGAAAAATTCATATCTCTGAATTTTCTCCTCATACGATCAACGCTGATCAGTTTTTACAAGTATAGGGCCAATGTCTAATTTAAAGACTAGGCAAGCAGGGAGTGCTAGGCCAGATAGCCCGTACTACATAAGAGAAGGAAGGAAGGATATCCATGGAGCAAATTCAACATCGAGAAGAAGAGAACGAGTAACCACGGAAACCAGATGACGTCAACGAAAGCTGCAATTGGTGAGCTTCAATTAGATAAAGTGCGCAATAGTAAATTCATTAAATTCTAAATTCCTCCACGCTTTAAGGAAACTTTTCCGATTCATCTCATTTTTTTGTATAATAAATTCATTTGTATTTTATATTGCGTTAATTTTCTTTCTTAAGCGATACTTAATGGTTAATTATTGAAAATCCTACCCCTGTGATTTAAGTATAAGTCTCTATGCTAGTAAATATAAATTTTGGTTTACCATGGCGCCCAAACATTACATAGAGAAATGGGAAACCATGGAATGTTTATTGTTTCTATTTGCGTGGCAATTTGCGGGCAAGCCACAAATAGTTTATTTAATATTCATGTGTCCCAAGATAATAACTTTCATCCCCTAAAGTGTTTTGCTGAGGAGGGAACAGTTACATTTGTCGCACCAACGTGGAGCTCGAAAACCATTAAGTATTCGTGGAAAGAAGGCAGTAAAGTAGAATCTCTGTTTGTGGGGGTTAAGTGAGTGTCCATATAATTTGTATGTGTGATTTTGGGGGAATCATGGCTGCACAAGGTGAAAAGGACATGAAATTACGTAGCGGAAACTTAGTAAAGGGAGGCGAGACGCTGAATTCTGGGAATGTTGTGGATGAAAGTATTGAAGTAGATAAAACGGTAGAGAGTGGTGGGAGCATGGAAAATAGCACAGAATCTGATATAGCTAGGATGGAGGGCGAGAAAGAAAGTGATACGAATAGTGATATGAATATTCAACAACTGTTTGTGATGATGCAGGGGATATTAGAGCAAACGAAAGGGATAGATGAAATTAAGAAAAAAATAGAACAGACTAAAACCGAAATTAGCAAAGAAGTAGAGAAAACACAGACAGAGATTAAAGAAAATAGAAAGGAGATAGAACAGACGAAAACCGAAATTAGCAGAGAAATGAATGCTAGGATGGATGCTTTAGATCATAGATTAGATGAAGCACTAGAGCAGCAGAAACTTTTTGAGAATCAGTTAGCGGAACAGGAGATGAGACGTTGCCAGCATGAGAAAGTGGTAGAAAGTAAGTTAACTGGACATAGGAGCGAAGTAGACCAGCAGATCACAGCAATTAATTGTAAAATGCAGGAACAAGTAGGAGAAGTTAGTAAAGTTAGAGAAGAAGTACAACAACAATACGATGATCTGTGTGGTAAGGTAGAGACTAATGCTAAAATATGTAATGAAAAATTTTAAGAAAGCAGAGGAATATGCTATTGAAATTAAAGCCACCAAGGAAAGACAGGAAGACATTGCAAATGACGTAGAAACTAGAGAGAAAAGAATTAATGAACGTATTGAGAGGTCGGAGGCACTAATACGTAAAGAAATCAGAGAAAAGCAAGGTAATATAGGAAGTCAGTGCCATGGTACAAATTTCATATATGAAACTGAACTACCTAAATTTAATGGGAGGCAGACAAACCCTTTAGATTTTTTAAACACTGTTAAGAAACGGTTTGAAAAGCGAATAGAAGAAGGAATCATTGAATGGGAAGAAGCGCTAGAAATAATTGGTAAAGCTTTTATTGGGGAAACGAAATCATGGTTTGCAGTGTATAAGAGCAGCATGACCAGTATGGTGGAATTCCAGAAATATTTCACGGAAAAATTTTGGAGTGAAGCTATACAAAGCAGGGAAAGAGAACGCATTGTCTTTGGGAAATTTAGGCCACACGAGGGAGTTTCTATGACCGAATATTTTTTAACCCACGTTATGATTTGTAAAAACGTAGATGGGATGTCAGCGGAGAGAGATATTGTAAAGTTATTACTCAGACATTTTCCCAACAAAAACCGCGAAGCAAGCTGTATGCAACAGATGGAGTCTATTCAGGGAATGGAAAGATTGCTGGCAAGTTTCGATGCGTTAGGAAATAGTAATAGTACACGAGAGCACACAAACTATCAGACACCACCCAGAAGACAAGAACACAATCACCGTGTTCAGTTTCAACATAGACAACAACCTGTAGGTAATCAGTCACACCAGCAAAATAGGAATGTTCAGAGGGAACGCAATGTAGAGGAAAGTACAAGCCGAAATGAGGATACAAGGAGACACAGTAATTTAAACTGATAGTAGACGGTAATGAGAGATCAGATTATCAGTCTTCAGAACATGTTGCGAGAAATTGTGTAATGACGCACATGAATTATGATCTCGATGTTAGAGATGAGTTATTACGAGGTGGAACAGTTAAATTGTCTATAACAAAAGTTGTTTAAAATGAAGAGTAGTTTCATACACGGTCTTAGGATTTTACAGAAAATCAATAGTATGAGAGAAAATTGAAAAAAATAAACTGTTCTGTTTTTCGTATTAACCCCGATTCTATTCAGTGATTTTTAGATTAGATGCTTGTCTAAAGCTGCTCATTGATGCGTATACTCTATATATGAAGTTTGGTCAAGATCTACCCAACCGTTTCGCCATGATGGTGGAATAGCCGGACAGACAGACATGAGAGCTAGAAACCACTGATGCTGTCTTGAGTTGACCTAAAACGGATATCTGAAAAATTGACGATATAAATGAAATAACAGACAGCGGACACCCTACAACTTTATTTATATAGATGTCAGAAGGCTGTGAACGATATAGACGACAGTGAGTACGCAGCTAGTGCTGCGGTGAGGACTGAATACCACCTGGAAGAAGGGAAATATTGCATCTCTTCTCTACACCACCAAGTTCCTTCGGTTAACCATGTAGAAAACACTTACTTTGCTATCTCTGTTACCAGTTAATGAACAGTACAGAAGTGTACGAAGTTCCAGTGTTCTGTTTTCCAAGTGTGCAACGTGAATGATCACACATTTATAACTACCATGTAAGCTAAATTATCTCAATGAAGGAAGGTTGGAGATCAAGTAGTAGACAATGTCAACAACTTCCGGTAACTAGATGAGAATAAAACAGGCAAACTACAGAATAATAAAAATGCGGGGGACGAAGAAGAACTCCTGCAGAAACTACGATTCACGGACAAGACGACTTATGGGAAGAAGAGCCTATCGAGGAAATACAAACTGCGACACTATACCGCGGCCATCCGGAACGCTGCATTGTTCGCTACTGAGACCATGACATTGAGCAAAAGAGCTTGTATTCGATTGGAAAAGGAGGAAAATATCCTGAGAGATATATGGGGTACCAAAAAGCAGGATGACATATGGGTGAATAGATCAAGGTAGGAGACATACGGGAAAGTAGGACCAATTTCAATTGTGTGACGGAAATGGAGGTTGAGTTTCGTCGGACAATTTGATGAGAATGGATGGCAACAGGTTGGGAAATAAGATATGGAATGCGACATGCATAACGGGAAATAACTGGTTGAAGGAAGTTAGGGGTTATTGGAAGGCTATAGGCGTAATAGATAAATATGCTTTAAGGACTTTGCGGAATAGATCTGTTTACAAAAAGCTCGTCGAAAGTCACAAATGGACCTATACTAAGATTGAGATCCAAATCTGAGAAGCGGGGAGAAATGGGAGGAGTGAAAGAATGAAGAGGTATTGGGAAGAACGAAGACGTGCTGAAGAAGTCACTTGAGACCGTGAGGATCGAAACGAATAAATTAAAATAAAATGAAATAAAATAAACATTATACAAGGTGTAGTAATAAGGTACGGCCAAACTTTCACATGTAGAAGAATAAAATATGTTATGTGGACATGAGTCCGGAAACACTTTATTTCCACATTTGAACTTATTTTCTACAACTCTAATAAGACATTAATCATAGAAAACACAGGAACACAACGTACCAATACAGGGTATCATATATAAACCCAGACCGAATGCACGGTGTTCCTACTCAGCGCTACGGCATGTGCAATGTTGAGGTTTGAATGTACAAGCAAACGACACCTACCGGACAGACTTGTAACTAAGTGGAGTTTTACGCTTGTAGATTCCCTTTTGTTTTGTAAGTAGTAGTAAATAAAGTGTTGTAAGAAAGACGTAGTTATTATTTGCACGTTACAACTCAACATATTGGTGCCGAAAACTCGCTCACGGTTCAAATTACGTATCACCGCATCACGAGACGACGTTCTTTGAACATTCTTAGACGAAGATACGAAGTGGAAAGTGAAGTGAAGTGCAGATTACATTAAATAAGACACGGGACTTCACAACACGAGACGCCAGCCGGTAATATCCGATACACACTTGATGAGTACGATATTTATTCATTCTGTGAAATATATCACGAATCGTTTGCTTAACAGAGTATGCTAGCAAGGAATTCGCAACTACTGCATGGATTGAGTCGAAATTACTGTGAGCATGCACGCATGATTTTCTCATTGTGCACGAGTAGCCATTTTGAATAGCTATAGGAACGCCATCTGCCGCCTTCTAGGTGTTTCCACGATTAAGTACGTGACTAGTGCTGCCATCTGTCAGCACCTACTGGAGTCAGAACACTGCATACTGCGCTATCTTTACGACTTCGCCGTACTACATCACATCAGAACTGACCCACCCCATCCCTCAGTCGCATACCTACCTGGAAGAGCAATAAATTACCTCCTCTCTACCTCAACGGCACTTTCCATTCACAATGACTGACAACGAACAGCAGCTTAAGAAGCTTAAACGGAAGAGAACAACTCAGCGTAATAATGCTACACGCTTCTCCACATTTTTAAAAGGCTGTAATGACTCTACAGACCTCAGTGAGATTCAACACATCCATGATCGTCTTCAAGATACATTGCAACAGTTAATAGCCTTAGATGACTCTATACATGACCTGTTACAAGATGAAGATTATGAAGCAGACGCATGCACTTGTGAAGAATATATAGATACCTCAAAGCGCGCTCTTCAGAAGGCTAATAGCCTTCTCGGAAAGAAGAAAGAACAAACTAGCGTGTCTTCTACAACCTGTTCAGACGTTCATCCCACGAATATTCAAGGAGTAAAATTACCAACGATCAGGCTCGAACCGTTCTCCGGCGACATAGAGACTTGGTCTACGTTCTGGGAGCAGTTCCAGTCCTCGGTCGACAAGAACCCGTCAATATCCGACATAAACAAGCACGTGTTCCTGCGAGGGTATCTCGAAGGGGAGCCAAAGCGACTCGTAGATGGCATTGCAGTGCGCGCAGATACCTACGAACAAACGAAGACAATACTGGTAGCACGTTACGGAGACAAGAACAGAATAATCCAGGCCCACCTGGACTTCCTGGAGAATTTAAAGCCCGCATTCTCGGAGACCCCTGAAGAACTAAATATGACATACGTGGAATGCCACCGAAGAGTTCAAGCCCTCAAAGCCCTAGGGGAAGATGTAAACCTGTATGGTCGCGTGCTGGCGCCAAAAATCCTAAGAGCATTTCCAGCTGAGATCTGTAGACGTTGGTTGATCCACGCCAAACGCGAAAATATCCCAGAAGGTCATTTGATGACATTAATGGAATTCCTAAATGAAGAGGCAGAAGCAGCACTAAAATCTCAGAAGATACGAGGAGAATTTAGCACGCCACCTCCATCACCCTACACACCAACAGCGGCTACTCTTCAAGTTACTACGGGAGCAGAAAAATCTAAGACGAAAAGAAAGACGACAGTAACCCCCTTTTGTGCCTTTTGTGAAAGTAGAGGCCACTGGGCGCAAGGATGTAAAGAAATAGCTAACCTTCAGGACAGAATAGACAAGCTAAAACTTTCCAAAAGATGTTTCCTCTGCCTAAATAGGGGCCACAGCGTCCGCCAGTGCTACAAGAAAGGGAATGTTTCATGCACAAAATGTAAGCAACCTCATCACGTATCAATATGTAACGCGAACTCTCAACCCACGTCTGTCAGTAAAATAGAAGTTACCACATCAAATTTTTCCTTTCTTCAAACTGCTCGTGTTTGGATCACAGGACCGACGGGAATATCTAAACTAACAAGATGTCTGCTAGACGCCGGAAGCTTTATAGCCAAGTCTTTGGTGGATGCTCTTCAACTACGCGTGACTGGTAGTCGAGAACTTGCAGTGACGGCCTTCGAAGCGACATCCAGCATTACCAAGCCACGCCGACTTATCCAGTTTGACATGATTGGATTTTCAACGAAGACAACCGTAACACTCACGGCCTTCGGAAGTCAGAATACCTATTCCTCTCACCCGAGTGTCCCTCAGGATTTCCGGAACCTGACACTCGCAGACCCGCAAGTTGACAACGAAGAACCACCTATTGAAATACTAATCGGCGCGGACCATTATTGGAAAATTGTAAAACTGGAACAACCGATGTCAATCACGCCTTCCCTCGTACTGCTACCTACAGTCTTCGTCTGGGTACTAACGGGAAACCGGTCTGGAGCTTCAGTAAATCAGGTTACGACGCACCACGTCTCAGTCACTAATAGTGAGATATCTGCAGAAACCATGCGAAGATTCTGGGATCTGGAAACAATTGGGATTCGCGATACACAAGACAGGACACTGAACGATACGGATGCCGCTATCCTTCACAAATTTCATGAGACACACCGGATCCTAGACGGAAGAAGAGTTGTATCACTTCCAAGAAAAAAGGACATCGTCTTGTCTGATAACCGGTCAACAGCTGAGAAAAGATTTCAGAGCCTTGAGAAACGATTGAATCAAGATGCGGACTTCCAAACTATGTACCACACGCACATGTTGGACTACATAACGAAGGGGCAAGTAGAAATAGCTCCGATGTATGAGACTCCCGGAAACGTCTTCTACCTACCACATCACGCTGTGAAGAAGCAAAAGAGAGAGGGCATAAAATGGAGGATCGTGTTCGATGCCTCTTCTCATGAACGAGGCCAACCAGCATTAAATGATGCCCTAGAGATGGGACCAAATCTGCTGCCTGAAATTCTAGCGACGTTGCTCCGTTTTCGAATGCGTCCAAGTGCCATTGTCTGCGATGGAAGTCAAGCCTTTCTACAGCTATCCCTAGATGAAAACGACAGAGATCTCACAAGATTTCTGTGGTACCGAGTCCAAACCACCACTGATGGCACGTACCAGATCACCAGAGACGTCATAACGTATCGCTTCACTCGATTACCGTTTGGACTTACCTGCAGCCCCTTCCTTCTGTCCGCTACTCTACGAGAACTGGTTACACTGCATCAGGAGAAATATCCCACTGCAGCAGCACTCCTGGATGGTTGTACCTTTATGGACGACTTCGCAAGGGAGCGTCGATAATGATAACTTGGCCGCCGTCGTCTACTATGAACTCACAGGCCTACTTCGACACATCAAACTTCCGTTGTCGAAATGGTTTACAAATTCAGAGCCACTGAGAGCCATCTGGAGAGCAGAAGGTCGAGAGGTGAAATCGGAAACACGAGTCCTTGGTGTTAATTGGAATACGGAATCTGACTACCTCTTCGCAACTCCAGACGATATGACCGCCGTACTACTTGACCAGCCAGCAACTAAACGCCACCTTCTGCAAGTTACTGCCAGAATTTACGACCCTCTAGGGCTGTTTTCCCCCGTCCTGATCACCGGAAAGATCCTCTTCCAAGACACTTGGTGCAAGGGACTGCAATGGGATGAAATTCTCCCAACTGTCCTAAGCCAGAGGTGGCAAGCTTGGACATCTAACCTGCCGTATTTGTCTTCCATCCGCATTCCAAGATGGATTGGTATATCTAAGTTTAACGACGATTTATCCGTGCACGTGTTTTGTGATGCTTCCGAAAGGGCATATGGTGCTGCGCTGTACGTTCGGATGACTTCCAAAAACACTTCTTCCGTCACGCTGGTTTGCAGTAAAAACCGATTATCTCCCGTGAAGAAAGTCACACTCCCCAGACTGGAATTGCTTGCAGCCTTGCTGGGATCCCGTCTTCTTCACTACTTTTGCCAAGAGACTGGAGTTGAGTCCGCTTGTGCCACCTTATGGAGTGACTCAACCGTCACATTAGGATGGATCCGCAACAATCCAAACCGCTGGAAGACCTTTGTCTGCAACCGTGTGACAGAGATTCAGACGCATACCGTGTCCAGTCAGTGGAGACACTGCCCCGGCATCGACAATCCTGCTGATTGCCTCTCCAGAGGAATTACAGCCCAAGATCTAGCTTCGAGGGATTCATGGTGGCAAGGACCTTCTTGGCTTGCCGAACATCCAAACTCCTGGCCCCGTGACGTCACTGTCCCGGACATGACTCTGCCAGAAGAAAAGAAGACGTCTCAAGTCCTAGTAGCCACAGCTCCAGAACCATTGCTCCTCGCGTCACGTTTCAGTTCGTACTGGAAGTTATTACACGTTACCGCATGGGTCCTACGTTTTGTTACGTGTATGAAGAAGAAACAACAGGGCAGCGGAAATTATTTAACTGCCGAAGACATCGAGAATGCCAGAGTGTATTGGATACGTCAGGTTCAAGAGGAATGCTTCACTGCTGAACTGGCAGCCTTGAAGAAAAACCATCAGTTGCCAAAATCATCCAAGATTTTGCGATTCAATCCCTTCTTACAAGATGGTATTATTCGTCTTGGTGGCCGCCTCCAATTTGCAGACTTGACAAATGCTGAGAAACACCCAGTGCTTTTGGATGGATCGCACACTTTCACGCACCTGCTAATTCGGCAGACCCATATCAGACTTCATCACTTGGGCGTACGCATAATACTCACTGAACTTCGCAATGAATTTTGGATTCTACGAGCCCGCCAAATCATCAAAAAGGTGTTGCATGGATGCCTGCCGTGCAAAATATCCCACAAGAAAAGGTGTGAGGAGGTAGAAGCCCCATTGCCTTTAGATCGCGTCCGTCCTAGTCGACCATTTACTGTGACCGGAATCGACTTCGCAGGCCCACTCTATGTCAAGTCAGAGAACACGACCAAGAAGGTTTACATCGTTCTGTTCACGTGTGCAACTGTGAGAGCTATACACCTGGAACTCTCAACGGACTTAACAACCGACAGATTCTTAATGGCCTTTCAACGCTTCGTAGGGCGACGAGGTGTCCCACACACTATATATACCGACAATGCCCAAACATTCCAAGCAGCGAACAGAGAACTCCAACTCTCAGACGTGCTCAACAGTCCGAAGACTCATGAATATATGGCACATCACAATGTGACGTGGAAGTTTATAGCTCCACGGGCGGCTTGGTGGGGAGGATGGTGGGAGAGAATGATTGGCTCCACTAAGCGCTGCCTTAGAAAGGTTCTAGGTCGTTCACAGGTCGATGAAGAGGGTCTCCGCACAGTTCTGATCAGCATTGAAGCCACCCTGAATTCACGTCCCATTGTTCAAGACGAAGGTAACTCTGAAGTGTTAACACCCTCACATTTCCTCAACGGCGAGAAACTCACGACAATTCCAGTTGGACCTGAGCCAGTAAATAAGAAAGACCTTACAAGGGAATTTCGCATGAAGATGAAAATGGTTGAAGACTTTTGGCGAAGGTGGAAAAAGGAATACCTCCTTCAGCTGCGGAACTACCATGAGGTCAGGTCTCCAACTGGTAAACATCCGAGACTTCGTGTAGGAGATGTTGCCCTCTTACAAGAAGACGTCCTGCCTAGCCATATGTGGAAAAGAGCCCGAGTCGACGAAGTCCTTCAGGGAAGAGACGGCCTAGTGAGGACAGCCATCCTGCGTCTGCCAGATGGTTCAAGAATCAGCCGACCGGTGCAACTGGTGATTCCTCTCGAAATCGACCAGGGTGGGGAGGATGTTGAGGTTTGAATGTACAAGCAAACGACACCTACCGGACAGACTTGTAACTAAGTGGAGTTTTACGCTTGTAGATTCCCTTTTGTTTTGTAAGTAGTAGTAAATAAAGTGTTGTAAGAAAGACGTAGTTATTATTTGCACGTTACAACTCAACATGCAAGCAGCCAGCACATATTCGTCCTGCCAAGCATGAGTTGCCAGCCTGAATCTCAGCTGTTAACATGGTGGGACAGTTCCTGAAAGACAAGCTAAAAGAGATAGGGCAAAAGACAAGAAAAGTATGCCTGTCAGCTAACACAATTTCAATACTATAATCAGAGAAGAAAAGCAGTCCACAGAATACTAGGAAATAATGGAAAGCAATGCAGAATTCCTATTCAGGACGTTGGAAACCATTTCTCCTCTCTCTGTTCAAATAACAACGATTTCATACGAAATGATCATCCAAGTTCATTGTGCCCATCAGAACGAATCACTTTGGATGCCACCTATCAACTCATCATCCCCAAGGAAGAGGTCATTTCCGCAGCGAAAGGTATAGCTGTCGATACATCGCTAGAACCAAATCATGTGTTGATGAGGGTTGTGAAAGATGATTCCGTTTGTGATATTATTGCTATAATAGCAACGGGAATGTTAATAACGTCCCATGTTCCTCTGTGCTTTCAAAAAGCAAGAACTGTCTTGATGTACAAGTCAGGCGATGATAAAGTTGCGTCAAATTGGAGGCCCATCCGGTCAGTTTTACGTAAGGTTATCGAGAGAGTTCTAGATTGCCGGTTGAGAGAATCCGTGACATTGAACGATAATTAGAAGGGATTCACTGCCTCACCCGGCCCGATAACTAATACAACATTGCTACAGGCGATGAACGTGAAAACTGATTCAACCATAGTTTTCCTCGACATCCAAGAGGCCTTTGATAACATAGGCCATGACCAGCTGAGAAGAGCACTAGAAAATTCTGCTGCTCCATGTAGTATGAGGACAGGTGTCTTCCAAGGTTCACCATTGTAACCTACGCTTTATAGTATTGCCACGGAACATATTCTGGGCGAACTCTCACAGGAACCAATAGCTAGGGAATTTGGGTTTCCACTTGTAGAAGGTCTGAAGCCTCTCACAGTAGTGAGATTTGCCGATGACACTGTTATTGTCGGTAAAGACAAGGATTCTGCACAAGATATGACTGAAACAGCAATGAGAAGATTCGAAGATGTAGGCCTGAACATCAATATGTCTAAATCAGCGTCTATCAACATATCTAAAGGTAAGATTACTGATGGGTTAATGTCTGTCTTCGGTGGAGATATAAAAGCGATATCGCAACACAAGTCCATCAGATATCTTGGAGTGAATTTTCCGAACGGAATTACCTCTGATTTACAGAGAACGATGCAGGATCTACGTCTCAAACTGGAGTCACTCTCATCTTCTCCTCTCCTTCAGACAGATCAAAAGTTCACCGTCATACATTTTTCCATATGCTCAACATTGATTTATCCGTATCTGACATTTGCGCTGAACTGTATTCCTCTGACATTCCTGGAAGACAGCGACAAAATGATAAAATACACGCTGAAATAAATACCCCAGCTTCCTACCGATACACCTGAGAGTATGATATACACACACCGGAAGTTCAAATGTCTAGGACTTTTCCGATCACAGTGGGAAGCTCTCCTGCAACAGATTAGCGTCCTTGTCACTCTAAAAATAAATGGCAACCTTTACATTTTGAGAAGTAGGCATCTCTCTGAGGAGAGTAACGAATGCCTACAAAACCTGCACATTTCACGTTGCATCAGCTTATTCAATTCCAAAAGTGGTCTTTTGGATTCAAAGAAAATAAGACAATTGCTGAGAGATCAGGAATTCCAAAAATGGTGCCAGTTTTCTCAAAAAGGTGGAGGTGTTATATTATTTAAAGAAAACCTCTCAGCGAACAGGTGGATAATACACCGTGATGGCCTGTCTTGCAGTGACTGGCGTGATGCTCTAAAGCTGACCCCCAATGTCGCAGCCGTTCGAGCCGTGCCAGGCAGGTCCTAGGAAAATAACCGTTGTCGGCATTGTCACAACTAAATAGAAACCATTTCTCATGTCCTGGGATACTGTCCCTTCGACGAAACCCTGCGACTCACTAGACACCATGCCATACGGAGCCAGTCATTACAGATGCTGGTTACACAACGCACGAAGAGGTCCATTGATTGCTGGAGAATGGCGGCACCCATAGGACCGATATAATAGCGTTCAAATATAACAACAATGGATATAACATCGATCCTAAGGTTCGGTTTGAATTGCACGCTAATCAGTCCAACGAAGAACACGAGGAAATGAAAACTATCTACGAACCAACTATCCCCTTCTACAGACGTGAATACCGACTGGATAGCATCGAGGTTATTGGCCTCATGATCGGTGCAAGAGGTCCAATTCCATAGTTCTTAGAAGAATTCCGACCAAGAATCAACCTACCAGAGTCGTTAACAAAAACTGTGGTCCGCAAAGCCTCGAAAGGTTCATTATCCAACTGAGGAATCGTTTGTATAGTCGTAAATGTATATAGTACACTTTGTCCTGCTGGGCAACCTACTTATGGGAGAAGTGTTTATTCTGCCTCGGCGGGATTTATGTCGCGCGCCGCCGCCCTGCTTTAAGATGTTGGAAGTGTCGTCCTTCCTGTGTTATACGGGCACTGTGTCTGGTAACCACATTCTAACTGACGCGAGTGAGTTATACCACTGTAATGTTTCTGATTGTATTTTCTATGTAAAAGGTCTGGTTTCATCTTAGAGGTCGTGTGAGCAGTCATAAATCTCGGTATTGGTGTGCAGAAAATCCTAATGATGTTTATGAAGTCCCTCATTATGATAGGAAGATTAGTATTTGGTGTGCTATCAGTTCAAGACGAATAACTGGGTCTAACATTTTAGAGACGACTGTAAATGCAGAGAGGTACCAAATGAAATTTTGGCCCCTTTTGTCCATAAGTCAAGGGAAGAAGTACACGTGGGTGTTTTCAAAAAGATTCAGTCCCTGTTCATACAGCAGAAGATTCCCTTCTTACAATCTCGGAAGTGTTTGCAGACAGAGTGATCAGTACCGATCTATTTCCCCCCTCGGTCTCCAGATCTAACAGTGTGCGATTTTTACTTGTCGGGTAAACTGAAAGAAAAAGTGTATCGAACAAATCCTCACACATTGGAGGAACCGAAAGAAAACATTACGAATACAATCAGAAACATTACAGTGGAATAACTCACTCGCTTCAGTTAGAATGTGGTTACCAGACACAGTGCCCGTATAACACAGGAAGGACGACACTTCCAGCATCTTAAAGCAGGGCGGCGGCGCGCGACATAAATCCGGCCGAGGCAGCTGCCGTAGCGCAGAGTACAAACACCGTGCGTTCGGTCTGAGTTTATATGAGAGACTCTGTATACCATATGGAACCTTCAAAATACTCTCCGTTAGCATTGGTACATGCATCGCATTGAATCCCGGTTGTGCTGATGCACGCCGCAATGATAACCGCAGTGTGTTGGTAGTTTGACTCGAGTATACTCTTACATAGACAGCACGGCATAATAGAGAGAGGGCCAAGCGTACAGTAGGTCAGTTACCGCTCAACGATACTGATCTATCTTGAAATCCCTACAGAGTCGATTTCCCCAGAACATACAATGTTTAACATTCCTCCACCTTTCACTCATTATTTCCAACACTAGCAGGCTATTATTAATATTATTATTATTATTATTATTATTATTATTATTATTATTATTATTATTATTATTATTATTATTTGCTTGTTTACAATCATCCGTCATTATGGCGTCTGTTGAGTAAAAATCGTTCCAGATATAGCTGCGTTTATCTATTAGAATCTGGAAAGTGCTCTCGTAGGCCTTAGTGCTTGGCAGATGTATCTGCATTCTGGTGTCTTCTACAAAGAAAGTTTCTTTTGGTAAGACATAGTCCAGTCTTGATGGTCCTGTCTTCCCGATACCCAGAATTCGTTTCATATAACGAGCTGTAACTTTCTCTAGCGTTATGAAGTCGTTAATTTTAATATTATCCCAGATTATATAGATCCAACAAGTTGCTATTGGTGCTATAGCTCTTTTAAATAATATAAGTGCTGTTTATGTTGAAACTTTTCGTCGTTGTTAAATGTTGTAAATCGCTTTTATTGCTGATGTTGTCCTGTTTTTTTTTTGATATGAATGTTAAAAGATGCCAATGTTGTTTGAAGAGTGACTACGTGATATTTGAATGTTGGTACTACTTCTAGAGGTTTATTTTGAAGGGTCAATGTATCGTCTGGAGAGAGCTATTAACAAAGAGAATACCCTTACTCAGCACTTCCTGTCATTGTCTGGGCAATACACCATTCCCAAACACTATCAGGCTATTAACAAAGGGAATACCCTTACCCAACCCTTCCTGTCCTTATCTGGGCAACACACCATTCCCCAACACTATCAGGCTAATAACAAACGGAATACCCTTACTCAACACTTCCCGTTCTTGTTTAGGCAACACACTATTCTCTTACACTAGCAGGCTAATAACAAAGGGAATACCTTTACTCAGCACTTTCCGTTCTTGTTTAGGCAACACACTATTCTCTTACACTAGCAGGCTAATAACAAAGGAAATACCTTTACTCAACACTTCCCGTTCTTGTTTAGGCAACACACTATTCTCCAACACTAGCAGGCTAATAACAAAGGGAATACCCTTACTCAGCACTTCCCGTTCTTGTTTAGGCAACACACTATTCTGCAACACTAGCAGGCTAATAACAAAGGGAAAACCTTATTCAACACTTCCTGTTCTTGCCTGGACAACACACCATTCTGCAACACTAGCAGGCTAATAACAAAGGGAATACCCTTACTCAACACTTTGTCCTTGTCTGAACAATACACCATTCTGCAAAACTAACAAGCTATTAACACAGGCAATACCTTTACTCAGCACTTCCCGTTCTTGTCTTTCCTACACACCAGGCTATTCAGCGTCACTGCCTTATAATTTACAGTATGACAATATACGCACTAGAGTCACTATGAGCGAGCGAGTTGGCCGTGCGGTTAGGAGCGCAGCTGTGAGCTCGCATCCGGGAGATAGTGGGTTCTAGACCCACTGTCGGCAGCCCTGAAGATGGTTTTCCGTGGTTTCCCATTTTCACACCAGGTAAATGCTGGGGATGTAGCCTACCTTAATTAAGGCCACGGCCGTTTCTTCCCCATTCCTAGGCCTTTCCTGTCACATCGTCGCCATAAGACATATCTGTGTCGGTGCGGCGTAAAGCAACTAGCAAAAAAAAGAAGAAAAAGAAAACTACGTTTCATTATGCTCTTCGTAGACGGTCATTTAGTGTTGCTGTGGTGCACTACTGCGGAGAGTTTGCATCACAATATATTGCTAGTCCCAGCAAGAGGCGGTCGCGCACATACACTTGAAGTAGAACTACGGTCCCTTTTGTGAAGGGTATTTGAATGCCAGCTGCGGAACTTGTCAGTGTCGTAGTTTTAGCAACTAGAAATTCCAAGTTTTGCCAACAATTATTAGGCAAAGCCGCTAGCTAAACATTTGAAATGATCAAATCGAAATCGCCTGGATCACCACGACCGGAAAAAAGGGCAAATATGCAGGTCAAAAGACTATAATTTTGATCCTTGAATACTGTAAGCGCCAGTCCAAGAAGTTATTGACTGTAATACACACATGTACGCTGTGTTGCCTAAAATGTAGGCGCCAGTCCATGAACTTACAGAATGTGCTAGTAGGCTATACGTAAGGGCATAGCTGTTATGTCCTACTAGCAACTATTACTTTTACAATTTTCTTTTATGTGGAGGTGTCGGAGTTTTATCATGTGCCAGAAAGTCTAAATGAGACTGATATATCTCAGCACCTTCAAATACTAGCGGACAGATTTCGGATCGAATTCATCAATTTGAGAACGGAAGGCCAGCGCTGATCCATCTGAACAACTTAGCCCGGTACAATATATTGTTGTAGTCTTGATAATTATTGCTTAAAGAAGAAATAAAAGAGGACAACCATTCTGTCATAACATTTCCGAGATGAAGGTATCGATAAGACAGGAAAGAGTCCCTAGACCTCGCAAATGTAATACTGTTGGGGTCGGAGGGAAACAAGATCTGACCGAGGGAGGTTGGATATGGCACATGAGAGCGAAAAGCTTGCCACAATTAAGTGGAATCAATGACAGACACAGATACGAGTCTAGTGATGGTCCTCGCAACGAAAGGATTTACTGTGGTTGTTTTTTACTGCACCTGACGGGGGAGGAGTGGGATGATGGTTTAGGGAGGTAAGGATGCAGTGCCTAGGGAAACTACTACTATTAAATAGTTTCATATGGGGCCGATGACCTTCGATGTTAGGCCCCTATAAACAACAAGCAAATATTTTCATTCATCCCCTGAACCGGGAGGCGGGCTCTCTAGACGGTGACGCCATCTCTCAGGCCAGGAGATTTGTATCGAAGAAGGAGATGTGCGGTGAAGGTGAGAGGGTTGGCGGCCTATACTTGGAAATGATCTGGCATTGGCCTTAATGCACGAGAATGGAAAACCACGGAAGACTACTCTCAGGACAGCTGATGGTGGGGACCAGCTCATCTCCGTCTCTCAAATACAGAGGCGTAGAGCCACGGTATAGCTGTGGCCACCCCTCCTCTGCTCGGTTGGCCGGTCGGAGTACAGAGCTGTCGTATCACGGACCAGCCGTGGCCACCCCTCCTCATCTCGGTTGACCGGTCGGAATGCAGGCTATCAGATCACGGATCAGCCGTGACCACCCCTCCTCTCGGTTGGCCGGTCGGAGTGCAGAGCTGTCGGACCAGCCGTGGCCACCCGTCCCCTGCTCGGTTGGCAGGTCGGAGTGCAGAGATGTTGGACCAGCCGTGGCACTTGTGGGGCGAGACAGTCCTTGTATCCGCCGACCCTAGAGAAGCTGCACTTTTGAGGTCCTTCGCCTTCTTTTGCCGACACCTTCATTCTTTGGAAGGTGAGAACATGTTTCCTGTGATTAGTGTCAAAAGGCGATCACTTTCCAGTTGTACTTCATTTTGAAAACAATAGCCACCACCAACCATCATCACCTTCAAATGGTGTTGTCTAGTGGTTGAGTCACGTTTCAGATACGTAAGTTTGCGTCTGATAAAAAACAAACAATTGTTTTAGGCGATATTTAGTCTGGACACGTCTCAAAGAAGACACGGAACTCGCAGTCCGCATGACTGAAATATTAACTGTCTGCACCTGCCTGCTTATTTCCGGATATAATCACCTACCATTATTTTACACAAACAACAAGTTATAACCTAAATGTAACTGTTTTGATAATTCATGGCTTTCATTATCCTTTGATTCTAGTCCTATCAGTTTCTTAACCCTCAACTGATATGATACATCTGCGAGACGGCTGACGTACTTTCACCACGGATATCCTCTTTCCTTCCGGGGGTTCTGCTAAATTTTTGAAACAACTCCAGGCAAAATTCAGGCAAGCAATTCAATGTTGGAAACATTCTAAGGATATGAGATACGAATTTTACGTAAATAAAATATAACGAAGTATGAGAACATATTCTTTATTTATTCCTAAAAATTACCATCCTTTTCTTAATCACCGTTATCCGATCGGTTAGATTAGCGGTTTGCCTTTCTTCTACCACTACGAGCGCTAATGTTTTTTTTTACAAGTCGTTTTACGTCGAACCGACACTTACGGCTACTATGGGACAGGGAATGGCTAAGAGTGGGAAGAAAGCGGCCGTGGCCTTAATTAAGGTACAGACCCAGCAGTTGCCTGATGTGAAAATGGTAAACCACGGAAAACAATCTTCAGGGCTGCTGACAGTGGGGTTCGAACCCACTATCTGCCGAATACTGGATACTGGACGCACTTAAGCGACTGCAGATGTCGAGCTCGGTGAGCGCTAATGTGAGTCAATGCAGAGTTTCACTTAAGCTCTTATATTTACATTCCGAGTGAACATTCTTTAAAAAAATAAAAAAAACGCCTGAGGGTATTGAACCAAGGAACACATTACAAAAATAATAATTTAAATAATTAAGCTAGGATTTGAATAAAAAAGAAAACGAGTAAAGAAACAAGCGGTTTTAGGCTGGTTTTACGGAACATCACTTAGACCGCAAGTGATTTTCCGAATGTGTTCTTTTTGTTTGATAGAGATATCCGAGACTTACAATTTGAAACCTTTCCCGGCCATTGATCCCTTTAACTTTCGGCGGAATTGAGGAAATTGCTTAATTTTAAGTTTTTGAAGTATGGCGGCCCCTACTTCGTCGGCTAAAAAATGTTTCCAACATTAAAATAAAAAAGTAGTGTCTCACTTTGCGATGATGGAAATTGTGAACTCTAATCAATACGGATTGTGGACATAAAGATGTACATTTGTATTTTATGTTTTCCAGTAATGTTATTTTTTTTCCTTTACTGGTTCTTTATAGAAGACTGGTTAGCGGAGAAATGATCATAAACATTTCTTTTCTAGAATTTCGAAAAAGTGGGCAGGTCCACTTTCTGTAGCTTTATTATAGTATTTTTGTATTTTTTTCAGGGTTTGCATTTTTTAATTTTAAGTTTGTGTGTGTGATGTGAATGAAACAAATTGTTAAAGGAATTATGTTGAGTTTCACAACAAACGCGAGGTAGTGATCATAACTATAGCTCATTCCACGTTAAGAAAGTAGTGTTGCTCTTATGGACCTACAAGGAGTGAACACACCCCCTCGGAGACACCCATAATTACTCGTGATTAAGGGATATTATACGTAACATTGTCCGCCTCTGTGGTGTAGTGGTTAGTGTGATTAGCTGCCACCCCCGGAGGTCCGGGTTCGATTCCCGGCTCTGCCACGAAATTTAAAAAGTGGTACGAGGGCTGGAACGGGCTCCACTCAGCCTCGTGAGGTCAACTGAGTAGAGGTGGGTTCGATTCCCACCTCAGCCGTCCTGGAAGTGGTTTTCCGGGTCCACTCAGCCTCGTGAGGTCAACTGAGTAGAGGTGGGTTCGATTCCCACCTCAGCCATCCTGGAAGTGGTTTTCCGTGGTTTCCCACTTCTCCTCCAGGCGAATGCCGGGATGGTACCTAACTTAAGGCCACGGCCGCTTCCTTCCCTCTTCCTTGCCTATCCCTTCCAATCTTCCCATCTCTCCACAAGGCCCCTGTTCAGCTTAGCAGGTGAGGCCGCCTGGGCGAGGTACTGCTCATTCTCCCCAGTTGTATCCCCCGACCAAGAGTCTGAAGCTCCAGGACACTGCCCTTGAGGCGGTAGAGGTGGGATCCCTCGCTGAGTCCGAGGGAAAAGCCGAACCTGGAGGGTAAACAGATGATGATGATACGTAACATTTTCTTTTGTCATAAATATAATCGTGTGGAGGAAGCTCAATGGCAGGGACAGCCATCGCTTCGTTGCTTTTCTTCATCTGCTGTGTTGTTCTGGTACCAGCCTCGCGTAGTCTCTCACTTTGTGATCCGCCGGCAGCTCACTTCTCTAGTTTAATTTAATTTCGTGTGACTATTTCTAGCCGAGTGCAGCCCTTGTAAGGCAGACCCTCCGATGAGGGTGGGCGGCATCTGCCATTTGTAGGACACTGCGTGTTATTGTGGTGGAGGATAGTGTTATGTGTGAGTTGCAGGGATGTTGGGGACAGCACAAACACCCAGACCCCGGGCCGTTGGAATTAACCAATGAAGATTAAAATCCCCGACCCGGCCGGGAATCGAACCCGGGACCCTCTGAACTGAAGGCCAGTACGCTGACCATTCAGCCAACGAGTCGGACTCTTCTCTAGTGAAGTCATCTACAGTATTAATTTGTCGCGTGTGTGCTTTTAGGATTTAAATCAGTGCGTATTTGTCTTGTGTTGAGTGGAAGTTGGTTGTACAGAAGTTGTTACTGAAGGTTTTGGTGTTGTGGTGTGCAGCGATACGTCACGGCATAAGTTGTATTGACAAAAATATTTGCCGTGTGTTTTATTTGTACATTGTTTTGTTATTTAGCTGTTCTTTCTTAAACGCATTTTAATTTTACAACATTTTTACGACTGCATTTAATTTTTACTATTATTTTTGTGAGCGATACGACAGCAGCCAACGCCCGTAGCCGGGTTGAAACACCGAATCCCGTGAGATCTCCGAAGTTAAGCAACATTGGGCGTGGTCAGGAGTTGAATGGGTTGCCACGCACTGTTGGTGGGGGGTAAGGGAATGGAGAAGCGGAAAGGAACTGGCCACCCTACCGCACGTAAACTCCCGCTCAGGAACACCTCTGCGGAGGTTCGGACCTGCCTTCGGGCAGAATAACCCTTACCTAATACGACAGCACAGTACTACCCCGCCTTGCTTGGGTAAATTTATTAAATGCAATTAAATGCATCCGTCACGCCTCGAGCCCTAAAAAGAATATACAGTAAGTTTTCTTTTTTCTCCCCCAAACTGCCTTACACTTCAATGCTGAGGTTTTCCATATGCCGTAGTGTACCTCTGATTCCGTACAAACCAAATATAGCCCATGTAAAAAAGGTCATGAAAGTAATTTTCAGCTTAGTTTCTTCTGCTTTCTATCTTGAACTTAAATACTGAATTTCACAAATTTATGTGCCGCCGGTTTTCCGTGGTGTTGTTGAGCAGAGCTGTTCGATATGGCAACCTGTTGTCATAAGAACAATACTCTAACATAGAATGAACTATAGAAAGAAGGAGAGACCTACTAGAGGGATAATGCTAGGAAAGGAATAGTTTAGGAAGGTGGAGAATTTGAAGTGTCTGGGAAGAATCAAAGAGAAACGTGGAAGAAATTATAAGGAAATAATCGAGCATGCAAGACAAGGAGGAGAGTTCATGAAAAGTGTCAGAAGCCTGGTTTGGAACAAGGATGTCCTTCAGAGAAGCAAACGAGTAATGAACGGGACGTGGGCTACTGTGTACCTATCCTGACGTATGCATCAGAAACTTGGGTAATGAGGCAGAGAGCTGTGATAGTGACGAGGATACAGGCAAGTGAAATGAAATTTCTGAGAAAGAGGATAGGTGTGACAAGAATGGATAAGATGAGAAATAGAGACATAGTAAGTGAAGAGCCACTGCAGAACAGGGTAGAAGCATCTAGACTGCGATGGTATGGATACATGAAGAGATTAGAAGGGCCAACGAGGGAGGAGGTGGCAGTCATCCCCCCACACTGTGGAGCACAAAGTATATTTTTCTGTTTTAGCCACCTGGATTTTTAAATTTTCGGAAGACTGAAGAACCTAACAGTTATTAAGAAAGTCCCCTAAAACTAGGACATTATAAAAATGCAATTTATACAATCTCTATTCTTTTCCAGCTAATTTCTTCTTTTAATTATTAAGAAAAATACTTATGGGAAATACGCACAAAATGTTCGTTGCAACTAACCGATTCGTACGGCGCCACAGCAGGTAGTGGAGACTCGCGCAGCAGCGTGTAGGATATAGGCTATTGTGAGGATGTTTACCAGGGGTATATTTTTTGACAAGGCCATTGACACTGAGGTATGATTCACTCGCTTGCCGCGCGCATTCGTCAATCTGGCAGTCCCACTCTGTAAATGTAGGCTATCTGTTCAGTTCTATCTGGTATGTTACTTTGTTAGTGTGTAGTAAAATACTAAATGACTTTTTAATTGTATAATCACGGCGAACTTCTATTTAATTCTAATACACGTGTATTTATTGTCCCTTTCGTGAAAGGTTTATTGTACTATTATTACCACACTACAGACTGGCTCCACGGCTAAATGGTCCAGAGGGTCCCGGGTTCGATTTCCGGCGGGGTCGGAGATTTTAACCATAAATGGTTAATTCCCTTGGCTCGGGGACTGGACTTGTGCTGCCCCCAACATCCCTGCAACTCACACACCACATATAACACTACTCTTCACCACAATAACACGCAGTTACCTACACATGGCAGATGCTACCCACCCTCATCGGAGGTTCTGCCTTACAAGGGCTGCACCCGGCTATAAATAGCCACACGAAATTATTATTACCACACTACCGGGCGAGTTGGCCGTGCGGTTAGAGGCGCGCGGCTGTGAGCTTGCATCCGGGAGATAGTGGGTTCGAATCCCACTGTCGATAGCCCTAAATATGGTTTTCCGTGGTTTCCCATTTTCACACCAGTCAAATGCTGGGGCTGTACCTTAATTAAGGCCACGGCCTCTTCCTTCCAACTCCTAGGCCTTTCCTATCCCATCGTCGCCATAAGACCTATCTGTGTCGGTGCAACATTAAGCCACTATCAAAAAAATTTATTACCACACAACAGTTGGTAGACTGTCAACCTTTACGTTTCTATCGAAATTCGCTCAAAGAGCATTAAAACTTACAATTTTGTAGCCTTTATTTTTTCAATTTTGATATCCTCCCCCCCCCCCGCTATAGATCTCATACAAGGGTACTTTTGTTCTCTACTTTTTCACCCCCCCCCCCACTTGTAACTCCCAGTCGCCACTACTGACCTGAAGAGGAAAGGATACCCAGGAGGATGCAGGAAATAGAGATAACAGGAAAACGACCAAGAGACAGATGGGTGAAAGAGTGTGTAGTGAGAAGAAGAGAGGACGAGGGAGAAGCGTGGTGGGAAGACAAGAGGAAATGCAGAGGCTTATGATGATGATGAAAGAAAAATGAAATGGCGTATGGCTTTTGGTGCCGGGAGTGTCCGAGGACAAGTTCGGCTCGCCAGATGCAGGTCTTTGGATTTGACTCCCGTAGGCGACCTACACGTCCTGATGAAGATGAAATGATGATGAAGGCGACACATACAGCCAGTCCCCGTGTCAAAGGAATTAACAAATTATGGTTAAAATTCCCGACCCTGCCGGAAATCGAACCCGGGACGCCTGTGACCAAATGCCACCACGCTAACCATTTAGCCACGGAGCCGGACATGATGATGTTAGGAAATATTGTTAAATTTAATAAAAAATACTTAGAGCCTATCAGACACCCTGATACCAGTTCAGAGTTAACTTCAGAGTAAAAACATAATAATAATTTGGTGTGCGTATTTTTTGCCGAAGCCGGCCCCGTGGTGTAGGGGTAGCGTGCCTGCCTGTCACGCGGAGGCGCCGGGTTCGATTCCCGGCCAGGTCAGGGATTTTTAGCTGGACCTGAGGGCTGGTTCGAGGTCTACTCAGCCTATGTGATTAGAGTTGAGGAGCTAACTGACGGTGAGATAGCGGTCCCGGTTTAGAAAGCCAAGAATAACGGCCGAGAGGATTCGTCGTGCTGACCACACGACACCTCGTAAGCTGCAGGCCTTCGGGCTGAGCAGCGGTCGCTTGGTAGGCCAAGGCCCTTCAAGGGCTGTAGTGCCAAGGGGTTTGGTTTGGTTTGGTTTATTTCTAGCCGAGTGCAGCCCTTGTATTGCAGACCCTCCCGATGTGGGTGGGCGGCATCTGCCATGTGTAGGTAACTGCATGTTATTGTAGTGGAAGATAGTGTTATGTGTGGTGTGTGAGTTGCAGGAATGTCATGGACAGCATAAGCACCTCGCCTCCGAGCCATTGGAATTAACCAATGATAGTTAAAATCACCGATCCGGCCGGGAATCGAACCCGGGATCCCTTGAACCTATGTCCAGTATGCTGACAATTCAGCCAACGAGTCAGACAACTACAGAGTAAATAAAATTGTACATTTATCTTTACACTGAAACTTTTTCCCCATACTTCGATTTTGTCTCGGGTGAGACATACAAAGTTCGAAAATAGTTTCAGTTCAACGTTTGTCTGTCTCTTTGTTTGCTTGTTAAAACGACAATGGGAAACAGCAAAACATAATTTTTGGAATTTCGGTATTTGAGCTCCAGCTTGTGTTGTACGATGAAATAATGTGCATTTCTTCAGAGTGATCTAGAGCTACCACTTAAGTCAGTTTATTAGCTCATGGCCGTGCAGAACAAAAATGGAAGATAGAAAGTAAATTGTCTGCCTCTGTGGTGTAGTGGTTAGCGTGATTGGCTTTTCCTGGAACTTCAGACTCTGGGTCAGGGAATACAACTGGGGAGGATGACAAGTACCTCCCCCAGGCGGCCTCACCTGCTATGCTGAAGAGGGGCCTTGTGGGGGTTGGGAAGTTAGGAGGGGATAGACAAGGAAGAGGGAAGGAAGCAGCCGTGGCCTTAAGTTAGGTACCATCCCGGCATTTGCCTGGAGGAGAAGTGGGTAACCACGGAAAACCTCTTCCAGAATGGCTGAGGAGGGAATCGAACCCCCCTCTACTCAGTTGACCTCTCGAGGCTGAGTGGACCCCGTACCCCTTTTCAAATTTCTTGGCAGAGTCGGGAATCGAACCCGGGTGTCTGGGGGTGGCAGGTAATCACGAACAATGTGAAGTGAAACAATGCATTGACTCACAGTAGCGCTCGTAGTGGTAGAATGAAGCAAACTGCTAATCTAATCGACCGGATAACGATGAGTAAGGAAAGGATTGCAATTTTTAGGAATAAATAAAGAATATATTATCATCTAATGATTATATTCCTTCCACTTGAAATAAAGCAACAAGAAATAATTTGGAATAAGCACAAATCAGGTGAGTATTCGATACGAGCCAGAATCGGCTGACTCTCGTCATTCTTTTAGCTGATGGTGTGTACAAAAATATTTGATACATTGCACAAATCGAGATTAAACCAGTTTAGTGAGTAATACTTGACACTTTGTAAGTGCTGAAGTTCAAGGTGATGGTAGTGAGAATCTATGACGACGTTCATAAGGGAAATAGAATTAGGTTCAACAATATTTCATACGGACATCCCTGGGCTTATGGAACAGATTAGTAACTTTTAGTTTCCTCTGCCCTTCAAACACCTTAACTATTTGTATTATTGAAGATAATAATCATAATGATAACAATAATAATCATAGTCCGTCCCTGTGATGAAGTGGTTAGCGTGATTACCTGCCACCCCCTGAGGCCCGGGTTCGATTCCGGGCTCTGCCACGAAATGTGAAAAGTAGTACGAGGTCTGGAATGGGGTCCACTCAGCCTCGCGAGGAGAATTGAGTAGAGGTGGGTTTGATTCCTATGTCAGACATCCTCGAAATATTTTTCCTTGGTTTCCCACTTCTCCCCCAGGAAAATGCCACTTAATGCCACGGCCGCTTCCTTTCCTCTTCCTTGTCTATCCATTCCAATCTACACATCCCCCCACAAGGCCCCTGTTCAGCATAGCAGGTGAGGCTGCCTTGACGAGGCACTGGTCCTTCTTCAGAGTTGTATCCCTGCCGCAAGGTCTCACGCTGCAGGACACTGCCCTTGAGGTTGTAGGGGGGGGATCCCTCGCTGAATATGAGGGAGAAACCAACCCTGGAGGGAAAAAGGATTAAGAAAGAAAAATAAATAAAGAATAAAAGTCATCATTGCTAATCGATTTAGTCATTTCTGAACGTCGTGACTCCACTGGTTTTTCTTTGCTGGTGTAGCATTGTCATTCCGGACACTGTTGATTCACCCGTCCGATGGGTACGTTAAGCCTTGGGCAGCCCCCTTGGTGTTATTCGACAGGAGTAGGTTGTGTGTCAGCACCTCGTTTCACTCTCTCTCCATCCCATTAGCATGTTAACACAGTCAGACCTGCAAGTCGTCATGGGAGCCAGATATTATTATTATTATTATTATTATTATTATTATTATTATTATTATTATCGCAAGTGTTTCAAGTCTTTACTTTCTAGAGAGATCTGCTGTAACATTCTCCATCCACAATTAGGCTAAATTAAAATACGAATTCCAAGATCTACCTTTTTTTTTTACATGAAATGTTATTTATTCTACTGGCATATAAAGCGATCTTTTACGTTACCACTGAGATGTTTACGTTCTGTCCTGCGTCTCGGATGGAAATTACAATCGCGTAATGTAAACTTTCGTGGCTATTGCGTACAATATTTTACTTCACACTATGGTGAATTTCTTTCTTTCTTTCTTTCTTTCTTTCTTTCTTCTTAATCATTTACCCTCCGGGATTGGTTTTTCCGTCGGACTCAGCGAGGGATCCCACCTCTACCGCTTCAAGGTCAGTGTCCTCGAGCATGGCACTTACTGTCGGGGGGATAAAACGTGGGAGAAGGACCAGTACCTCGCCCAGGCGGCCTCACCTGCTATGCTGAACAGGAGCCTTATGCGCGGATGGGAAGACTGGAAGGGATATACAAGGAAGAGGGAAGGAAGCGGCCGTGGGCTTAAGTTAGGTACCATATCGTCATTTTCCTGGGGGAGAAGTGGGAAACCACGGTGAACCACTTCGAGGATGGCTGAGGTGGGGGTCGAACCCCCTCTACTCAGCTGACCTCCCGAGGCTGAGTGGACGCCGCTCCAGCTCTCGTACCGCTTTTCAAATTTCGTGGCGGAGCCGGGAATCGAACCCGGATCTCCGGTGGATGGTAGCTAATCACGCTAACCACTACACCACAGAGGCGGACTATGTTGAATTTACTTAATTTTAATTATTAATAATAAATTTATATCGTCGTGACGCAAATCACCCAAGTTTGATCCATGCATTGACATTTTCGTGTTTTGTTGTTTGTGACCTGCTATGAGATATGTAAGACGTGCGTACATGGGATTAAGCTGTAATAAGACATAAGAAATTATGATATTTCAAGCAGCGAACAGCCCACTAACCTACCAGAGTGGAAAACATAGTCCTCTGGTCCTGGATTAATGAAGGTAATATGAAATTTGTAATATACTGTGATATGAGATATTTATCTTTTGGGAATGGATTAAGTCAATCAATCAATCAATACTGATCTGCATTTAGGGCAGTTGCCCAGGTGGCAGATTCCCTATCTGTTGCTTTCCTAGCCCTTTCCGAAATGATTTCAAAGAAATTGGAAATTTATTGAACATCTCCCTTGGTAAGTTATTCCAATCCCTAACTCCCCTTCCTATAAATGAATATTTGCCCCAGTTTGTCCTCTTGAATTCCAACTTTATCTTCATATCATGATCTTTCCTACTTTTATAAACGCCATTCAAACCTATTCGTCTACTAATGTCATTCCACGCCATCTCCCCGCTGACAGCTCGGAACATACCACTTAGTCGAGCAGCTCTTCTTCTTTCTCTCAATTCTTCCCAACCCAAACATTGCAACATTTTTGTAACGCTACTCTTTTGTCGGAAATCACCCAGAACAAATCGAGCTGCTTTCCTTTGGATTTTTTCCAGTTCTTGAATCAGGTAATCCTGGTGAGGGTCCCATACACTGGAACCATACTCTAGTTGGGGTCTTACCAGAGACTTATATGCACTCTCCTTTACATCCTTACTACAACCCCTGAACACCCTCATAACCATGTGCAGAGATCGGTACCCTTTATTTACAATCCCATTTATGTGATTACCCAAGTGAAGATCTTTCCTTATATTAACACCTAGATACTTACAATGATCCCCAAAAGGAACTTTCACCCCATCAATGCAGTAATTAAAACTGAGAGGACTTTTCCTATTTGTGAAACTCACAACCTGACTTTTAGCCCCGTTTATCAACATACCATTGTCTGCTGTCCATCTCACAACATTTTCGAGGTCACGTTGCAGTTGTTCACAATCTTGTAACTTATTTATCACTCTATAGAGAATAACATCATCCGCAAAAAGCCTTACCTCTGATTCCACTCCTTTACTCATATCATTTATATATATAAGAAAACATAAAGGTCCGATAACACTGCCCTGAGGAACTCCCCTCTCAACTATTACAGGGTCAGACAAAGCTTCACCTACTCTAACTCTCTGAGATCTATTTTCTAGAAATATAGCAACCCATTCAGTCACTCTTTTGTCTAGTCCAATTGCACTCATTTTTGCCAGTAGTCTCCCATGATCCACCCTATCAAATGCTTTAGACATGTCAATCGCGATACAGTCCATTTGGCCTCCAGAATCCAAGATATCTGCTATATCTTGCTGGAATCCTACAAGTTGAGCTTCAGTGGAATAACCTTTCCTAAAACCGAATTGCCTTCTATCGAACCAGTTATTAATTTCACTTATACATTAGTCAAAATGGTGATGGTGGCAGATTACTTGAGGCGTGAATGCATTTAGTCTGTACATGAGTAGGGAGCCACAGTGCTGCACTGACGTGGAGAAGCAATTCAACAAAGCTAACTTTGGTGTTTCTTCAAGTGATTAATGAAATTTGGGACCACTGACCCCAAGGTCCTATGTCCCATATCTGCTGGTTGGTAATTCCTATTTTCGATGTCATTTACTTGCTATATTGTAGACGTAGTATATTACATCGCTGCAACATGTGCCCTAATTTCCACTATTTCAGGAAGGTAGGAGTGTTGAAGAAAGTGGAGGAATTGAAATGTGGTGATGGCGAATTGACTTACCATTGATCGACGGGTTTAAAAGGTTATAATTGCACAAGGTGTCTGCCGTCCGTCGGACTCGCTTTGAGGTCTACAAAGGGGATTTATTATGGCGTGCGGTATTTCTGGGATGGGCATGTAATATTTCTGGGATCGGGCAGGGGTCGTGGAGTTTGGGGTACATGAAGTTAGGTTGTGCTAGTTAAGAAGGAGAGAGGGCATTTTAGAAGCTCTCTTGAGGGATGAGATTGTAATGTGTGGTTTGTTCAGTTAGGAAGTGCAGGGGTTTGATATTGGTCGAGAACGTTGCGGGTGTTTGCTACCAGCATAGTGAGCTTTGCCTACTTTTTTGATGAATGGGCAGCCTGGGTATGAGGCAGCATGTTTGCCTTGACAGTTGGCGCACTGCGCTTGATCTTGTGGAACTGTGCAAGCGGTCTGGTGGTGACATCTGTTACAGCGGGTCTCATTTGTACAGATAACCAAACATTGATTTAACTGTAGGCAATTGTAGCACATGAAAATCTGTGAAAGTCGTGAGTGAGGGTTCTTAAAGTTGGTGCGGGTTCGATTTTCAGTAGTTGCAGATTTGGGGGCGAGGGAGGTGTGTATCTGTGGTTGCGTGGGAGGTGTCTTTTTGTATGTGTTTCGCGCGATGGAATTTCACTTAGGGAGAGTTGTGAGATTGTGGGATGGGTAATGAGGGTGTCGGTTTGGATTTAGTTTTATTTAGTTTTGATAGGTTTTTCTTTTGGATTCTTTGGTTTGCGTGTAGGCTAGGAGGATGTGTAGTGGTGTTGTTTGAGAGCTGGTGTCCACTAAGGTCAGCAGTGGGGTAGTTTGAATGCTGCTCTCTAATAATTCCCGAGCATACTGTAGTTCTTCTTCTTCTTCTTATTGTTCTTCTTCTCCTTCCGGGTCTGGGTCTTGGTGAAGGGAGAAAGAATGAATAATTATGGGTTTGGGGATGTCTGTAATTTATTTATGACACATATCTGTAACAGAGTTGCACTCCAATTATAGCAGAAATTACAAAATTTAGTATTATGATATATAATACAAAACAGGAAAAGATCACGAAAAATTAACAACAGATTTTAGAAAATTATAATACACAAATTTAAACAAAATTACGAAAACAACAGTAGGCTTAAGCGTTGTTATATACAGATCAGGCTAAGGTAGTGCTGCAATTACTGGCTCCTGATTACATAAGTACGAAGAACAAAATACGGTCAAGTGCATGATTAACAGTGTAAAACTAATATCCTGAAGTTTATAGACAACTAAATTCCATTTGTGTTATTGACAAAGGGATGTGTATGTTGTATGTTGGGTATTCAGCCCGAAGGCTGGCTTGATCCTTCACAGTTCTGTCAACAGCTGTCACAGTGGAGTCACTGAAGAGGCATACTAGGGAAATAATAATAATAATAATGTTATTTGTTTTACGTCCCACTAACTACTTTTTAACTAGGGAAATAAGGAGTGAGGTAGTTTCCCGTTGCTTTCCTCACTGCTATTACATATCAGTCTGCCAAGCTCACCGAAATGCATGCACCAATCGACCCTATGAGTGATATTTTCACACCATTCATAGCAGGGAGTGGCTGCATAAGGAATGGTATTCCTAGCATCGCTCAATGAAAGTAACAAATTTATTCTAGCCCATACCAGAAGACATAATGCAAACACTACATCTCGCCAAGCAAAGGCATAGACAAAGGGATCGTGTAATTAATTCTATTTTCTTTTTATGAGATGCTATTTGTGAAGATAATTTAAGTATATTCATTAAAGGAAATCAATAAACATTTGTTGAAGTCTCTTAGGCACGTTGATAGATCTGTGTCGTGGTTTTTGAGTAAATCATTAAACGTACTACACATCCTTAGTAATGGGGAGTTTTTGTGAATTAATATGCTGGATAAGGTATTGTAAAAATACGTGGGGCTACGCAAGTTTGATTTGCTTTCATTAAAATGTATTCTGGCTGGTAGATTACCACCATCTACAACGCCATTTATAATTTTGTGTAGAAACAGTTGTTGATATAATTCTCGGCGGTGAATTTATTCTCTGTAGGATATGGTTACTGTGAAGCGGAGTTCAACCAGTCAGAGACGATTTCTAATGAAACAGGGCGGAAACTATTACAGTGCGGGAATGTGTCATTTTCCACGTTTTTTCGAGTGCGGGAAAAAGGCAATTACGTCAAAGTATGAAATAAAAACCTATTCAAGGCTGACTACCTCATAAACTACGACAAGGAAGAGTAGTGACAGTTCAGTCCCGTCACCTTTCGTACAGCATAGTTATTATTTTAGGAAACCATCTTATTCTCAGAAGTACCGGGCGAGTGGCCGTGCGGTTAGGGGCGCGCAGTTGTGAGCCCGCATGCGGAAGATAGTGGGTTCGAACCCCACTGTCGGCAGCCCTGAAGATGGTTTCCTGTGGTTTCCCATTTTCACACCAGACAAATGCTGGGGCTGTACCTTAATTAAGGCCACGGCCACTTCCTTCCCATTCCTAGGTCTTTCCTGTCCCATCGTCGCCATCCTGCATCCTTCTTTTCCTTACATGTTCCAACTTGCAAAACCAGAACTAATCCGCCCCTTCATATATCTTATTCCCGCCTCTGTCTCGTTCAAAGAAGTTTATTTATCCGCATACCAACCCTCCTTAACTCTTTATCTTCTGACAGGAACTTGGACGTTTTATCTTCGTATGCCTCCTTTAATCGATTCTTCCTTAACTTGACCTAGTTCATTTTCTTCACATTCCTTTTTTTCTCTTCTCATTGCTGTCCTCTCTTTTGTACATGATGTAATATTCATTTTTTAAACTGTACTCTGCCATTACTTATGTGTTAGATCTGTATTTATCTTCCTGTATCTAGCTATAAGTTCTTCTTTTCGTTTTACGTTCAATCTTCAGTTTTCCTCGTTGTTTCTTTTGCCTTTATATTTAGTTCTTAATTGTTGTCTCTCTACAGTTATTTTGTTATTTCCTTAGTTTTTAATTTTTTCCTCCATTTTTATCATAGGGGCTGCCTGGCCGAGGCGGTAAAGGCGTGCTCGGTTCACCCGGGAGGACGTGGGTTCAAATCCCCGTCATGATGTCGTAAAATTTAAGAAACGAGATTTCCACTTCCGGAGGTGCATATGGCCCTGAGGTTCACTCAGCATACACCAAAAATGAGTACAAGGTTAATTCCTGGGGGCAAAGGTGGCCGAACGTAGGCTTGAGCTAACCACTCGACCCCATCACGTGCCGAGGTTAACAATGGTGGAAGCCTTTACCTTCCGCTCCTCCAAGGGCCTTCATGGCCTGTACGGAGGTGACTTTGCTTTGCTTTTGCTATTTTTATCATTAGATGTTTTGTCCTCATTGTTCTTCCACTTATTTTTTTTTTGTTTGCCTTGTCCTACTCCACTGTAAATATGTTTTCCCTTTGCAGAAATCAGTAATTCGGCTTCTCGCTGTTTTGGTTTTCCAAATAAATAAATAAATAAATAAATAAATAAATAAATAAATAAATAAATAAATAAATAAATAAATAAATAAATAAATAAATAAATAAATTCATGGGTCAAGTATCGGAGCCCTTTGCCATTAAGACCGGCGTGCGACAGGGTGACAGACTGTCACCACTGCTTTTCAATCTTGTTCTAGACAAAGTCATTCGGGAATGGGAGAAGGAATTAAAAGTTCAGAAGCACTGGAAACCCATTCAGCTTGGCCGAAAGAACGATGACATTACGGTCAGTTGTTTAGCTTTAGCAGACGACCTAGCGATACTAACAGACAGTGATATTTCAGCGATCAAACAGATTGAAATCCTCAAGGAATGCGCTGAGAAAACTGGACTTAAAATCTCATTCGAGAAGACCAAGTTTATTTGCACTAAATTTGACATTCAGGAATTACAAACAAAATATGGACACATCAAACGAGTTCCATACTTTAAATATCTCGGTGAGATCCTAGAACCAACAGGGTTGGAAAAGGAAGCACAGAAAGTTCGATTACAAAAACTCAAAAGAGCATATTGGAGAACCCGTGACATCTACAACAAGAAGTGCATGTCCATACATACAAAAATCAAACATTATAATACGATGATTAAACCTGAAGTGCTGTATGCAAGTGAAATCTTGGTTCTTAATAATAAAGGTGATCTAGAAAATATCTTGAAGGAGGAAAGGAAGATCTTGAGGAAAATTCTGGGTCCAGATAAAAAGGAAGAAGGGTATAGGCTCAAATCACGTAAAGCTACGGAAAGACTGTCTAACCTTGCCGCAGACGTCAGGAAACGAAGACTGAAATTCTATGGACACGTTCACAGACTATCGTCTTCAAGGCTAACCCACAAGATTTTGACATACACCGAAAAACTGAAGAACGTACCATGGATACAATATGTCAAAAATAATCTGGAAAAGCCCAGATAGAACCATCAGAAATAGTGGACAGAAACATTTACCGTCACAAGATACATAGATGGGTAGTAAAGCCAGAGAATGAAGTCCCTAAAAGATCGGGGACTAAGTTGTCAGAAGAAAGAAAACAGGCACACAGCGAAATAATGAAAGCAATATGGTCTGTTAGAAAGGCGAATCATAGATGTAATGCGTGATCCAATAGGGTCCATACGCAATTAATAATTAATTAATAAATAAATACATAAGATCTATCTGTGTCGGTGCGACGTAAAAGCAAATAGCAAAAAGAAAAAAAATAATTCTCAGAAGTACGTTTTTCGTTTCGGACATCAAATTAGGAATATTTTAGAGAGGAAGTTGACTGGTTTTTAGAAGAATGGGCAGCTTGGGTATGAGGCAGGGTTGGGGAGATGTGAAGAAAGAAGGAGGTGGATAAAGGAAGTGAACAAGTAGGAGATGGAAGGAGATTTCTAGCCTCTTGGTTACGCATTGTATAGTTTTATTTATTTTGTTAGCTACAATTTGGTAATGGTTTTTACATTTTTAAACATAAATTGTAGGGTGTTTGTTTTCTTTGCTACGTGTGCAGTTACAGAAATCCACTTCATTATTTTTGTACCTTTGTGGCAGGGGACCATTGAGTACATCCATAGAATCCCCTGCCTGTTGTAAGAGGTGTCTGAAAGGAGAGCAAGGGGCTGTCAACTTGGAAGGCGACCACGATTCACCTAGCTGTGTCAGGCATTGCTTCCACTTGAGTTAGGATCCTCATTTTTATCTTCCCAATCCGACCTCCCTTGATTAACTCTTGTTTTCTTCCGACCTCTACTATATTAAGTTTGAGAGGCCTGGGGAAGCTTTCATTTTCACTCCCTTCTCGGTAATTCTCTTTCTTTTACCCATTCCTTCGCTCTTTCATTTTTTCCTTCTGATTAGTGTACATAGAGGTTTGTTGACGAATTGTACTTTCTCATAAAACGAGGTCACCACCACCACTCTTCTTTTCTGTTTTTTGTTTAATATTAATATCTTGTAACTGGTGCATATTCACATTGCAAATAGTGGGCCCCTGATTACGGTAATGTGAATTTATTAAGTCATTTTCGTTAACGATATGAATATTTCTTATGACAGAGGTTATTCTAAAAAATGTGACGACAAAATGTGTGACGTAAGTAAGTAATTCTTCTTTATTCGTGGCGAAGTTAGGGCTCAAGGCTCTCCCTTACACTCAACCACAACATTTTAAAAAATTATTTGAGAGAAATGTGTATTTTTTAATACAACAAGTCTTTTAAAAATATTGTACTAATAGCAAACATGGAGATAGTAATAATAGAATAGAAATAATTATAAAATGTACAATATGAAAATATAAATTGGACGTGATAATAATGATAAAACTAACAATAGTAATAATAAAAGAAGGGAACACTGTAAAGACCTACAACTAGCAACTACAGTTCTAATTTCAATGAAAATATGCTCATTCACGCACTCATTCACAGTTCACTCATCGCACAAGTCAGCTAGAACTAGTCAGCAAGTGATTTTCTATCTGTCTACCTAGCTATCAATGTTTACATTCGCCGCCCCGAAGGGGTGGGGCGGGCCACCTAGAGGTTTACACCATCTCTCTGGCCAAGAGATGTGGGCGGGTTGGGGAGATGTGAGCGAAGAAGGAGGTCGGTAAAGGATATGAAGAAGTAGGAAATAAGAGTGGATTTCTATCCTCTTGGCTACATATTGTATAGTTTTATTATACTATATTGAACCCGAGTGACTTAGGCCCAAAGTCAATCATGATTTGATTGATAAAATAATATATGGTACATTTATTGAAATACAGAAGTGTAGTTGAAAATATTTCGTTTATGTAATGTCGAAATCGGAGCGAAGGAAGGACGACAGACTGGAGCCTCAACACAACAAAATTTAGCTACTTCACAGCAGGGGATCTCATTAGTTGGCGAACAAGGAAATACAGAGCCCACAAATAAGTCTTAGTCAGAAAGAGAAAGGGGGTAGGTGATACAAAGGAAACTCGCTACGTGAGTAATGCACTGGGATATTTTTGGCAGGACGGAAATTCCGCGCCGTCATGGGAAACTACAGCGGCTGCAGTACATTCGCTAGCCTAGGTTCGGGCAGGTGGAGATTTAAATCACGTGACCGCTTGCCGGCCAATCGTAAAAATTTGATGGAAGACTCAGGGATACCATCTTAAGGAATGATGGATGAGATATTCTCGTAACTCCAAAAGTAATCAGTAATAAATTATTGTGAGTACGCGGAGCAATGTAATGAATTTATTAGATGTCACGCATGGAAAAATAATCAATAATTATTGGCAAATTAAATAAATTGGAGGCTGGATTTCTTGGAAACCAGACAGCTTGAATCTCATTGGCTGGACAAAGACCACGTTGTAAGGGACGCTTCCGAAGGCGCGAAATGTGAGGAGCTAAATCTACCCGTATCTCCTAAATCTGTGATCACCAGGAGTTCATATTTAATCCAGCAAATATGCTAGCGGAGTGGATTAATTTGATGTAAGTTTTAACGTCCAATTCGGAGTGCAAGTACCGATATTAAAAATCCACCCCCTCCCTCAGGGGTATGACGTCAATGAATCCGCGGGAGAAAGCTTCATCCATATATACGAGTACAAGGGATCCTCGCCACACACACTTGAAATGAATCTCTGGAGGTGAACCGTCGGTCGCAGCTAACTTCAAATTTTACGGGCATACAGTAATTCAACATTTAATGGCGCGAGCTTCCGCCAGTGTTTGTAAAATGTGATCGCGTTCAAGCAATATGAACTGGAAATAGTTAACGTAGGACAGTGTTTGTCAGTTATAAATATCAGTGAAGTAAATTAATTGCACTGCAAGAGAGTAATATAAATTGTACCACAATAAGTACGTAAATAACAGACTGAGTGACGAACAGTACTTTAAGGGAATAGTAGCCTGTACTTTGCAATATCGAACCGCTATCATGAACACTTCAAGAGTGCCGTACGAAACGGGCGTATCGCGTCGGACGACATAAATCGCGACGGGCGTAAAATTTGACACCTCGTCGTACGTGTCCAGGTCCATTGTGCGGTAATTGGACGAAGATTAAAATAGTGTAAATATTAAATTTTTGGGTCTAGGATATTGATTTGTTGTATAAAAGTTAAAGTGTTCAGTGTTAACGTTGTCAATGGTGAAAGTTTTGTGATAATTAAGGTATTAGTGTAAAATGGTAATGTGCCAGGAAATCTTTTGTGGAACTACGCCATCAAGAATGGAGGAGTAAAATGCAGAGAGGGGCCGAAAGGAGCCTCTCATCTGCAAAGCTGTAATGGAATACCGATAACTAAGATGAGTACTAAACTGTAAATAATATTTGGGAAATGTTATCGTGATGGGAAAAATGGAATTATATGATTAGACTTGGTTACCTTCTGTAACAAGATGAGTCGCTTAACGACCCCATCCTAAATTTGTAGCACGGACAGTAGTAAATATAACAATGTAAATAATCGGGTCTTTTATGTATTCAGTTTGTTGTAGATGTAAATTTTGTAGATATAGGGTAGTACGTTAAGTCATGCATGCATTCATATTTCTTTGTAGAATTATTTTCTTTCATTTGATTTTGGTTATGATAGTTAAATAAGACCCGATATGTGCTTTTCTGTTTTGTCATTTTAACGAGCTATGTAATGACACTGAAGGAAAATCCAGCTTCGCCATACCAGTTGTGTTTTGTTGTGATTAGTATGTTCATATTTTCAAAGTGAAGTTTTTCAAATTTATGAGAAGCGATTATAATAATAATATTCCAAGTAAATCGTATCTGGATTGATTAGTGCCAGAATAAATCGAAATTGTAAAAGGGGTTATGCGTTAAACATATTAAGAGTGGACTACCGTGTAACAGGCGAAAATTAATATTTTTTAAAATTAATAATAATAATAATAATAAATAAAAATAAAACTACTTTTTTTAGAAGAAAATTTTTTTATATATAATTTGGAAATAATAATAATTCATGAGCTATTGGAATTTTAAGTGAGCCGTGTGTAATAATAAATTTTTAGTGATCAGGTGTTGTGTTTGACGGGAATCATTTAATGACGCGATGTCGTTTTTAATTCGGAATTAAAGTGTGTGGTAATTTAACTTGATCAATTAATAATATTGAAATGTAGATCGGTGCTAATAATCCGTACATGTTAATGAACGTGTGGTTTAAATTACGGTCCAATATTTTTTACGTATGAATGTCGTGTCTTAAATTTGCAATTCATTAGCCGGAACACGTAGGACTAATATTACGAAACCATGATTGTCAAATTTTGGTAAATATAATTTCCATATGTTACGATTATTTGTGGAGAACGAACTAAGGCGTAGATCAAAATGAGATAGAAAATGTTAAAGAATCTGCAGTCAGATAATAAAAGGTCGTACGATGTCAGAAGTGGAATAAATAAGTCAGTTGATAATTCTGTGAGAAATAAATGAATCAAGGAATATTGAGATAGAAAGGGAAATAAATTCCGTACGAGAGACACTTAGGATATTGACATGAGTGTAAAATGTACGGGCAGTGTCACAGAGAAATACTGAGTTACGTAGCGGGTAGAATTCGAAACCGTGACAGCATGTACGAAATAAATAGACTGCACAGCTATTCGTCGAGATACTACGGATCTAAGGATAATGAGAGTTCGGAGTCCACATAAATGATCGTATATTGTAATCATTGTAATGACGAGCGATGACAATCATGATATCGTGATAATAATAATAATAATAAATATTGCAGATAAAGGATTGGACCGCCTTACTTAAATGAGCGTTGATAAAGATGTTAAACGGGAATCTAAATGATAATATGCAACCGATAATAATAATAATAATGTAAGGACGATGTTAAATCATCGCGGTCAGCTTAATAATAATTGTCATAATAATAACAGTAATGATGCCGTTGGTTGATCAGTGAAATAATTATAATTGCGACCGATATCTTAATATATTTTGGCGCAAGTGACCGGTTCATAAATAATAATAACCTCTTGAGTGACGTGAATAATAATAATAATAAAATCTGGAGTCACCTATTTCATAATAATAATAATAATAATAATAATAATAATAATAATAATAATAATAATAACCACAAGAGGGATATAATAATAATAACATTAATAACCATTTGTGTTTGCATCCCGCATAATAATGACGATATTAATCAAACGTGACAGTGCCAGGAACCGTTGAGTATAATAATAATAATAATAATAATAATAATAATTTCGAGGATGATAATTTCATGGATAAATGAATATTTCTGACGATAGTTAATTAAATTAATTGGTGACAACATCCCTCGATTCGTATGTTTGAATAATAAGAGTGATATTATAATCATTTTGTTACCTCGTTATGGTACGGTTTCCGCACGGGACGAGTTACAGTAATACTTGGTGCGTTTGTTTACTTCGCCCGCGATGCGAAGGGGGTCATTGCCACGGTATTTCCAACCGCTTCTCGTTATCTCATCTGTGGCAGTAGTCTACTGAGGCTACTTTGTAACATTTCAGATCATGTGTAAATAAAATATAAATGCTAATTCAGTGGTATGGCATCAGCTGGACATCGTAAGGTAGGAACTGTCCGTGTAATCCATTTTTCGTAATTCACGAGAAACATTACCCAGTCCGAGTACCGGTTTCGGAAAAATGTATATAGCCGGAGTACATCATCTTAGTTAAATCGAGAAGCCGACCGTAACATGGGTTATGCTCGGGCTCCCGATAGAAGGAAACTATATCCTTGAACAACGGTTCGATTCAAATGGAATCGATCCGTAAATTATACCTCAAAATGTCATTTTATTTCAGAAGCAACCCAGCACGATATTGATACCACTTGCGGTATAGCAAGTGATTTGTTTATGTAACATGTGTGGAAAATTTAAATATCGTTGCCAAATGTATCAAAGTTTCGTACGTCGGATGGCGTAATAAACTGCTCCTTCCGGCAAATTATTTCAAAGGAAACCACTCTCATAATCTTTTTATTGTAGTTAGATGCTGCCCTTTTTAAAGTTAATAGTCACTTCCTAGTCCTATCATGGAGTCCTTAAATTCAAGTTTACAATCGAGCCTTCCCCATTTTAATTTTAAATTGCTCCGTTCATTCCCGTGTTCTATTATGCCGTTATATTTATATTTGATGACTTAAATAATGAACCGACACCCCTGAGATAAATGCTAGTCTGGGACTCGGGAGGTGGACGGGTGCAATATATATATATATATATACATGCGTTTGCGCCTCTAAGGAGCACGTAGAAGCATTATTTAGCACTGGTATTCTTGATCTTCTTGTTCTTGTTATCTTCTCAAAACGTCCTCATCCTTTCACTATGGGCCTGTCGTCTTTCTTGTCACCACGCTTTTTTGATTTTCAAATTTCTTGTCGTCGGTTTCTTGGACGCAAACTTATGGGTGTTCATCTTTTGTCTATATGAAGTCTTTGTGGTTTCTACTTTTTGTTATTGGCTTTACGTCGCACCGACACAGATATGTCTTATGGCGACGATGGCACAGGAAAGGGCTAGGACTGGAAAGGAAGCGGCCATTGCCTTAATTAAGGTACAGCTCCAGCATTTGCTTGATGTGAAAATGGTAAACCACGGAAAGTCATATTCAGGGTTGCCGACAGTGGGTTTCGAACCTACCACCTCCCGAATACTGGATACTGGCCGCACTTAAGCGACTGCAGCTATCGAGCTCGGTCCTTGTGGTTTCCACTGGGTCCATGTCGACTTCTGCGAGATCTTTTTGGGTGTCTACTAGCCAGCGCACTTTGGTTTGTCGTGTTCCATTGATAACGACAAAGATTTCCTTGGTCAATCGTGAGTCATCCACTCGTGCTAAATGCCCGTAGAATTTCATACCTTTTGCGTGCAAGTGAAGTGAATCGCTCAGTCAGTAAATAGAGGTGCTCCGAGCATTTTCGCATCTAAATGCCATCTTCAAACTCGGGTCCGAATATTTTCCCCAGTATCTGTCGTTCCATTTTCCCAGTGCCTCAAATGTTGATGTTTAGTGGTGATGTTCCAATTGCCTTGAGTGCCTCTGGGAGAAGAACAGTGTTGTAGTTTCGGAGTTTGGCCTTGTTGGAAAGTGAGCTGCACGTACACTTGTAATCGTAGCAGGACTGAAAAATAAAGTCGAGGAGCTAACTGTAAATTTAGAAGACCGTATCCAGAGAACAACCAAGTGCGAAGTCGCAAACCTAGCGTTATTCCAGCGGACGGAAGACCTAATTGAACAGGGCCAATCATTTGCCGACACGGAAGTTCGCCTATTAGAACAGTGCAAGGCGTATAAGGGGCAAAATTCCGGCACTAAAGAAATGTCAAGTAGTAATCCCGACGGAATGGATAACATCCGAAAAGACTTGGAGATATTGAAGGCTAGGTTGGAACCGTCAGCATCTAGCCAAGACTTTAACCTCCAATACCGTAAATACGAACCCCATTATAACCAGGGGATTCATAAGAAAGGGGGCCTATCCCAAGCTGACACGAACGGTTTCAAGTTTGAGAACAGAGATGGGTCGTCTACGTCATCGAATGCTATCCCGACATCGGTGGTACACGTCATTAAGATGTCTGATGACAAGCCACCAAGGTTCGATGCCCGTGGGCATATCACCCCGAAAGGTTTCATCCGGGAAATCGCCGGTTATATAAATGAAAATAAGGTACCAGTAGAGAGACAACTGCGAACAGTCGAGAAATTCCTAGACGGAGCACCATCTGTATGGTTCAGGGCTTTCTTGTATACCTTTGAAGATTTTGAGGGATTTCGGCGGGCTTTTCTCCAATAGTTCTGGAGCATTCAGGAACAGCAGGAGTTAAGGCTGGAAGTCTACTCCAGACGATACTCAACATCCTCGCCCACGAAATTCTCAGATTCTTTGTGGCACAATTTCACAAGCTACGGGAGCTTGATAATCCAATGAGCGAAACAGAATTGATTCGCGCCATTGGAAAGCAATTGCCATTTGAGGTCCAACGAATGATGATAGCGTCATATGTCCAGACGGCTGTCGAAGCGGAGGCTTTGTTACGTCAATTAGACGTCACAACGCATCATTCGAACCCGAGACAAATTAGGAGCAGGGACCAACAGGTGAACAATATCGAACGGACAATCGAACCGAAGACCACTAGTACAAAGAACCAGGGAACTAGTACTGATCCGGAACCTCGTCGAGCATATAATACGGAGTGGAAGCCGCGACAATGGACGAGACTTAGGAATTTTGTGGAAGGCAACCGGCAAACCAACCAAGGTAACTTTCGAGCTGACAGGGGATACCGTGGATTCCAGAGAAATAATTATAGGCCGTATCCATCTAGAAATCAAGGGAACCCGAGATATTACCAGGGAGGATCTCGTCAGGATAAGGATGACAGATATCAAGAGTCTAGTCGGTACATAGAAGAGCTGAACAAGAGAAAATGGAAGGAGGCGATCCATGATCGAGGCCGTGAGGAGGAAGCGACAGGAGCGGAGAGCTTGCAATTCCAAAGAGCAAGGAAAGGGGGCAGCGACTTGAACCCGAATGCACCGACGTTCGAATCTGAAGAACGGCTCGGGGCGAAAAAAAACCGCCGAATTTTAAATGAAGAATGGATCATCGCAGAGGTCGATACATGGGTTGTGACCTCTGACGAATTAATTGACGATCCCGAAATCCAAATTTGAAAGGAAGTTAAGAGACTACCAGTGATATATACTAGGATCAACCACGTGAGGGTTCGATCGCTCATTGATACAGGCGCCAGCGTATCAGTAGTATCCCAAGTTCTGGTAAATGAACTACAATCCAAAGTAAACATCCCGATTATCCCAGTTTCAAATTTGAAGATTCGTGGAATTATCCCGGATAAATCCGTCATATGTAAGAACCAGGCATTATTGGACATCGAAATTGGAAATTCAAAATTTGCTCATACATTTATTATCATGAATAAAATCAACTATAACTTGATCCTAGGGGCTGATTTTATGACCGAATACCAGGCTGTGATTGATATGGGAGATAACTCTGTCAGATTTAAGCACAGGGAAGGTATCGAGGATACAACCATGAACCCTCAGTCGGAGATAGGAGAGCATGAAGAAATTTGGAATACCGAAGTCATGAATTCGCTTAGGACGGACGAAAGTGTCATGAGTGAGACGGATTATCATGTGACCTCTGATGACTATCAACTATTTGCGGCAAAATTGCAGGAAGGTGAAGTCAACTGTGGGAAAGTTATAGCAGATAAAGTTAAAGCAGCTGTAATAGGTCCCGAGTGGAAGGAAAATTTATTCAAAATTTTAACAAAGCATAGCGACACGTTTGGCTCAAAACCTGGAAAAATTGAAAACTTCGAATACGAATTAAACGTGAATGATTGGTCCCCGTATAAGAAGAAATTATATCCAATTGCCGAGAAATTCTATCCCCAAGTCCGCGAAGCTATTAGAGAAATGGAAGCAAGTGGACTGATATCGAAGTCACCGACGCCATTTTTGAATCCGTTAGTGATCGTAAGGAAACCGGACGGCTCAGTACGCATTTGCCTTGATGCACGTGCTATCAACGAGAGATTAGTCCCAGAGTATGAGCAAGCTCCGCCTATTAAAGAGATCCTGAAGAGATTTAAAGACATGGAGTATTTTACCACTTTTGACCTGACGTCATCGTTTCATCATATACTGTTGGAAGCTAAATCTAAGTTGTTGACGGGGTTCTTATTCGATCAACAGACTTATGTTTTTAAACATGTCCCGTTCGGTATCAAGAACGCGGGTTCGGTTCTCATTCGGGCTCTTGACCGCAATCTAAGTCCAAAGGTCAAAGAGGCGACTATCATGTATGTGGATGACATCTTGGTAGCTACAAAAACACTTTCGGAACACTTGGAAAATATTAATGAAGTCCTCACCGATTTAGGAAGGCATAACTTCAAGGTCAACCTATCGAAATCAAATTTTTGTCAGAAGGAGGTGTTATTTTTGGGTCACCTTGTAGATGGAGATGGTGTGCGACCAAACCCAGTCAAAATTGAGGTCATTAGGATGTTTCCTAAGCCTACTAAAGTAAAACATGTTCGGCAGTTCCTTGGAATGTGTCAATTCTTCGCTGATCATTGCCCTGATTACACAACCGTAGTAGCACCATTGCAGGACCTACTTAAGAAAAATAATCGATGGAAGTGGGACCATACTTGTGATGAGGCGTTCGCTCAGACCAAGCAACGATTACTGCATAATGTTAAGCTCGGATACCCTGATTTCAGCCTCAGATTCATAATTCAAACAGACGCCTCAACCATAGGTATAGGAGCCGTATTACTTCAGGAAAACCCCGATGATCCAAGCATAAAAACCTATATTGCCTTCATGAGCCGGAAATTGCGGAAGCATGAGGTAAAATACACTATCACGGAACTGAAAATGCTGTCTATCGTGAGCGCTTTGCAGTATTGGAAGAAGATCGTGTATGGTTTTCAGATTGTTATCCGTACCGATCACAAAGCGCTGACGTTCATTATGAAGACCAATATGGCAAGTGAGAGGGTTAGCCGTTGGGCATTATTTATCCAGCAATTTGATCTAACAGTCGAACATTGCCCCGGGAAACTCAATATTTTGGCAGACACATTGAGTCGACATCCAAACCCGGAGGAAGTCGTAATCTATCAAATTGAGTTGATAGAAGAGGATCAGGAGGTCTTAAGGAATCTGAAGGACATAGGAGCGATACAGAAGAGAGATGGGTTCGCTAACTTGATGATAGAGTTCTTTAACAAAACATTGCAGCCAGACAATCCACAGTATGACAGAGCTAGTAAATTATCAGCGAGCTACCAATATTTGAATGGGGTTCTTCATAAGTTTTTGGATGAGGAACACACGAAACTTCGCATAGTCATACCATCTGAAATGCAAGTACCGGTAGTCAACCATGTACACCGGGTCATTGGACACGGAGGTATAGGGAAGGTTTTGGCAACTATCCAAGAGACATTCGTGTGGGCCAAAATGAACCAAACAGTCCGAAATGTACTACGATCATGCGACGTCTGCCAAAGGATTAAACCTAATCCGTACTTACTTAAGCAATCTCCGCGCCCATTGTTACCTACTGAACCCCGCGAGATATTCGCAATGGACCTGTACGGACCGCTCCCCAAGGCCCGTAGGGGAAATCAATTCATCCTTGTTAGTTTAGATGTATTCTCTAAATTGGTAGCCTTGCATCCGCTGCAAAAGGCAAATTCTAAAACTGTACTACGAGGAATTACTTCACATATCATTCCACAAATGGGGAAGCCTAAGAAGATCCTTACTGATCATGGTAGTCAGTTCACATCGGCTGCGTTTGCAAATCAATTACGACAACTAGACATTCAGCATGTACTTAGTTCGATTCGCCATCCCGAATCGAACCCATCAGAGAGGATCATGCGAGAGATTGCAAAATTTTGCAGGATCTATTGTTCCGAGGCACATTGGCGGTGGATTGACGTGGTGCCCATTATAACTAAATGTATTAACACCACGATCCACGAAGCAACAGGCCAGATACCGGAAGTGGTTCACTTTAACAAATATCCGGCCAGGCATGGCACGATGCAGTGGTTTGTCCTGCAGATCCACGCGTATCCAGCGAAATTTGTATCAGAAAGACACGGGAACATTTGGAGGCACAAGCAGAACGACGATTGAGAAGGCTGAGGAATAAGCGATTCCAACGTCCGTTGAGGGTTGGCGAGCTCGTTCTAGTGAAGAAGCCTAGTGTATCTAACCCAGAGCAGAAGGTGTACCACAAGTTTTGTAAATTGTTCGTGGGCCCTTTCAAGATTATACAAACTTATGACAACAATGCTTACAAAGTTCAGAGCTTGGATGGAAATTCAGAGAACATCTATAACGCTGCGAATTTAAAGCTTTACCACACGCCAGCAGACCAAAGGGAAGCAGAGGATGAACGAGAGGAAGCAGATGACGAGCCGGAAGAAGATGATGTCGAAGAAGAGGATGAAGAAGAAGACGGAAGGGAAGAGGAAGTCCAAGTAATCCATACACCAATTGAGGCAAGGCCATGTCCGGAGTGTGGAGAGATAGACAGCGATGTGCAGGAATTTGTCAATACGATCCATCAAATCGAAAGACAGAACGATGAGTTAAGATTCAGGAACCAGATGTTGAGAGATGAAATCAATAGCCGTCGCAGAACAGAGGATCCGATGTCAAATCATGATAGTGATGATATGAACACATCATAAAAAAAATCTCATGATGCCCACTAGATTTTTTTACCTGGGCAAGAGGAAGATGAACCCGAGTGACTTAGGCCCAAAGTCAATCATGATTTGATTGATAAAATAATATATGGTACATTTATTGAAATACAGAAGTGTAGTTGAAAATATTTCGTTTATGTAATGTCGAAATCGGAGCGAAGGAAGGACGACAGACTGGAGCCTCAACACAACAAAATTTAGCTACTTCACAGCAGGGGATCTCATTAGTTGGCGAACAAGGAAATACAGAGCCCACAAATAAGTCTTAGTCAGAAAGAGAAAGGGGGTAGGTGATACAAAGGAAACTCGCTACGTGAGTAATGCACTGGGATATTTTTGGCAGGACGGAAATTCCGCGCCGTCATGGAAAACTACAGCGGCTGCAGTACATTCGCTAGCCTAGGTTCGGGCAGGTGGAGATTTAAATCACGTGACCGCTTGCCGGCCAATCGTAAAAATTTGATGGAAGACTCAGGGATACCATCTTAAGGAATGATGGATGAGATATTCTCGTAACTCCAAAAGTAATCAGTAATAAATTATTGTGAGTACGCGGAGCAATGTAATGAATTTATTAGATGTCACGCATGGAAAAATAATCAATAATTATTGGCAAATTAAATAAATTGGAGGCTGGATTTCTTGGAAACCAGACAGCTTGAATCTCATTGGCTGGACAAAGACCACGTTGTAAGGGACGCTTCCGAAGGCGCGAAATGTGAGGAGCTAAATCTACCCGTATCTCCTAAATCTGTGATCACCAGGAGTTCATATTTAATCCAGCAAATATGCTAGCGGAGTGGATTAATTTGATGTAAGTTTTAACGTCCAATTCGGAGTGCAAGTACCGATATTAAAAATCCACCCCCTCCCTCAGGGGTATGACGTCAATGAATCCGCGGGAGAAAGCTTCATCCATATATACGAGTACAAGGGATCCTCGCCACACACACTTGAAATGAATCTCTAGAGGTGAACCGTCGGTCGCAGCTAACTTCGAATTTTACGGGCATACAGTAATTCAACATTTAATGGCGCGAGCATCCGCCAGTGTTTGTAAAATGTGATCGCGTTCAAGCAATATGAACTGGAAATAGTTAACGTAGGACAGTGTTTGTCAGTTATAAATATCAGTGAAGTAAATTAATTGCACTGCAAGAGAGTAATATAAATTGTACCACAATAAGTACGTAAATAACAGACTGTGTGACGAACAGTACTTTAAGGGAATAGTAGCCTGTACTTTGCAATATCGAACCGCTATCATGAACACTTCAAGAGTGCCGTACGAAACGGGCGTATCGCGTCGGACGACATAAATCGCGACAGGCGTAAAATTTGACACTTCGTCGTACGTGTCCAGGTCCATTGTGCGGTAATTGGACGAAGATTAAAATAGTGTAAATATTAAATTTTTGGGTCTAGGATATTGATTTGTTGTATAAAAGTTAAAGTGTTCAGTGTTAACGTTGTCAATGGTGAAAGTTTTGTGATAATTAAGGTATTAGTGTAAAATGGTAATGTGCCAGGAAATCTTTTGTGGAACTACGCCATCAAGAATGGAGGAGTAAAATGCAGAGAGGGGCCGAAAGGAGCCTCTCATCTGCAAAGCTGTAATGGAATACCGATAACTAAGATGAGTACTAAACTGTAAATAATATTTGGGAAATATTATCGTGATGGGAAAAATGGGAATTATTTGATTAGACTTGGTTACCTTCTGTAACAAGATGAGTCGCTTAACGACCCCATCCTAAATTTGTAGCACGGACAGTAGTAAATAATAACAATGTAAATAATCGGGTCTTTTATGTATTCAGTTTGTTGTAGATGTAAATTTTGTAGATATAGGGTAGTACGTTAAGTCATGCATGCATTCATATTTCTTTGTAGAATAATTTTCTTTCATTTGATTTTGGTTATGATAGTTAAATAAGACCCGATATGTGCTTTTCTGTTTTGTCATTTTAACGAGCTATGTAATGACACTGAAGGAAAATCCAGCTTCGCCATACCAGTTGTGTTTTGTTGTGATTAGTATGTTCATATTTTCAAAGCGAAGTTGTTCAAATTTATGAGAAGCGATTATAATAATAATATTCCAAGTAAATCGTATCTGGATTGATTAGTGCCAGAATAAATCGAAATTGTAAAAGGGGTTATGCGTTAAACATATTAAGAGTGGACTACCGTGTAACAGGCGAAAATTAATATTTTTTAAAATTAATAATAATAATAATGAATAAAAATAAAACTACTTTTTTTAGAAGAAATTTTTTAAATATATAATTTGGAAATAATAATAATTCATGAGCTATTGGAATTTTTAGTGAGCCGTGTGTAATAATAAATTTTTAGTGATCAGGTGTTGTGTTTGTCGGGAATCATTTAATGACGGGATGTCGTTTTTAATTCGGAATTAAAGTGTGTGGTAATTTAACTTGATCAATTAATAATATTGAAATGTAGATCGGTGCTAATAATCCGTACATGTTAATGAACGTGTGGTTTAAATTACGGTCCAATATTTTTTACGTATGAATGTCGTGTCTTAAATTTGCAATTCATTAGCCGGAACACGTAGGACTAATATTACGAAACCATGATTGTCAAATTTTGGTAAATATAATTTCCATATGTTACGATTATTTGTGGAGAACGAACTAAGGCGTAGATCAAAATGAGATAGAAAATGTTAAAGAATCTGCAGTCAGATAATAAAAGGTCGTACGATGTCAGAAGTGGAATAAATAAGTCAGTTGATAATTCTGTGAGAAATAAATGAATCAAGGAATATTGAGATAGAAAGGGAAATAAATTCCGTACGAGAGACACTTAGGATATTGACATGAGTGTAAAATGTACGGGCAGTGTCACAGAGAAATACTGAGTTACGTAGCGGGTAGAATTCGAAACCGTGACAGCATGTACGAAATAAATAGACTGCACAGCTATTCGTCGAGATACTACGGATCTAAGGATAATGAGAGTTCGGAGTCCACATAAATGATCGTATATTGTAATCATTGTAATGACGAGCGATGACAATCATGATATCGTGATAATAATAATAATAAATATTGCAGATAAAGGATTGGACCGCCTTACTTAAATGAGCGTTGATAAAGATGTTAAACGGGAATCTAAATGATAATATGCAACCGATAATAATAATAATAATGTAAGGACGATGTTAAATCATCGCGGTCAGCTTAATAATAATTGTCATAATAATAACAGTAATGATGCCGTTGGTTGATCAGTGAAATAATTATAATTGCGACCGATATCTTAATATATTTTGGCGGAAGTGACCGGTTCATAAATAATAATAACCTCTTGAGTGACGTGAATAATAATAATAATAAAATCTGGAGTCACCTATTTAATAATAATAATAATAACAATAATAATTGTACCGGGCGGTACACCTCTACACCGTTTATTTAAAAGTTGCGCCAGTTGAAACTCCTCTTCTGGAGGAAGGTTGAACTTTATCTATTCTATTAATTCTCTACTTTCTCAGAAGATGTCACCACGTGGAAAATTTTTGAGTTTGTGAACTGTGTCATTTTTGATGTGTCTTTGTTTCGCTTGAAGTAAGAAGTGTGAACTTTCTCTTCTAGAGGACACTACTGAAGATCAACAATAGTGCGACCTAGTGCGGAGTTAAAGAACTATTTTGTTGGAGAAATTTTTATTTCAAGAGTTTGTTCTTTGTTAAATTTCCTTCTGTCATTGTTTAAGTTGGCTGTATACCCCTCTTTTTCCCCTTAGTTTGGATCTAGCCAATCCCGAATTTCTTTAATTAATGTTCCACCAATAATGTGTTTCTTTTCCTCTATGTAGGGGTTTCTTTTCCCGAACCAATAAAAACTTTGAGGGAGGGTGTTTTATTTCCCCTAACGCCTAGAATCTTCCGCGAGAGGATATAAACTGCTGATTTTGGGGTCTCCGGGCCACTTCTGTTCCATCTTTCAGTGTATTAAGTACATAGCAGGAGGCGGGAAGCGCCTCTTTCCTCGGCAGCGATCTACTACCAGGTAATGGCCTATTAATATCTTCTTTTCTTGCTAGGTCGGCAGTTTAACTCTCGCGGCGGGTTCGAAGCGTTTTCCATCATGTAACCTTTTCCTAAAATGTAACTACTCCTTTCTTCTATTCTCTTGTAAAGCTACATTATGGGATAGAGAGTGCTAACCCTCTCGAGTTCCCACTCACATCGTCTTGAGGTGAACTTATTTTTCTCAACCAATTCTCCCGTAATGTAATGTAAATTGCCTTTAAGTCACCTCTGTAGTATGGGATTAGCCCTTGTATTAACGGCCTAGTGCCAAGTAGGTCTTAAGCAAAGTGTATTAGGAGTGCAAGTTCGCCTCCTCTCAAGTTGTATTTTAGAGGTCATGTATTAATCTTTTCTCACCTAATAGACCTCAGTAGGTTGGGTATTTTACCCCTGTGTATATGTCCTTTGAGGACAATTTGAAAGTTGAGTTTGGTGTGGCCTGGGAGAGGCTTAACTTTAAGAGCGAGTGGCTCTTTTCTAAAACTGAGAGTTGTATGCCTCGAGGAGGCTTTGCTGTGTAATTTGGAGCAAGGGCTCCAGGGTTTGAGTGGGGTCTTCTGCCCCTTTTGTTGAAATTGGTATATCGTAACGTTGAGCTAGTTGCTCAAGAATTGTGTTTTCAGGGCTCGAAGCCCAAATTCTTTGATCCCTGTAATTGTACATTTCAAGTTGTATTTCGGCTACTTAGTACCTGTTCTATTTGTTGTTACCTAATTTTGAAAAGAAAATATAACCTTGTTAAATTTTAAAATTTAATTTCTCTTTAGTAGCTTGAGACCTATTCACCACCCAGCACCTTCTTTCATGCTTAACTACCACAAAAACTCCGTAACAATAATAATAATAATAATAATATTAATAATAATAATAATAATAATAATAATAATAATAATAATAATAATAACCACAAGAGGGATATAATAATAATAACATTAATAACCATTTGTGTTTGCATCCCGCATAATAATGACGATATTAATCAAACGTGACAGTGCCAGGAACCGTTGAGTATAATAATAATAATAATAATAATAATAATAATTTCGAGGATGATAATTTCATGGATAAATGAATATTTCTGACGATAGTTAATTAAATTAATTGGTGACAACATCCCTCGATTCGTATGTTTGAATAATAAGAGTGATAAATATTATAATCATTTTGTTACCTCGTTATGGTACGGTTTCCGCACGGGACGAGTTACAGTAATACTTGGTGCGTTTGTTTACTTCGCCCGCGATGCGAAGGGGGTCATTGCCACGGTATTTCCAACCGCTTCTCGTTATCTCATCTGTGGCAGTAGTCTACTGAGGCTACTTTGTAACATTTCAGATCATGTGTAAATAAAATATAAATGCTAATTCAGTGGTATGGCATCAGCTGGACATCGTAAGGTAGGAACTGTCCGTGTAATCCATTTTTCGTAATTCACGAGAAACATTACCCAGTCCGAGTACCGGTTTCGGAAAAATGTATATAGCCGGAGTACATCATCTTAGTTAAATCGAGAAGCCGACCGTAACATGGGTTATGCTCGGGCTCCCGATAGAAGGAAACTATATCCTTGAACAACGGTTCGATTCAAATGGAATCGATCCGTAAATTATACCTCAAAATGTCATTTTATTTCAGAAGCAACCCAGCACGATATTGATACCACTTGCGGTATAGCAAGTGATTTGTTTATGTAACATGTGTGGAAAATTTAAATATCGTTGCCAAATGTATCAAAGTTTCGTACGTCGGATGGCGTAATAAACTGCTCCTTCCGGCAAATTATTTCAAAGGAAACCACTCTCATAATCTTTTTATTGTAGTTAGATGCTGCCCTTTTAAAAGTTAACAGTCACTTCCTAGTCCTATCATGGAGTCCTTAAATTCAAGTTTACAATCGAGCCTTCCCCATTTTAATTTTAAATTGCTCCGTTCATTCCCGTGTTCTATTATGCCGTTATATTTATATTTGATGACTTAAATAATGAACCGACACCCCTGAGATAAATGCTAGTCTGGGACTCGGGAGGTGGACGGGTGCAATATATATATATATATATATATACATGCGTTTGCGCCTCTAAGGAGCACGTAGAAGCATTATTTAGCACTGGTATTCTTGATCTTCTTGTTCTTGTTATCTTCTCAAAACTTCCTCATCCTTTCACTATGGGCCTGTCGTCTTTCTTGTCACCACGCTTTTTTGATTTTCAAATTTCTTGTCGTCGGTTTCTTGGACGCAAACTTATGGGTGTTCATCTTTTGTCTATATGAAGTCTTTGTGGTTTCTACTTTTTGTTATTGGCTTTACGTCGCACCGACACAGATATGTCTTATGGCGACGATGGCACAGGAAAGGGCTAGGACTGGAAAGGAAGCGGCCATTGCCTTAATTAAGGTACAGCTCCAGCATTTGCTTGATGTGAAAATGGTGAACCACGGAAAGTCATATTCAGGGTTGCCGACAGTGGGTTTCGAACCTACCACCTCCCGAATACTGGATACTGGCCGCACTTAAGCGACTGGAGCTATCGAGCTCGGTCCTTGTGGTTTCCACTGGGTCCATGTCGACTTCTGCGAGATCTTTTTGGGTGTCTACTAGCCAGCGCACTTTGGTTTGTCGTGTTCCATTGATAACGACAAAGATTTCCTTGGTCAATCGTGAGTCATCCATTCGTGCTAAATGCCCGTAGAATTTCGTACCTTTTGCGTGCAAGTGAAGTGAATCGCTCAGTCAGTAAATAGAGGTGCTCCGAGCATTTTCGCATCTAAATGCCATCTTCAAACTTGGGTCCGAACATTTTCCTCATTATCTGTCGTTCCATTTTCTCAATGCCTCTAATGTTGATGTTTAGTGATGAGGTTCCAATTGCGTTGAGTGCCTCTGGGAGAAGAACAGTGTTGTAGTGTCGGAGTTTGGCCTTGGTGGAAAGTGATTCCTTGTTGTAAACATTCCAGGTGATTGTTTTTCAGCGTGGTTTTTGTTGGCTTCTCTTTCGTTGCCAGTGTTCCTGATAACTTCACCTAAGTACGTAAACTGTTTTACATGTGTCACGCTGCCTCATTGGTCTACGAGTGGCACCAGGTTTGAGTTCTTGTAGTACATGTACTGTGTTTTTTCGTAAGAGGTGTGGAGACCAGTTCTGACAGCAATCTCATGAAGCTTCTCGATGGCACTCGTGTTGGCTGCAGTGGCCGCAGATGGGATTTTTAGCTGAGGAGTGAGTGGTGGGGTGGTTGTTATAGACGAGGCATCGCTCACACCGGATGGATTTGGCGGCGGGGCACGGGATCGTTCCACTTTGTGGTGATGTCGGTGGATGGAGACTCCGCTGGCCAATATGCGGTCGACGTGTTCGGGTGATGGTAGAAGAATATGCATCATGTAGAAGAGTATTGTTGCGTTCTTGATTCGGATTGCCTTCTTTGCAGGGATGCCTTCTGCGTTGAAATTCCTTAGGAGATCGGGTAATTATTGCTAGGTCGTCACCGAAAGCAAGGTATTTTATATTGATCCGTTTAGCTTTCGTTTCCATATGCATTCCAGGTACTTCTGTCTCCAAAGTTTTAATCACCTTGTCTAGTACTAGGCTGAAGAGTAATCGGGAACCAGGAACCTTGTCTAACACCAGTTCTAATTTCAAAAGTTCAGAGATTTCATCCATGAATTTCACTTTAGAGGTTGTGTCTGTCAATGTTTGTTGAATTAACCTGGTTGTTTTGTTGTCATCGCCATATTCGAAGAGTAAATTGAGCAGGGTGTCACGATAAACAGAGTCGTATGCTTTTTAAAAATCTACGAACATGATTACTGTACGGTTTGATTGGCGAATCATCTTCAGGTTCCAGATCTGTTCCACGCACGATCGATGCGGTCGGAAGCCTGCCTGGTATTCACCGATGTTGTGTTCTGTCTGGTGTTCCTACCTAGTAGGGAGGGCGCATGAAAGCACTTTTTATGCAGTTGGCTGAAGTGAGTGAAATTAAAATCGCGGCGGACAACAACGTCGTCTTGTGTTAGTTGTCAAGAGACTGTCAATTGTGGGCCGCAGCCCGCCTTATATTGTCAACTTGCTGGCTGGGATGGGAAGCTCCTTCACGCTAAATTAAGGAAATCGGCTCTGTTAATAACTGTAGTTGAAGACATTTAAAGGGTGCGTATTTTACCGACCTGAAGTCCCTATTTCACGTGAGCCGATTGCGATCGCAATTCGATCGGCAGACTTTAGGTAATCAAGCTCCCGCCTTTAATTAGAGCAGTCACGTCCCTTCGTGGGAGGAGTTAATATTGGGCGCAATTCTCGGCTTGGGGGACGCGGTATATTCACATGTGTTTGCAATGCATTACAACTGGACGTCTGGTGACCTCAATTCACCCCGTGAATAAAGTATTCTGTACTTTCAGTTCGGAATACACAGAAAATTCAGCTCTATCCATTGATGTGCCCTACATATTTTTCCTATGTCTGGATTAGAATATCGCTTAATTTTGCGCGTCTAAATTCGACGTTGGCTCTCGTGATGCATGCAGAAAAACAGGAAATTCCTTGTGCTAGTCTGGAGCCCTGTAAATAGGCCACACGTCTGGGCGTATTAGACTGTCCGTTGCGTCGCGTCCTATTTCTTACTTTGCCTTGCGATAGAGAGCGCTTTTCTCGCGGGGGCTAGTTCCAACCCCACCTTTCCATAATCTGCCAGGTTGTATTTTTCGGGTCCGGTTCTGACCACACGCCGATCGAGCCCCGGCGATGCTCCTTTTGCCCAAATGCTACAAATAATGCGATTTCTGAAATGATGTTAATGAGATGGAAAGATACAGATGCTTTAAATGATCTGAACAGGGCACTGTACAGTTCCAATATTTTCCTTCAGCTGAAGGACGTTGTAACACTTGAGGAGACCCACACACGAATAAATAAAACTAGCACTATGTAAAATAAAACTAACCAGCACGTTAGTACTCTAGGGGCGTGGATTTCGAAAGTGTTCGGATAAGGGTTTTGGAAGGTTACATCATTTCACAGTTTTCCAACTGAGTACGGAAGTGTAGATGTTTGAGTATTTTCGTTTATTGAAAGTTCGGATGATATTTAGAAATGTTGATTAATTATATTCTTGTACCACTTTTTCCAATACTTGTGGGGTCGCGGGTACTAACTGCAGCACACTGGTGGATCTGGCCCTGTTTTTCTGCCAACCCTACTGTATATGGAAGGATGTAATCACTATTGCGTGCTTCTGTGGTGGTTGGTGCTGTAGTGTGTTGCTTGAATATGAAGAAAGGAATGTTGGGACAAACACAAACATCTCGTCCCAGAACCAGACGCGATTAATATCAATATCCCCGACCCAGCCGGGAATAGAACCTCGGACCCTCTGAACCGAAGGATTCATCGCTGAATTTTCAGCTAATGAGTCGGGTTCGATTTCCGGCTCTGCCACGAAATTTGAAAAGTGGTACGAGAGCTGGAACGTGTCCGCTCAGCTTCGGCAAGTCAACTAAGTAGAGAAGGTTCTATTCCCACCTCAGTCATCCTCGAAGTGGTTTTCCGTTGTTTCCCACTGCTCCTCCATGAAATACCGCTTCCTTCCCTCTTCCTTGTCTATCCCTTCCAACCTTTCCACCCCCCCCCCAAACAGGGACCCTCTTCAGCATAGCAGGTGAAACCTCCTGTGCGAGGTACTGGTCCTTCTTCCCAGTTGTATCCCCGACCCAAAGTCTCACGCTTCAGGACACTGCCCTTGAGGTGGCAGATATGAGATTCCTCACTGATTCCGAGGGAAAACTAACCCTGGAGGATAAATAGATAAAGAAGGAAATACAGTAAATAAATAATAATAATAATAATAGTAATAGTGAAGTCCTGGTAAATTGCATTTTAATGACCTCTCAACTCTCTTTTGACGAATTTCTGCGTTTTCTACTGTGTGTACGTTTTACTGTATCAAGTGAATATTAAAAGCACAGGATTTCACTGCCCAAGATTACTGTGACCCACGGATATTGGGGCAGATGGTGCTAATTGGTGACTGCGTGAATGTGCCCAGGTGTGGCCTGGTCAGCTTCCTCTTTCATCACCGTGGCCCTCGCTGCCGAGAATAACCTCTTCCCAAGAAGTGCTCCCAATACGTGTTTCCTTGTCGAGAAGGGGAGTCCCTGGCGAATATCCGCACTAGTTCCGTGTACAGCGCGGGGAGTCCCTCTCCCTGACATAACGCAACAGTTAAAAGCCAGCCTCTTCACCTTTCCTTGAATATCCATTTCTTCTCCTACAGCCTCGTGATACGGTCAAGTGTGGTACCGTGCTAACCCTTTCAGAGCAGGAATGTACTGAATCAATAGACTACGGATTACTTTAATCCTTAAATGATAAGTGAACGAACTCTTCACAAATATTCGTTTCGTAGTAAATTATCTAAAATAGGCATTTTTATAGGACGATAAATTGCTCAGTATGACGACAGAGCACAATGTTGCCTATTTACTGCTTGCATAAAGGAGCTATACCAAATGGGTGGAGAGTTGCAATAGTAGCCCCAGTGTACAATGAAAAGGCTGACAAACATAAAACGGAAAATTACAGGCCAGTCAGCCTGACATTTAGTCGTCTATGAACTCTTCTAAAGCATTCTTTCTCATTATATTAGACACGTTAACGAAATTACTAACTGGTTTTATAGAAGGCAGTTCGAGTGCAGGAAAGGTTATTCCAGTGAAGCTCAACCTGTATATTCCAAAGACATACAGCAGATATTTTAGATTCAGGAGGTCAAATGGACTGTATCGCTATTGATCTATCCAAGGCATTTTATAGAACAGATCATGGAAGATTACTGGCGATATTGAGAGCTATTGGACTAGACAAGAGAATGGGTGGCTACATTTCTAGAAAATATAATTCAGAGAATTAGAGTAGGTGAAGCGTTATTTGATCCTATAATGATTAAGACGGATTCCCGCAGGGCAGTATTACAGGACCTTTATGTTTTTTGATATATATAAAGAATGAGTGAAGAACTAGAATCACAGACAAGCATATTTGTGGACGATGTTATACTGTATAGAGTGGTAAATGAGTTGCAGGGTTGTGAGTTACTGCAGGGAGGTTGTAAGCCCTATCTTCGTCATGTTAAATTTGTCAAATTCATGTTCCTTTTCCTCATTAAGTATTTAACTATTGAAACAAAACCTCACAGATATTTAGATCTATATTTTATCTTTAAATGGTTGTTTTTGGAAACGTGTATGCTTGTAAATAATATTTTAAATATATTTTTTCAAATGTTAAATTTTTCAACTTATTCCTCTACGAAAACATAAAATAATATTTTTTCTGTTTATGATAAAATCAGAAGAAAACATACAATCCTTTAGATGATGATAATGAATTACTGAAAAAAATTCAGTGCACTATTGTTAATACTTCCTGAGAAAAAGGAACATTTGTCTCGAAAAAAAGTGAAGAAAATGCTGTTAAATATAAGTGTTACCTTAATGTGCACCAGGCTCATATTTAGGATGATCTGGGTTGTCTTATCTTCTCTACCCCTTTTCTGGTTTCTTTTTAACTGCCTTGCTTCTTTAGAACTTGCTTGAAATTTGATATCAGATTTTTTCATACGGAAATTGTCCATTTCAAAACACGCGCCAATCATGTTCACTTGTGGTTCTATACCCTTTTTTTCAATACTTTAATCCTACCATTGTTCCCCTCATTGAATGCCAGCACAGCATCATCTATTTTCAGTACGTCCTCTGCCAGGTCCGGCTTTGAACTTTCTTCTTCTTGAATATTTTCTGAGAACTTGGTATTGTTTTAGCACTCGAAAATAAAACTTCTATACACGAGGAGAAGTTATTTAATTTGATTCTTTATTAGCCAACAAATGAATATCGCAAGGCGTCTTCCATTCTTACCAAAATACAAAAGTCCCCTGCAAACCACAAACCTCTGAAATAGAAAGGAACTAGCCCATGAAACCGAAAATATGCCGGATCTCACGAATAGATCTTAAAAGGGGGCGTGGCTTTCAGGACAAATCGAATTTAAATGACCTATAAATGGCGTTCAGCAATCATTTCCAGCAAGGAAGCATATACACATTGTAAATTGGACTTCAGGCTATCAAAATAACATAAAATATAAAATTCGATTTTTTTTTGACCCAAAGCAGCTTACAACCTCCCCTTAAACAATGTAGTGAGATGGACAGCAGACAATGGTATGAATGTAAATGGGATGAAAAGTTTCACCAAGAGGAAAAGTCCTCACGGTTTTAATGATTGTGTTGATGGCGTGATAGTACGACATGGGGTGTTAATATAAAAATGATCTTCATTGCAGTAACCAATTAACGAGGTAGTTAGGAAAAAGTAACAGATCTCTTCACACGGTTCTGAGAGTATTTCAGGGTTGTAGTAAGGACTAGCTGATGTACCCGTGCTTCGCTACGGGATTCGCAGAAATATTGACTTTGTGGACTTCCTAACTAAAGTCAACATAGGTCATTACAAAAACGTCAGTAGAAATGCAGGTATTAAAAGCAATTTTATCATATAAAGTACTCGATCAAATGAAATACAGTACATTTTCTCATTTTAACGAACAGTACTACGGTGCCGATCAAACAGTCCAAAGTTCCAGAGCTGGAATGACCAGGCCGCAGACAGCCGTGAACACTCGTGTGCTATAGTCCCGTGAAATATGCAAACTGCTCATTCCAATCAGTGCCACAGAGTAGGGAATGCTATGGTGTGTGTTACGTACCAGTAGTATCAGAAAATTTATGACCAGAGAAATGGCATGCTGAAGAAGAAAATTATCTAAATCCCCAGCTACTTCCCGCCAATATTCAGGCAGGCTGTTACACTCGGTACGACCGGGTGAGTTGGTCGTGTGGTTAGGGGCACACAGTTGTGAGCTTACATCCAGGAGATAGTGGATTCGAACTCCAATGTCGGCAGCCCTGATGATGGTATTCCTTGGTTTCCCATTCTCACACCAGGAAAATGCTGGGACTGTACCTTGTTTAAGGCCAAGGCCGCTTCCTTCACACTCCTAGTCCTTTCCTATCCGATCGTCACCATAGGACCTATCTGCGTCGGTGTGACGTAAAGCGAATAAAAAATACTCGGTACTCAGCAGTAATCCTATCTATCGGAGATGAGTGGCAACAGAAGACACAAAACACATCAAAACGAACAATGGTCAATGTAATGTTATTATTGATCAATTTTATGAGCTTTCTATATTGTAGGCCTTCACATTTAGTTTTCTTTCGCTCTGTGATATTAGGATGTATTTTAAATTATTTATAGCGTAGAGTGTAGTTACTTATTCTCCGACTTTACATACCGATTTTCATTAAATTCTGCTTACCCATGTTCTCGTGACTCGGCGCTGATATGGACTTAGTAACAAAAAACCAAATTCATGAATATCTCTGTGATCATAGTCGGTAACATTGTATAAGACATTAATGATCTGAAATTTAATACTATAGAACTTTAGTTATGCAGTATTTATCGATACGATCACAAAACACATAAGTATCTGAGAATTAAATTTTAGGCCTTCCCCTAAACTACCATTTCACTCAGCGCGAATAAAATTATTTATAGCCTAGATTGTAGTGACTTACTACCCGACCTTGCACACCGATTTTCATTAAATTTACTTCAGCCGTTTTCTCGTGATGCGTGTACAGACAGACAGACAGACAGACAGACAGACAGACAGACAGACAGACAGACAGACAGACAGACAGACAGACAGACAGACAGACAGACAGACAGACAGACAGACAGACAGACAGACAGACAGACAGACAGACAGACAGACAGACAGACAGACAGACATTACGGAAAATTAAAAAGTGCATTTCCTTGCTACTGTGGACACGGCCGATACAGAAATACCATCCTTCTTAAATTCTGAGCAATGTACAGACAAAACTCTTATTTTATATGTACAGATGTAAAGGAGAGGGCGTATACGTTTCCGGTAAGACCACAGTTAAAGCGTGTCTCCAGTGTATGGGATTACTTGATACGAGAACTGAAAAAATTTCAAAGGAAAGCAGCACGATTTGTTCTGGGTGATTTCCGACGAAAGAGTGGTGTTACTAAAATGTTGCAAACTTTAGGCTGGGAAGACTTGGGAGTAAGGAGACGAGATGCTCGACTATGTTTGGAGCTGTCAGTGGTTAGTGGGCGTGGAATGACATAAGTAGAGGAATAACCTTGAGTGGAGATTTTAAAAGTAAGAGTGATCATAGTATGAAGATAAATTTGAAATTCAAGAGGACAAATTGGGGCAAATTTTCACTTGTAGAACGTGGAGTAAGGGTTTGGAATAAATTATCAAAGAAATGTTCGATACATTCCCAAGTTCGTTGAAAATATTTAAGAAACAGCTACGTAAACAATTGATAGGAATCTGCGACCGCCCTAAATACAGATCGTGGATGATTGATAGATAGATAGATAGATAGATAGACAGACAGATAGATAGATAGACAGATAGATATATAGATAGATAGATAGATAGATAGATAGATAGATAGATAGATAGATAGATAGATAGATAGATAGATAGATAGATAGATAGATAGATAGATAGATTGATTGATTGATTGATTGATTGATTGATTGATTGATTGATTGATTGATTGATTGATTGATTGATTGATTGATAAAAAGGGCGATTAAACGCGCTCTTGGAAGGAAAGGAAGTGCACTGAGCTACACCTCTGGTGTGTTACTTCCTTTATATTTTTTGGAAATCTTGCAAACTAATTATATTCTAAGGTCTGGACGTGAAATTTTACAATGCCAGAAATTCGGACTTCAAAAAATCTCTGATACGTCATTGGTTGCAGGAATCTCTGGACTTCACATCATGCCAAGCATATAGCAAACAAGCGAGTGCACTGAAATAAATCACGTTTAGTTTTGCTTCTGAAGTCAGTTCACTACTCGGGAAGTTACTCAATATGCAAATTTTTTTTGTACTTGCCGGGCTAGAAAGTAACCTTGCAAAGAAATTGTGCATTCTTTTTTGCGTTATCGAAGTATGAAGTGTGGTAAGGGCAACACTCATCGCAGTGAATAACAAGGTAGGTCATAAAGTTAAAGTTCTAATGGGAAGCATTTTTTGTTTTTAAACAATACGAAATCACCGATTCACGAAATGTTGTAAAGCCATTCTGCGGTATATGAAATAACTTTTTGAATTACAGTTTTGGTTTGATATTGTTTAATTTATAAAACAAGTGAAGTATCTGCTTTGGATCATGAATCAAACTGACTACTCCTATATTGTCCAGACATTATTTTCTTATATGGACCAGTCAAAACCAAAGTGGTGTAAGTCACATCTGCTTATTGTTAGCTCGTAAGATTTAACAGTTTTCTTTAACAAAGACAGTTGTGTAAATTTAGTACCACTAATTTATTTACAAGACAATAATGTTCACGTCCACAATAGTAAGAGAAATTACACGACGCACAAGACAAACTAAGTTATCTCCTTGAAGCCACTTTTAATAATTTCAGCCCGGATTTTTATGCATTAATAGGTTCGAATGCAAATTTTCTGAAGCGAGTAACGAGTATAGTCTACCTTCACAATGATAATGCTACGGGGCTTGCATAATCATTAGGGGTACGCCCATCAGAACACCTTAAAATTTATGTTACTCTTGCTACATTATGGAAGAGCTGGTGGCCGACACTTCCTACTATCCAAACTAGTTTGCAATCTAACCTGTTACTGCATAAAAATCCGGGCCTTATTAATAATATTCAGAATATTAACAAGATAACTCAAATTATCTGGTTCGTACCGGTAACAGTTTTATTACTGAATAATAAGGAATTAAAATTTGGTTATTACTTAAATATTATGACGAAATGACTTATCTTGTTATTGTCAAAAGGCAGAGAGCTTTGACCTTAGTAGGTTATTTCAAAAATTTAAAAAAATAGCGAAAAAGTGAACTATCTGGTTTATCCCCGGGATAAGTGGTTTGAAGATAGGGAATTCGAGGCCTGGTGCTACAATCCTCATAAAAGGAGAGAGATTCCCTTGTTTGAGTAACTCCCATTAGCTAACTCTTGGGTAAGAAATCATAATGGACTCTCGCGCTCTGAATAGCGACACATGTTAAGCATGATGGCGATGGTTCTTCTCTGGACGTTCCACGAGCACAGTCCACTACGGACAGTGTAGTTAGTGAGAAATCCTCCCACTCGTGCTCGGAAAATTCCCTAAGGAGGAATTACTCCACATCCAACGTCACAACTCTCAGAGCCATGAAAGCCAACAGTCTGAGATCCAAGAAACATGAGGTCTATGAGGAAGTCTGTTGCATAGCTGAAGGTGATAGCAATCGTCGAATAGATATAACCACCATTAGCCGCAACAGAAGTTCAACTGAAGTATTAGATCCTACTCAGAATCGGATCCAGGATTCCATAAAAGGGAAAGGCTAACTTAAAAATATACCATACCACAAAGCAAAAAAAGAAAATATAATATTTGGGATATATTACTTCCGTAGTAATGAAATTTCCTGAGTTCAGTTTGAGGAAAATATTACATTATAGTATGCGCAAGTTAAAGTAATTTATTGATAAATATTTCACCAAAAATTCCATTTAAATAATGTGTAAAATATTATATAAACTTTACCGTACTGTTTACAGTTACGTATTAGCAGTTCACATCAATCAACACTTGACCAGTTAGAAATATCCAGCCTTCGTGGTTTTGACTTAAGAGATCTTCAACATTTGTTGCCATTTTCTTAATGGATGTTTGCTAATGTAAGGCCATTAAATCCGTCTCTCACATAGTAACTCACTCGTAGGTTTTTTAAAGCTTACGCAGGGCCGAGAAACTTTTCTTTGTAGACGCTGTCTTGACTGGCAATGTGGTAAATATTTGTTACAATAGTCTAATATTCGGAAAGAAGTCTTAATGGCATAGAGCTAATATATGCAAATTTTTGGCCTTTTGTTTCTCTTCTGCATGAGACGTTGTTAAATTATTTCTACATACTGATATTTCTGTTTTTTAAATCATCACTTGCCTGGCTGAGTGGCTCAGACGGTTAAGGCACTGGCCTTCTAACCCCAACTTCGCAGGTTCGATCCTGGCTCAGTCCGGTGGTATTTGAAGGTGCTCAAATACGACAGCCTCGTGTCGGTAGATTTACTGGCACGTAAAAGAACTCCTGCGGGACTAAATTCCGGCACCTCGGCGTCTCCGAAGACCGTAATTGTAGTTAGTGGGACGTAAAGCAAATAACGTTGTAACATCATTAGTTGTTGCTGTACAATCCGCTTCATACATCTCTGTTGCTTTAATAATTTCGTCAACGTAAAACTTCGAAAAATCACTGTGAATAACAACTTCTAAAGGGGTCACATTACAAATGTTATCACAAAGTCTTATTAAGGGGGTGGACAAAAGGCAAGAATAGCTTACTATCATCCTGAAGTATTCGTCAGGATCCTTAGTTGACACATTCATTCCTTGAGCCTGCCTGCCACAAATACGTGGGGGACGGATTTCTTCTCCTATTTAAGCTGCCATGCCACTTGCTGCAATAAAATACATTTACAATTGCCATCGGTATTTTTTCCCATTATATTCAACCTTTCTATCAGGGTGGAAATGTAAGACAATACAGATGATATATATTGTTTAGGATCTTGCAAGAACTCGCTTAGTTTCACAGTGTGGGCCAAATAAGGAACAGCTGTAAGCAAACCAATGATAAATTCACTTCTTCTCAAAGCCGGGCATAAGGCAACAGCTTTACTTGAGTCTCACTATTTGGATCTTCTTATGTTTGTCGAAGAATCCTTAAAACCTGTAACATTAGTTCCTAAAATACAATGACCTACCATGTCTTTCTACCCAATGAGTAGAACAAAATTCTTATAACTTGGTCTTCTTTCATTCATTGATATCAGGTTCACTAATAAGATTCTTTGAAGAGCAGACATTCTTTTCGCAGAAGCAGATACAAATGTTTTCATTTATGAGTTATCCCTAACATATTCTTAATTGGTCTCATACCACAGCTTTTGTAATGCACAAGTTCAGTTGATGGATGAAGCAGTGTGTGTAAAATGCCAGAGGTTGCTCATTTGTACGTGAGTTCAATAAATTTACCTGACACATTTGATCCGATATGAAACCTCTGAAGTTTAATCATACTTTTAAATGTAACTAGAGGTGGGGCTGGGTCTAAAGCGCCCTTAGCCCCTTCCGGGATCCGCCTCTGATCCTACCATTCGATTTGAAGACTATTTTGCAAACTTAGGAGCTCGACAGAAAAAAGAAACACATGGGGTATCTATAAATTGTTTGTTTGTTTATTTGTTCAACACTTGTCCCGCTTGTCGGGTATGAGGTGAGATGAATCTGTCGTAGTGGGATTTTTGACCGGATGCCCTTCCCGACATCAACCTCATCAGAAGAGTTAATGATATGGAATGAATGACGTGACATACGATAGTAGGAAGTCAGAGGGTAAATCCAAGTGCCCGTGCAGCCTACTCCTGTCGAATAGCGCCAAGGGGTCCACTCAAGCTTAACGTCTCCATCCGACGGACGAATCACCATCAACAGCGTTATATGCCCTCACTCCATATGACCACTGCGGAGAGTTTTGTAATTTAATCCAGAGTTTTGGCACGTAATCTAGTGATTAGAAATTGTCTGCAATCACCTCCTCTACCCTGCCGGCCAGCATTCTGATGGTGAAAATGTTTTCGACCAACGGGACTCGAACCAACTGACCTTGGTGTCAGACCCTTTAGACTTCAACGCTTGAACGATCATGGCCACCAGGCGGGCTGGGTGTATGTAAGTTCGTGTCCATAAATTTCAGGATGTATTCCTGACTTCAATATAATACGAAAAGTTCATATGTAGATGGGTCCAAAAACCCTTCCTGACGGATTTACATGGGTTTATTGATAATTGTACATGTGATACATTTATATAAGTTATTCGAAGTGACGTCCTCCTCTTTCGAGGCATCCCGAGTCTGCGTTTGCTGTATAAAGTCCTGGAGTGTTTCATGTGTGGTCAAATCCATTTTCGATACACTCCCTCGACATCGACATTATGTGTAGTAGTTTAATGCACCAAGAATTTTGAATGTCCCCAGACGTAAAAAGCCATTGATTAAAATCTGGCGATCGCACAGGCCATTTAGTGGTTCTCCTCGACCAGTTCATTCGTTCGGAAACTGGCGAACTATCACAGTTAAGTGAGGTGGAGCACCATGGTGCACAAACCACATTCGTTGGATGACGCCAAGAGGAACATCAAGTAGTGAAGGAACTCGTTCCTGAGAAACCGTGCTTACGTTTGTCCAGACGTTGAGGGAGAAGTAGGGGCTAATAATAAAACTAATAATAATAATAATAATAATAATAATAATAATAATAATAATAATAATAATAATAATAATAATAATAATAATAATAATAATTGTACCTGGAGGTACATCTCTACGCCACACATTTAAATCTTGTGCCTAGAAGAACTCCTCTACTGGAGGAACCGTGAATTTGAAACTAGACCTACTTAAACCTTTAGTCACAAGATGTCACCACTAAAATCTGATGGAATTTTGTTATTTTGAAGTTTCCTGAACTGACTGTATTTCTACTTGTTTTGTTTGCCCTTCATCAAGAAGTTTGGACGTTCTTCCATAGATGTCACTGCAAAAATCTATGATTATGCACCCTGGTGCGAAGTGAAAGAAATTTTTATTTAAAGAAGTTTTGTATTCATAAGTTTTTCTTACTAATTGATGTTCATTTATTTTTGGGTTGGCAATATTGATATTTTCTTTCCGCCAGTTTTGAATCCGACCAATCAAGAATTTCTGTAATTAATTTTCTACCAATCACAGTCTTCTTCTTCTTCTTCTTCTTCTTCTTCGATTTTGAGTGTAACTTTTAAATCCACCAATAAAAATGAGAGAGTGTGGCTAGTTTAAGCTTGAATGGTCTCGAACTTTCCCCGAGGGTTTATAAACTGCGGATTTTCTCGTCTCTTGGCCAATTGATCGTCATCTAACCTAGTGTGTGTGTCAAGCAGGAGGCGGGAGGGGCCTCTTTCTTCAGGCAGCAGTACACCGACAAGGTAATGGCCACATAACATCTTTATTTCTTGCTTGCTCCGCAGTTTAACCTGAGGGAAAGGTCCGAATCTTTAACTATGTAAGCTAGTTTTCCGACAGATGTAACTTCTGCCGGCTTATGTAGTTACTTCATAAAATCCTTAACTGTAAATCGGTGATAGAGAGTGATGTACCCTCTCGAGCTCCCCTTCATATTGGTTTGAGGTGACTACGTTTTGTACCTGGTTTTCTTCCTTTCCGTAATGTCTTAATTTATTCTTATACGAGTCACCTCAGTAGTTTGGGAATAGCCCCTGTTTCACCGGCCTAGTGCCCTTTAGGTTTTAAGTGTTCTTATCTAGGAGCGCAGGCATTCGCCTCCTTTCATTTTGTATTCGGGCCATTTATTTTACTGTTATTTCTTTTTACACGAAGGCCCTATAGGTTGGGTACAAGATAACCCTGTTTCAATTTGTAGGTTGGGCCATGGACGGTCAAAATGTGTAAGATATTTTGGGTGTTGCCTTGAGTAGGCTTGAGAACTGAGAGCACGTTAGCTCTTTTTCTAATGCTGTAAAAGTGCCTCTGGGAGGCCCGATATTGTATATTGAGAGCAAGTGCTCCATGAATTTAGGGGATTTCTGCCCTGTGAACAAATTTATGCTCGTCTGTAAAATGTGAGCTGCGAGCTCCAAAAATTGTAAAACTAGGGGCTTGTATCCCGAGAGTGTTAAAGTTATGAAATCTTGGATTTTTCTAAGTTTTGTTTCTAATTTTGGACCTGACTTGACAATGACTTGTTATCTCACTATGTGAAGAGTTGTTAAGTTTGTTGTTTTTCGAAAATATAACCTTCAGTTAAGTTTTAAATTATTTTCTTGACATTGTAGTTAGACCCATTCATCCCGGCACCTTCTTTCACCTCTTCTGCTCCACGGGTAACTCCGTAACAATAATAATAATAATAATAATAATAATCATCATCATCGTCATTATCATCTGTTCTCTGCCTCTCATCAGGTGGTCGCATGCATTTTCCAAGCCGATCTGTCTTCTACCATCCTTTTAGGCTTCCAGTATCTTCCATTAATTTTCACACTGTCCATCATCTGATGCCTCTTCCTTCGTCTCAACTTTCTCCCTGCAACTATTCGTTCCAGTGCCTGTATTAATGAATATTTCCTTTGTAAACGGTGACCTAACCAATTCTTTTATCTCTTTTGAATGATTTCTTCACCTACTATTTCCAATACTACTTCATTCCCTAATTTGTCTTGCTAGTTGAATTACTTTCCTCCACACCCACATTGCAAAAGGTTTCAACTTTCTTTCCCCTTCTCAGAGTCCAAGTCTCAGGCCCATAAAGAATAACGCTCTATACAAAACACTTCACTAACCTCATCTTAACGTCCGTATTCAGTGGCGCACTTACCAGTACTCTTCCTTGGCCATTGCAATCCTGCTCTTCACCTCATCCAGTACGTCACTTCTGATTTGCAGATACTTGTTCTGTTTCTTCACATGAGATAACTATCTTTGCTGTTACATCCTCCTGCTTACTCATGATCATCGCCTTAGTCTTCTTTCTATCAATTTTCATACCAAAGATTTCAAACGATCTACTCAATTTTCCCAGCAGGATATTCATCATTTCCTCAGTTTCTGCTTCGACCACCATGTCGTCAGCAAATCTGATGCATTCAATTCTCATTCCTCCCACATTTTTGCTAATTGTTTTACGTCCCAAAGGCACTGAAAGGTCTTATGGCGACGATGGTATAGGAGTTGGAAGGAAGCGGCCGTGGCATTAATTAAGGTACAGCCCCACCATTTGCCTGGTATGAAAATGGGAAATCACGGAAAACCATCTTCACGCCTGCCTACAGTGAGATTCGAACCCACTATCTCCTCTCACATTAACACCTGGCTTACCTTGATAACAACTTCGAATTATTCCCTCGAGGAATACTGTGTATTAAACAAGGTTGGTGAAAGACAACAACCTTGTCCAACCCCTTTACCAATTTTGCTTTCTTCCTACAATTTCTGTTCTGTTCTTCCCGAACTGTTTGTTTTATGTAAAGATTCTCTATCAGTCTTCTTTCTTTCCAATATATTCCTTTTTTTCTTCATTATATCCATTAATTTCTCCCATTGTACTCTGTCAAGGGCTTTCTCGAGATCAATAAAAACCACAAACAACAATCTTCCTTTTCCAATATATCTTTCTCCAATGGTTCTTAATAACCCAATAGCATCTCTTGTCCATTTTTCTTTATGAAATCCATACTGCTCTTCCATAACGAATTCATCTAAATGATTGTATAATCTCCCATTTAGCATTCTAAGCAGTACTTTTTCTGTACGGGAAATGCGAATTGTAGTCCTGTGATCAAATTTTACTAGATTATTTGATCATGAATGATTCGTCCGACTCGTTGGCTGAACGGTCAGCGTACGGGCTTTCGGTTCAGAGGGTCCCGGGTTCGATTCCCGGCCGGGTCGGGGATTTTAACCTTAATTGGTTAATTCCAATGGCACGGGGGCTGGGTGTATGTGTTGTCGTCATCATCATTTCATCCTCATCACGACGCGCAGGCCACCTATGGGTGTCATATAGAAAGACCTGCACCTGGCGAGCCGAACCCTTCCTGGGATATCCCGGCACTAAAAGCCATACGACATTTCTTTTTTCATGAATGATTCACACCCAAACGTAAAGGCTGAACCTCTTGACGTTTGCCCTGTCGTATTTCATTAGGGTTTTCATAAGCCCAGATGGAATTGTTGCCGGCCCCGCGGTGTAGGGGTAGCGTGCTTGCCTCTTACCCGGACGCTCCAGATTCGATTCCCCGCCAGGATAGGGACTTTTACTTGGATCTGAGGGCTGGTTCGAGGTCCACTCAGGCTACGTGATTACAATTGAGGAACTATCTGACGGTGAGATAGCCGCCCCGGTCTAGAAAGCCAAGAATAACGGCCAAGAGAATTCGTTGTGCTGACCACACAACACCTCATCATCTACAGGCCTTTGGGCTGAGCAGCGGTCGTTTGGTAGGCCGTGGCTCTTCAGGACTCTTGCGCCATAGGGTTGTTTTCTTAGATGGGATTGTTATGATAATTGAATACACCATCATGTATAAAACCAGCCTCATCGGTGAAAAGAGTAAATGCCAAGATGTGCATGAAAACAGCACGCATTGACACAAAGTTTATCTTGGCTGAAAGTTTGCCGCATTTAATCCTTACACTCTTTGAAGATAATACGGATACAGAAGGTTTTCGTCGAGAATATCCCAGATGGTCATGTGACTAACGCTTTACCTTTTTGCAATTCTTCTTGTAATACTTGAGAGGGTTCGTTCCACAATACAAAGAACTCGTTCCTCAAGCGCACAGTTCCGTACCTACCCGAGCTCGGTATGCCAGCGCTCTGTAATAATCAATCAATCCGGACGCGTTCTCCAGCGACAGACCCTGCAGGCGGATACAGTTTTAACAGCACAGTGACATTTCATAAATATGATTGTGTCCTTTGTAAGATTTCTTCATTGTACGGTGTAGGGAAGCCTGTATTAGGCTATGTCCTACATGAATTTTGTTTAAGACTTTGCGAAACATACGACTAATAGACACTTAATTCATAACAGATTGCATATGCTAAAGGAAAAATAAATGTGCCACTGCTTCGCCCGCTGTATCAGAACACACAACACAATAGTACTATCCCTTGCAGTCTGTGCACGTAGCACCTGTAATACCACGGGTTATCACCTATAAATAATTAATATTCTTGTGCCAGCAAGAGCGATAACATGTGTAGCGTTCCAAATTGGTATTGTTGTTTTTCTGCTTCTATTCAGAGAACTAATCGGTCAGTTTTATGTGATCGGCTAATCCACAAGGTCAGACTATTATTCTAGGCACGTACACAGAAGATATGAACATGTTCTTCACAGGAAAACGGAAGACTGATAAAGTAGGGTTGGGTTTTTCTCAGAGTGCGTAATACGTGCAAAATGGGATGAGAAAGAGATTGGTTGACTGAGCAAGCTCCCGACTGGAGGCTGTTACTGAGGCCTCAAGAGACGGGCACTCCTTCATCCGTAATAATAACTTAATAGGTCCTAAGATTAACGGTAGGGGATCAGACAGTATTACTTTTGATATTATCTACATAAATAAGCTTATAGGGGGTCCGCTGTCTGTAATTTCATTTGATTTGCCAATGTTTCGATGTCTACCCGTTTTAGGTCAACTAAAGACCGTATTCGTGGTTTTTAACTTTCGTGTCTGTTTGTCCGTCTGTTTCATTATCACGGCGAAATGTCTGGATAGATCTCTACAAAACTCCATATTTAGAGTATAATAATCCATAATCAGGTTCAGGTATGAATATAATTTAAAAATCCCTGAATAGACTGGCGGTTTATACGAAAACCAAATCGGGATTTTTTCAATTTTCGAATACCCTATTGATTTTCTGTAAAATCCATACACTATAGCCTATGTGAAACCTCCCTTCTTTTAAAACAACTTTTGTTATGTACATAATTTTGCTTACTCTAAAAATCATCATCATCATCGTCATCTGTTTACCCTCCAGGTTCGGTTTTTCCCTCGGACTTAGCGAGGGATCCCACCTCTACCGCCTCAAGGGCAGTGTCCTGGAGCTTCAGACTCTTGGTCGGGGGATACAACTGGGGAGTATGACCAGTACCTCGCCCAGGCGGCCTCACCTGCTATGCTGAACAGGGGCCTTGTGGAGGGATGGGAAGATTGGAAGGGATAGGCAAGGAAGAGGGAAGGAAGCGGCCGTGGCCTTAAGTTAGGTACCATCCCGGCATTCGCCGGGAGGAGAAGTGGGAAACCACGGAAAATCACTTCGAGGATGGCTGAGGTGGGAATCGAACCCACCTCTACTCAGTTGACCTCCCGAGGCTGAGTGGACCCCGTTCCAGCCCTCGTACCACTTTTCAAATTTCGTGGCAGAGCCGGGAATCGAACCCGGGCCTCCGGGGGTGGCAGCTAATCACGCTAACCACTACACCACAGAGGCGGACTACTCTAAAAATGACGAAGAAAATTACTACTTTATGTGCGTTTCAGCCTCTGCATTGAGCGATCGACAACGAACCTACCGGTTACCATGGGAAATTCTCTGGCTGCTTGCCAGCAGGGAAGTAACGTAATGCCATTTTCGTCATTATTCCTGTAAACTCGTGGTTGTTTCTTGGGTAGAAGGCCAGAGAGACATCGAGCTGAAATTCTGCGGCATATTTTCGGAATACCGTTGGGGGTTGGAATCGTCTTCGAATAGCACTATGGGAGGCTGTTCTTATTTCAACAGTACTGTGGACTGTGCGCCATTATTTCGCACTGTAAGGGGTTTTATCGTATTTCATATAAATTTTACTGTATTTCTCTTCTACTTCGATTCTGTCCTTTTATTTATTGCTTCTCCCTTGACTCTTTACGCTTAAGTAGTAACACCATAAGTCATCTTCTTATCTAAGAATCTCTACGCCTAAATTTTCCCCCTGTTACCGCTTTCTTAAATCCGTAACTTACTGCATATCATTACAATATAGTGAGGGATATTTCATTTTTCCAATACATCCACTTTGTCCTATCCGGCCGTCCTGAGTTACTATCCTGTCTTCAATTAATATCAACTTCCGTAACTCAATTACTTTCATCCTTAATTTCTCCGTATGTATGCGTGTTCCAATCCCGAAAACTGGACTCTCTTTCCTTTCAGGAAAAATTCCAAGATGATCAATTGTGTAAAATTTAGCCCCCAAAATATCGAAATATGGAGCCAATTTTAATGACGGTGGACACCTTCGTTTTGATGTAATTGGTGGCTAAACGTTAAGTCGTATCACAAAACAGGCAGCATACTAGTACCTCAATTTGGAGAGATCTACAACTTTGATCGTATGACTTTTTGTCGTATCTCGGTCACTTATACGTTAGATAGAGCTACATATCTCGATTAAAATCAAATCTCGCCAACTCGATTGTGACTGGCATTAGGAATAGGGGCCTGTATTTATAATAAAATCTTCCCATCTCCATTGTGAATGGCAGTAGGGAAATGAGCCTGATCGTGAATGGCTGTAGGAAGCGTGGCTTGCCATTAACATAAAAACTCCCCAACGCGCACCTTATATCGAAAACAGAGTATGGGTCCCCGTGGTGTTTCTCGGATAGCGCTAAGAGACATGCAATAAGTACTTGTTTTACTATAAATAAATTGTACTCTTTGTGAGATCCATGGCTCGTGTTAATTAATTCTAGTCTTAAATAGGTCCTTATAATAAACTGTACTGGAAGTGTCCGGTATTTTCATTCTTGTAATCTGGTCACACTAAATGAAGCTGTCAGTGGAGAAATGGCACGGAATTAGATTAGCACACGAATTAGCTTGAGTGGAGCTTTTAAAGGTAGGAAAGATCATGATATGGAGATGTAATTGGAATTCTGGCGGACAAATTTGGGCAAATCTTCGTTTATAGGTAGGGATTGAAGTAATTTTTCAAGGGAGATGTCCGATAAATTTCCAAGTTGTTTGAAATTATTTAAGAAACAGCTAGGTAAACAATAATTGATAGGGAATAGCCTATGGCACTTGGGCCACAGCACGAAATTCAGAATAATTTTTATTTATTTACTTAATGTATTATTTATTTATTTATTTATTTATTTATTTATTTATTTATTTATTTATTTATTTATTTATTTATTTATTTATTTATTTATTTATTTATTTACCGAGCTGAGTATCTCGGATGGTAAAGCACTGGTCTTCAGAGCCCGGCTTGTCAGGTTCGATCCTCGTTCAGTCCGGTGGTATTTAAAGGTGATCAAATACGTTTACCTCGTGTCGGTAGATTTACTGGTAAGTAAAATAACTCTTACGAGACAATATTCTGACACCTCGGCGTTTCCGAAAACCGTAAAAAGAGTTGCTGTGTCGTAAAACCAATGAAATATTAAATGGAATAAAAAATGAAAATGAATACCTCGCTGACACATTAGCTCGTTTCTTGCGTTCCAGGATGATGGACGTATATATGTGCAAAATTATCTGAATACAGTGAAGGCAGGTTCAATATTAAATAAAAGTGTAGTCCGGCTCCATGACTAAATGGTTTGTGTGGTGACCTTTAGTCCATGAGGTCTCGGATTGGATTCCTGATCGGGCCCGAGATTTCACCTTTCATTGGTTAATTCCTATGGCTGGGGGCTGTGTGTGCGCGCGTGTGTTGGTGTTTGTCTGCCATCTTTAGCATTAGAATTCATCATAACTAAGGGCCCTATCCTCACAGACGTGTAAGTAGCCAATAAGGCGTCAACTCGAAAGACCTGCACTAGGCCTCTCCGGAGGCTACACGCAAAGTGCAATTTAGACCCTTTTTTGTTAAATGTATCACTGCTGATACAATTAACTCCAACATTAGTTTGATTTTATTAATTATGAATCGCCTTTAGAATCACATTCGACTAGGTTCCCTTCAGATAAGCCAAAAACATTTTTTCGGGTTTTGGTACTCGGACCCCTTTTAAATTATATTATTCTGTTGTACATCTCCTTAATTACCTCCACTATTCCTGATCCGATGACTCACCTAACTTACTGCTGGCTGAATCATGTTCAATGAGACATGTTGTTCATACATATCGTGGAAAATGATAAAGAAAGTATACTTTGTCATGGCGCAACCACGGACTGTACACGTCTCCCAGCAGGGAGTTACACAACACTTACCTCGCATAACTAATGACTTGTACTCGCACAAACTGCAGTACTTACTTCATCTGCTCTCAATTCTTCATAATAATTAGTCTACGGTAGTGAATGAAATTATAAATTTGTTTGTACACTTCAGTTCCTCTGTCCACTTCACTTCTTCATTTTTACTACGAATTACGTATACAAAAGTAAAACTTTGGTTCTGTTCCATTTTTGTTGGTCTGTTTCCTTATGTGTTGTTTTTGTGTTCATTTGACTGTTTTTCAGTGTGTTTGTTTGTGAGTTTGATGGTGTGTTTGTTTGTTAGTTTGCTTATGTGTTTTTGTTTCTGTTAGCGTGTTTTTTGTTAATGTGTATATGTGTGTGTTTGGTAGTGTTCGCTAGTGTGTTTGTTTATGATTTTGTGTGTTTGTGTGTGTTTGATTTTGAGGTATTTATGTTTCTCTTAGTGTGTTTATGAGTTTATGTGTTTGCTAGTTTGTATGTTTGTCAGTGTTTGTGTGTTTGTCAGTGTGTTAGTTTTTGCTCTCTATTGTGTGTTTGTTTGTTTAAGTGTTTGTCAGTTAGTTTGTTTATGTGTTAGTGTGTTGGTCACAGTGTTTGTCACTGTGTTTGTTTGTGTGTCTGTTTGTGTGTGTTTGGTAGTGTTTGTGTGTTTGTTTATGTGTTTGTGTGTGTATTTGTTTATGTGTGTGTTTGGTAGTATGTGTTTGTTTGTGTGTGTGTTTGTACGTTTTAGTGTATTGTTTACGTGTGTTTGTTAGTTTGGTTGGTTGAGTTTCTGTTTGTGTGTCTGTTTGCCTGTTCGTATGTTTCTGCGTTTACATGTTTATGTGTGTGTGTGTGTTTGCCAATGCTTGCTAATGTGTTTGTACGTTGTTATTGTGTTTGTGTGTTTGTTTGTGTGTTCCTTAGTGTGTTTGTTAGTTTATTTATATGATTATATGTTTGTTTGTTTGTTAAATCATGCCAGTTGGCTAAACAGAACTTCTTGAAACTCGGTATTTATGTTCAGGTTTGTTTTCCAAGTGGCCGATCGCTTCTGCAAGCGGCCTTATTTTTATAGGCTTTGCACGTGACACATAGTCCCGTCCCTTGGGTGATTGGTGTACATAGTGGCCTTCCTCTTCACAGGGTTCTGGGTACAATTCCTGGTCGGGCTGTGGGTTTTGGCCGCATCTGCTTCAGACACCATTATTGGTGTTTGTCTTCGTACACACATCTTCAGCTACACTCAACATACCACACTGCCCAGGAACACAGAGATACACAGTAGTGAATACTTCCCTCCACATAAAACTGACCGCAGGAAAGCCATTCGGCAATAAAACTGAGCTAAATACACTTGTAACGCCAACCACAAAAAGTGGTAAAGGCCAGGATGAAGAAGAAAAGAAGAAGAAGGTTTTATATGGCACATATTTGCTTTTACTACGTAAATTCTGAGATAAAACTCATTAAGCACGAACATTGCGGCCTCTAACACTCTAGATCAAGGGCCTCCATTTATTTTTCCCTCGGGTCCGGGTTGATGGTACAATAACGTGGGGTTTGGGGTCCTAATGTTTGGTTGAATAAGAGAGGTGCTGGTCTTGCTTATGGTAGTTAGATAGTTACAGAGGCTTTGTGGAACAACTTGGTGTGCCTCTGCCACAACCTTGAGGTGTTCTGCACCGATTCTAGTATTCTCTGCAGCTGAATATTGTTGTCCAGTATGGCTCAACACTAGTCATGTGAAGCTTGTCGACACCCAGCTGAACAATGATCTCAGGTTTAATAAGATCCGCACGTTCCTATTGGCTTCCTTTACTCAGAAATATCATGCCACCTTCCCTTCGCAGGACACAAGAGCTAATAAGGAAATATAATAAAATTCCACGCTATTTATGATGACATTTCTACCGTTGAAATAATCGGCTTAAATCAAGATCTCTACAGATCCGGTGTGCCCAGATCCTATATGCAAGCAGTTTCTACCCCACTGCACAGTGCAAGGAAGATTGGAAAACAAAAACTGACCCTCAGCACAGGCCACTATTCAAAATCTAGAAAGATTTTAGTTCCTCGGGGGCTGAACTTTCAAGATAAAGGTGGAGTACACTGAATAGGATCCGTTCTGGGCATGGAATCTGTGCCTACTCCCTGTTCAAGTTGGAAAAGATTACATCCACTCCAACATATTGTGCGTGAGTGCAGCTTACGAGGCTATCGTTGGAACTGGACAGACTTCCTCAGTGCTTTGTCAGATTCACTTGCATGGATAGATGCTTTGGATATTGGGCTGTGAATTGTCATTTGTCTTATCCACAGTAGGGGCTGCCTGGCCGAGGCGATAAAGGCGTGCTCGGTTCGCACGGAAAAACGTGGGTTCGAATCCCCGTCAGGAATTCGCAAAATGTAAGAAACGAGATTTCCACTTCTGGAGGTCCATATGGCCCTGAGGTTAACTCAGCCTACACCAAAAATGAGTACCAGGTTAATTCCTGGGGGCAAAGGCGGCCGGGAGTATAACTAACCACTCTACCCCATCACGTGCCGAGGTTAACAATGGTGGAAGCCTTTACCTTCCACTCCTCCAAGGGCCTTCATGGGCTGTACGGAGGTGACTTTGCTTTGCTTTGCTTTTCCACAGTAGCTTGTAATTGTGAAGTTACTTTGTAAATATTTATATAGTTAATTTTTACATTTATCTCATAAGCATGCTTTCCTTTCCATACGCTAGAGTAATTATTACAGAAAAAATACGGTATATATTAGTATCAATAAGCATTGTATTTCCAAGGCATTTTAAAAATTTCAACCAGTGGAGTGTTTATATAGAATACACTTACACACAAATGTTTTTAGATAAATTTTCTTTTAAATTATACAATATACAATTCACAAAATTCACAATTAACCCACCAGCCTCATTAGTGACAGAATACTTGTTTTGTGAAATATTTCAAAGTTTAGACTGCACGAAGCTCCATCAATTATTAACCTGTCCACAAGTGTTCATTAGTAATTCTGGATCTGAAATTATCTTTCACAAAATTCATATTAAAAACATACTTTCAAACACATATGTTGACCCAAGCATATTGAGCATATATTTCGAGAACTTGCACAAGTTAGGATTAGAATATCTATCAACAGTGAGCTAAAACGACACGTCAGTCTTCCCTTCCCTTCCTTCTGTCATTGCAGCTGTGTCATTTCCATCCGTAATTCTGCGGTCTCGATGTTTCACAATTCAGTTACCTTGGAGAATCAAGGGAAAATGATTACTCCATAGCCTGAAAAAAGTCTGCCAATTTGCTGAACTGCACGAATCGTTAATCAAATTCTCTCTTCAGTTGGTACAAGAAATCTGAAAATTTTCGCAACGAATCTTCATTACAAGATACCGAACCTTTGGGAGAATGAATGCTCTTTCCACCTTCAAGTCTTGTATAAAGAGATCTAAGTTAGCTGTAGCTTGCTACACACACACGAATTCAAAAATGATGCAAACCACTAACTGAAACAGGGAAGAGGTCGCAGACTAGAGAAAAACCAAGTAAAATCTCACTGCCATCTATGTAGCAAATGTTGTTGTAGGTCAGGGTAAGTACAAGTCGTACATTATTCTCTAAAACACTTGTACTCTTTTAATCATAATGTGTTCTCTTTCTTTCCTACTTTCGACATCGCAAAAACCGTGCAGGTCCGGTAAAACAAAGGTATCGGGGTCCGTATTCGGACGAGAGTTCGCAATTTGAGGACCCCTGCTCTAATTCATTGATTTCCAGCTTGGCACCAGCTTCTATATTCCGGTTTCCGACTAGAACAGTCTGAAGATATCAACTTGACTGGATAAAATATGTCATTCTGAGGTTAATAACATTCCTTACCATTGTTTGATAGTGTTTTATACAGTTATATTATAGTGTTATACTGCTACAATCAATAAGTTCCTGAACTGGTGCCTCTAATGTATATAACAAGGCATACGTTTACAATCAATAAATTCTTGGAACGGCACCTACAGTGTAGGCAACACAGACAACAGTGTCCGTGTTACAGTCAATATGACCGTGTACTGGCGCTAACAGTTCAAGGATCACATCGTCTTTTGATCTGTGTTTTCGCGTCTTTTTCTCGTCGTGGTGATCCGAACGATTTCGACTTGAACATATCAATATTTCGCTAGCGGATTTGCCTAATTTTTGGCAGAACTTGAAATCTGCCCGTTGCTCAAACTACGACATTCTCAAGTTCCGTCGCTGCCATTCAACTACCCTTCACAGCAGAGACCGTAGTTCTACTAACTGTATGTCCTCAAGTGCAACATCCTGTGGTGCAAACTCTCGGATGTAGTGCACCACAGCGACACTAGACGGACAGTCCACGGACTTAATGACTCCACTAAGTACGTGTTATATTTACGGCTCGGAAGTTCAAAAAAAATCCTTTTTATCTCGAGTGTCTGAAGACGAGACCTATGTTCATTCTGGGTCACTGTAGGTAAAAATATGGTGGGTTATATTTGTCCATTTTTGCTCTTTTAGGCGTGTGTTTCATTATAAGTCCTTTTTAGCCCTTTTTGGGTCTTGCCGGATTTTTATTGCAAATTCACTTTCTTTCGAATATATTTGTACTGCCCATTCTCAATTCCAATCATCATTAGTTCATCCATTGCCTCTTAAACATCTTTTCTCTAGCCAGAGAGAAAATGAAATGAAGATGAAATGAAATAAAAAATGAAGGTAATGCTTGAAAAATACGGGGGTGTCAAATAATTATGTGCAAGATGAGTGAAATACTGAAAGGAGAACATTTTGATGAGTTGTTTTGAACAAGAAGATGTCTCTTTCTTCAAGTATGAATCCTTAATATCCGTTGATGTGCTGTCTGAAAACTGGCGATCCTTTACAGCTAAGAACATAGAGATGACTCTTGATATATAGTGCAAACCCAACTGAGGTAAGTTTTCCGAATTTCAGTTTCTGTAAGCCTAGTGTGGTTCAGCCAAATATGATTCCAGTTATTCTAATTTCAATTTAATTCTCCAGAATGTTCATTGTGAGTTGGCTGAACTTATTCCAGATGGAAAAACATTTAACTCTAAATTCTGCAATTACCTTTTTTTTTAACAAAAACGGAATTAATTTAAAAATTATGTTAATCTAAACATATGCCATGTCTGAAAGAAGAAGTGTTTCACTCATATGTTTATGCACTGTATGTAGTATACCACCAGAGTTTTGCAATTCAAAACATTATAGTTCTTCATTAAATAATTAAAACCAAAATTATGAATATCGATCGATATTTTGCGTAATCTTTTGCCAGTTTTGGGCCATTTATTGATATTTTTAGTTTTTTATAGGTCTTTCTTAGTCAATTTATAGACCTTTAACTTCTGAGCCCTAGTTATAATTATTGCTTTTGGCAGACTGAGAAGTTTTAAAGCTGCTTTAACTGGGTTGACATTAGAAAGCATGGCTTCCTTCTCACTAAATACTTTTAAGTCTTTATTTTTTCATTTATTATTATGAACTAGCTATTGTACCCGTCCGTGATGCGTTGATTTATGTATCTTTTCAGTAGTTAATGTAGTCTAATGGAGGTGGTGGTGGTGGTGGTGGTGATTATTGTTTTAAAAGGGAGTACAACTAGGCATCCGTTGAGAGTTGTGACTGAACTGTTGCGATTTTTTACGAAAAGTTTGAATTTTCAGGTTAACCTTAAAAAATCTCCAAATTCTTTATTTTTCAAATCCATTTACCAGTTTCTTCTAACGCCATTTTTAAAGATCTAAATGCCGGTTCGGCGTATATATACAAGCCCACGATTTTTTCTCTCACGCTGTCGGACAAAATTAGCTTCAAAGTTCTTTCGGACTACCATTTCAATAATACCGCGTAAGAGGAGAAACTCATCCGAGGTAGTAATTTACAGTCTAGGGCAGTTTTAAAGCAACTATGTTTCGTAAAACTTCAATTGGTTTTATAAAAATGTTCATCTCTGTGCCATACACAAAATGCTCCGTGCGACAGAGTTCTTACAGAATTCATCTAAAATTTCAGAAAATATTTTAATATGTACGGGGATTAAACGTACTTCTGCATTTTATTATCAGATGAATGTTACCTTCGTATTTTTACTCTTGAAATACCACGAAATTAAATTTTTGCCTACGCCTCTGTGAAGTAGTGGTTAGTGCGATTAGCTACCACCGGGCGAGTTGGCCGTGCGCGTAGAGGCGCGCGGCTGTGAGCTTGCATCCGGGAGATAGTAGGTTCGAATCCCTTTATCGGAAGCCCTGAAGATGGTTTTCCGTGGTTTCCCATTTTCACACCAGGCAAATGCTGGGGCTGTACCTTAATTAAGGCCACGGCCAATTCCTTCCAACTCCTAGGCCATTCCTATCCCATCGTCGCCATAAGACCTATCTGTGTCGGTGCGACGTAAAACCCCTAGCAAAAAAAAAAAAGATTAGCTACCACTCGCGGAAGCCTGGGTTCGATTCCCGGCTTAGCCACGAAAATTGAAAAGTGGTAGAAGTTATAGAAAAGGGTACACTAAGCCTCGGGACGTCAACTAAATAGAGGTGGGTTCGATTTACACCTCAGCCATCTTCGAAGTGGTTTTATGTGGTTTCCCACTTCTCCTCGAGGCAAATGCCGGGATGGTACCTACCTTAAGGCCACCGCTGCTTCCTTCCCTCTTCCTTGTCTATCCCTTCCAATCTTCCCATCCCCCACAAGGCCCTTGTTCAGCATAGCAGATGAGGCCGCCTGTGCGAGGTACTAGTCATCCTTCCCACTTGTATCCCCCAACCCAAATTCACACGTTCGAGGACACTGCCCTTGAGACGGTAGAGGTGGGATCCCTCGCTGAGTCCGAGGGAAAAATCAACCCTGGAGGGTAAACAGATTAAGAAGAAGAATGAATAACGGAGAATTGAAAATAATGATCTCTCCATTAGCTTACAAAAGCAAAGCAAACTCACCTCCGTAGAGGCCATGAAGGCCCTTGGAGGAGTGGAAGGTAAAGGCTTACACCATTGTTAACCTCGGCACGTGATGGGGTAGAGTGGTTGGCTCTACGCCCGGCTGCCTTTGCCCCCAGGAATTAACCTGGTACTCATTTTTGGTGTAGGCTGAGTGAACCTCAGGGCCATATGCACCTCCGGAAGTGGAAATCTCGTTTCCTAAATTTTACGACGTCCTGACGGGGATTCGAACCCACGTCCTTCCGGGTGAGCCGAGCACGCCTTTACCGCCTCGGCCAGGCAGCCTCCCATTAGCTTACAGCTGATTGCAAAACCCGGAGTTGTTGTTAAATATATGAGTATTTTTGACAAGTCTACCAAACTATAGCCCAAATAATGAAAACTGTGTCGCAAGGAGAATTTTCCATGCAATATATTAAAGTAAATATGATTTGTCGTCCGCCTCTGTGGTGTAGTGCTTAGCGTGATTAGCTGCCACCCCCGGAGGTCCGGGTTCGAATCCCGGCTCTGCCACGAAATTTGAAAAGTGGTACGAGGGCTGGAACGGGGTCCACTCAGCCTCGGGAGGTCAACTGAGTAGAGGTGGGTTCGATTCCCACCTCAGCCATCCTGGAAGTGGTTTTCCGTGGTTTCCCACTTCTCCTCCAGGCAAATGCCGGGATGGTACCTAACTTAAGGCCACGGCCGCTTCCTTCCCCCGCAAGGCCCCTGTTCAGCATAGCAGGTGAGGCCGCCTGGGTGAGGTACTGGTCATTCTCCCCAGTTGTATCCCCCAACCAAGAGTCTGAAGCTCCAGGACACTGCTCTTGAGGCGGTAGAGGTGGTATCCCTCGCTGAGTCCGAGGGAAAAACCGAACCTGGAGGGTAAACCGATGATGATGATGATGATGATGATGAAATATGATTTGTCAATAAATTTGCAACCAATTAACTACTCAATTCTAAATTTTGTGTGGGGCTTCATCTTTTTAATATGTGCTTGTGTTTTAAATTTGGTTTTGATAAGTGGTAAATCGTTGAAGTTCAATACGCTCATCAGAGGTAAAATGCAGTTTCCTTTTGCAGTTCTCCGTAAGTCCTTGGCGGTAACGTTCAACAGGTCGCAGAGGCAGACTCTGAAGTTTGCAGGACTTGACCTTAGGTCAAGCTGCTCTCTCACGACCAACTCTATGACACGTGTTCCCGTGTTAGCAGCAGTAAATCACTTTACCTCCATCCTCACTGTAACAGAGTTACTCACTTAGATGTTTCATTTATCCAAAGTATCAATAACAAGCAGAGGATGAAGCTCGGACGTTATTATTTTATTAATATAACAAAACTATTTACAATGTGTTTCTAATTGAGGGACCCTGTGGAAGAGAAGCGCAAGTCACAAGACCAAGAATCAGCAGAAGAGAGGTGTTCGTGTCCCTAATGGGTAGAAGAGAGTCATTGAACTGATTTTTAATTAATTGATTACTTTATTTTATTTATTTATTTATTTATTTATTTATTTATTTATTTATTTATTTGGGAAACCAAAACAGCGTTGTGCCAAATTATAGAGTTCCCAGTGAGAAATATATTTACCATCTGTCTGTCTGTTAGGTCATCAGCCCAGAGGCTGGTTGGATCCTCAAATAGCACCACCAAAGGTGCTGCGGTTATGCGGTTATAAGGAAACCGCAAAAAACAATGGCAGCACCAAAATGAGGCGTACTAGGCAAGACGAGGAGTGAGGTAGTTTGCCATTGCTTTCCTCACTGGGTCAGAAAGTGCTATTGCAGCACGACTGACCCTATGAGCAACACCTTTCATAACACTCAGATGCACTAGTCGTGCTCTGAATGTCATTACTCAGCACCACCCATACCCCAGCAGCTTCCATATTGTCACAGCCATGGATGAGACTGGGACTTCGGTGGAAGCTACACTATCCTCTGGACTGTGCTAAGAGATGGATACAAAAGTGCTGTATCCATCAAGAAATGGCAGCAAGCAAAATATTTACCATAGAGATGCACAATGCAAACTTAAATAAATAAATAAATAAATAAATAAATAAATAAATAAATAAATAAATAAATAAATAAATAAATAAATAAATAAATAAATAAATAAATAAATAAATACAGTAAATAAATAAATGAAAAGAGCAACGAAGAAAAATCGTATAATGAAAAAAGTAGCAAAAGAAAATTATAAACTAATAAGATAACTGTAGGGACACAACAATTAACAATAAAACATAAAGGCAAATGAAAGAACGATGAAAATTAAAGATTGAAAGTAAAACGAAGGGATGAACTTGTAGCTAGGCACAGTAAGATAAAATACTTATATGACACGTAAGTAAGGGTATAGTACGCTAAAAATAAATATTACTGTACCGGGTGGTACACCCCTACGCCGCAGTTTTAAATCTTGCGCCAATAAATCCTCCTCTACAGGAGAAACCCTGAACTTTAAAATCTGGATCAACTCATAAGTTTCTCAGAAGATGTCACTACCGTAAATTTTGTGATTACGAAGTTGTCAATACTGTGTGTATTTCAACTTGTTTTGTTTTTCATTGATCAAGAAGTGTGGTCATTCTCTTATAGATGTCTCTACTAAAAAACTATGATCATGCACCCTGGTGCGAAGTGAAGGAACTTTTTTGAAGAAATTTTGTATTCATAAGTTTTCTCTTTACTAAATATCGTTCTTTCATTTGTGGGTTGGCAATATTAATCTTTTCTTTCCGCCAGTTTTGAAGTTAGCCAATCAATTATTTCTTTAATTAATTTTTTACCAATCGTGTCTTTCTTCTTCTTCTTCTACTTCTTCTTCGATTTTGTGTGTAACTGTGTACCGTAGCCAATAAACGCCTGTGGGCGTGTCTTAATTATTCATGAAAGGTCTCGAATCTTCCCCGAGGGTATAAAGACTGCTGATTTTCTTGTCTCGGGGCGACTTTATCATCTTATAACCTAGTGTATGGACATGTAGCAGGAGGCGGAATCGCCTCTTTCATCAAGCAGCAGCTCTTCAGTAAGGCAATGGCCATTTAACATCTTTATTTCTTGCTAGCTCAGCAGTTTAACTCTCGGGAAAGGTCCGAATCCCTTTACTATGTAAACTATCGTTCCGACATATAATCTTTTTTTGCCTTTTGATGTAAAACTTCATTAAATCTGTAACTGCAATTCGGGGATAGAGAGTGCTTCACCCTCTCGAGGTCCCCTTCATATTGATTTGAGGTGACTACGCTTGGTAACTGGTTTTCTTCCCTTCTGTAATACCTTAAAATTTTTCTTATACGAGTCACCTCCATAGTTTGGGAATAGCCCCTGTTTCATCGGCCTAGTGCCTCTTAGGTTTTAAGAAGTTTCATGTAAGAGTGCAAGTACACACCTCCATTCATCTTTGTTTTTTGGGCCATTTACTTCTTTTCTGCTAAGGCCCAGTAGGTTGGGTACAAGATACTCCTGTTTCCTTGTAAGTTGTGCCTTGAGGGCAGTTAATAGTAAAGTCTGTTATGGTCTTTAATAGGCTCAGAAAATTGAGAGCGGGTCAGCTCTTTTATTTGAGGTAAACGTGCCTCAGAGAGGCTTGGTATTAAAAGTTGGGAGTAAGTGCTCCATGTATGGAGGGGTTTTCTGCCCTTTGGTAAATATGTGTTGTGTGAGCTGAGCGCTCAGGAAATGTAAGGTGAGGGCTTGAAGCCCAAGTTCAGTTTATACCACCAGTCTGGTCTCTCCTAGACTTAAATTGTTGTTACTGGTACCTTGTTACTTGTTGTTTCTTTAAAAAAACCTTTGTTACAGTTTTAAATTAACTTTGATTGTGTAGTTAGACCCATTCACCCCGGCACCTTCTTTCACCTCTGCTAATCCTCCAAACCACGGTAACAATTACAATAGAGGGGATAGCAATGAGAAGAGAGAGAGAAAAATAATATGAAACAAATGAGCTAGGTTAAGTTAAGGACGAATCGATTAAAGGAGGCATACGAAGAAGAAACGGCCATGTTCCTGTCAGAAGATAAAGAATGCGGATAAATAAAGTTCTTCGAACAAGAGAGAAGCCAGAGTACGGTATATGAAGACGTGGTTTTATCCTGGTTTTGCGAGTTGGGACATGTTTGGAAAAGATGAATGCGGGTTCAGGAGAACGAAATAAACCATTAACAGCGTTATATAGGAATCTAAGAACGCATTCTTTCTTGCGAGTAGATAACGGTAAGATAAGATAAGATGACTTGTTCTTAAAAGAACATTACACACAATCTGTTAAATATTGGCTAAGATATAATCATTTACAGGATCGTGAGCGACTGTAGGAAGACCTCAAAAAAGATGCGAGGTGAAAAGCAGACAATGGTTTGCTGATAAACGGGGTGAAAAGTGAGGTGGCAAGCTTCACTAAAAGGAAAAGCCCTCTCAGTTTTAATTACTGTGTTGATGGGTGATAATTGGGGTAATCACATTAATGAGGTTGTAAATAAAGGGTATAGATCTCTGCACATGGTTATGAGGGTATTTACGTCTCTGGTAAAACCGCAACTAGAGTATGGTTCCAGTGTATGGGACCCTCACCAGGATTTTTTGATTCGAGAACTATAAAGATCCAAAGAAAAGCAGCACTTTTTTCTGGAAGGTTTCAGACAAAGGAGCAGTGTTACGAAATTGTTACAATCTTTGGGTTGGGAAAACCTGCAAGTAAGGAGAAGAACTGCTCGACTAGGTGGTATGTTCCGAGCTGTCAGTGGAGAAATGTCGTGCAAGTACATTACTAGACGAATAAGCTTGAGAGGAGATTATAAAAGCAGGAAAGACCATAATATATAAAGATAAATTTGGAATTCAAGAGGAAGGGACTTGGCAAATATTTATTTATAGGAAGAGGAATTATGGATTAGAATAATTTACCAATAATTTTCCACTGGTTTGAAAGCATTTAAGATAATATTATGTAAACAATTGGTAACCTACGGACTCTGCCACTGGGCAGATCAGATAAGTGGTAAATTAAAATGAAGTAACTCTAATATCACACCCCAATACCATCACAAGGGCTACGATAATTAGTTAAAACAATTAAAACAGGATTTTCCTCATAGGCTATTATTTACAAACTCTTAAGGTTGAAAACATTTCTTAGCAGGCAAAATAAGGGTCCCCACAATAATAAAAACGTAAACATTAAACAATTTCCTCAATTGTGCCCCATTTTGAAGGCCTAAGGGGCCCGGAAAGGTTTAAATTTGTGAGTCTTGGATAGCTCTATGAAACAAAAACAAACAAAAAATCAAAATCACTTCTGGCCTAAATGCAGTTCCGAAAAAACAATCTATAATGGCTAGTTTCTTTTCTCGTTTTTTATTCAAATTAAGTTATTTACGTAATTCTTTCTCTAATGTGTTCGTTGGTTCAATACCCTCACTGTTTGAAAACTGCCCACACCGAACGTAGTTATAAGGGCTCAAGTGAAACTCTGCATTGACTCACATTAGCGCTCGTACTGGTAAAAAATGGCAAACTGCTAATCTAATCGACCGGATAACGATGATTAAGAAAAGCATAGTAATTTTTAGGAATACATAAGGAATATATATTCTCATACTTCATATTTTCTTTACGTAAATTTCGTAGCTCATATCCCTCATATATTTTCGACATTGAGTTGCTTGCCTGAGGGCTCGGAACTGTGGATTTTCCAATGGAATATTTTAAATGTGTCCGCCTCTGTGGTGTAGTGGTTAGTGTGATTAGCTGCCAGCCCCGCAGGCCCGGGTTCGATTCCCGGCTCTGCCACGAAATTTGAAAAGTGGTACGAGGGCTTGAACGGGGTCCACTCAGCCTCGGAAGATCAACTGAGTAGAGGTGGGTTCGATTTCCCCCCCTCAGCCATCCTGGAGGTGGTTTTCCGTAGTTTCCCACTTCTCCTCCAGGCAAATGCCGGGTTGGTACCTAACTTAAGGCCACGGCCGCTTCCTTCCCTCTTCCTTGTCTATCCCTTCCAATCTTCCCATCTGCCCGCAAGGCCCCTGTTCAGCATAGCAGGTGAGGCCTCCTGGGCGAGGTACTGGTCATCCTCCCCGGTTGTATCCCCCGACCCAATGTCTCACGCTCCAGGACACTGCCCTTGAGGCGGTAGAGGTGGGATCCCTCGCTGAGTCCGAGGGAAAATCCAACCCTGGAGGGTAAGCAGATTAAGAAGAAGAAAGATATTTTAAATGTTGTCTATATATTGCGAAGTCCAGAGTTGCAGAGTCATATAAACATATCAACATATGGATGAATAATATTGTATAGTCTAATAGCTCTAATTGGTGAGTTCTAATACTTATCACCGAGCTCGATAGTTGCAGTCGCTTAAGTGCGCTCAGTATCCAGTATTCGGGTTCGAACCTAGGCAAGTGCTGCGGCACTACCTCAGTTATGGCCATGGCTGCTTCCTTCCCACTCCTAACTCTTTCCTGTCCCGTTATCGCTGTAAGAGTCGGTGCGACGTAAAGCAACTTGTAAAAAAAAAAATAATAAACTTATCAGATTTCGTCTTTCAAATCAAGATTTCTAAATCTCCTTAGTTTATGCGGTGTATAGAAAGAGTCTAACCGCAACATTTTTGAATAAACAATTATATAAATAATTGAATTACTTTATACAGAATATTCAAACTTTACGGTCTCATCTGTGGTGCAAGCTATTCAGGCCAACTTCCTTGAGCTAGTCCATTGAATAATTGATTAATGTTGGATAATTACCAGTGCTTTTATATATCATGAATTTTAGCAACTTATTCTGAACTATCTCGATAAGAACCATGTTCTTTGTAGTTTTGGGGTTAGGTGAACTGAAATGGCGTATGGCTTTTAGTGCCGGGAATGTCCGAGGACAAGTTCGGTTCGCCAGATGCAGGTCTTTTGGTTTGACTCCCGTAGGCGACCTGCGCGTTGTGATGAGGATGAAATGATGATGAAGACGACACATACACCCAGCCCCAGTGTCAGCGGAATTGAGCATTTATGGTTAAAATGTCCAACCCTGCTGGGAATCGAACCCGGGACCCCTGTGACCAAAGGCTAGTACGCTAACCATTTTGCCACGGAGCCGAACAGGGGTTAGCAATTGAATCGTATTCAAATCTGGACCTTACAAATGAATTAAATATAGTTAGGAGTGCCTTAGGGTGAAATGGGAAGGAATTCCTACAGTAAAGTCTCAGTTTTTCAAATCAATGTTCGTCATTACTTTCTGGCTTTATCTATTTTTATTTTATTTTATTTTTACAATTTGCTTTACGTCGCTCCTGCACAGATAGGTCTTATGGCGGCGAGATGATAGGAAAAGCCTAGGAATGGAAAGGAAGCGGCCGTGGCCTTGATTAAGGTACAGCCCCAGCATTTCGAACCCACTATCTCCCGGGTGCAAGCTCAGAGCTGCGCGCCCCTAACCGCACAATCAACTAGCCCGGTTTTTTCTTTATTGGGTTCACCATGACTGTTATTTCTGGTCGCCAATATTTCGTCTTACTTCCAGGAATTGAACCAATTCTCAGACCAGACGAACTCAGTGTTGTCTTAGCGTATCGCGAGTTGTGTCATGCGGTGTTTCCTCGACTTCGTCACTTCCAGCATCATGTAACCAGAGGTGTGTCCCTGGCAATAACCTCTCATTGGTTGCCATAACCTTTTGGAATGACGTCACAAGGACCGTTATCTCAGTAATGTTGCGTTGTCACGGATTATGTCTGATATATTACGCAGCACCTTTTGGAATTAGGACATCCTGAACAACAGCCTTGTATTTCGTACGTGTAAAGACATAGTGTCCCTTCTGGTATGCTTCTTACCTGGGGTCCTCAGATTTTAAAAATTCTTTCGATTCCCTCCTCAGTCATCCTCGAAGTGGTTTTCCGTGGTTTTCCACGTCTCCTCCAGGCAAATGCCGGGGTTGTACCTAACTGAAGGCCACGGCCGCTTCCTTCCCTCTTCCTTGCTCATCCGTTCCATACTTCCCATACCCCACAAGACCCCTGTTCAGCATTGCAGGTGAGGCCACCTACAGAGGTACTGGTCCTTCTCCCCAGTTTTATCCCCAAACCAAATGTCTCACGCTCCAGGACACTGCCCTTGAGAAGGTGGAGGTGGGATCCCTCGTTGAGTCCGGGGAAAAAAGCAACCCTGGGGGTAAACGGATTGAATAAGTAAATAAATTAAACAAATGTAATTATAAATAACTTTGATTCTTCACACACGCAAATCGCCCATGTTTGTTCAATGCATTGGCGTTTACTTGTTTTAGTAATAACAATGTTATTGGCTTTACGTGCCACTAACAACTACATTTTTACGGTTTTCTGAGACGCCGAGGTGCCGGAATTTAGACCCGCGGCAGTTATTTTACCTGCCAGTAAATCTACCGACACAAGGCTGACGTATTTGAGCACCTTCAAATGCCACCGTACTGAGTCAGGATCGAACCTGCCAAATTGGGGTAGGAAGGCCAGCGCCTCAACCGTCTAAGCCACTCAGCCCGGCTTTACTGGTTTCGTTGTTCGTGTCTTGTTTTGAGCAATAAGAAATTTATACATGGGGTTATGTTGTGATAAAACATATAAAGTAATGTTATTCGAAGCAGCGGACAGTCCATTAAACTACCAGAGTCCTCTGAGCCTGGATTAATGAACGTAATACGAGCTTTATTATATATGGATTAACCTGCTGATGGACGCAGGTTAATTGAGCAGGTAGCCGCACCGCCTGGGTCACGTAGCTATCAGCTTGCATTCGGGAGATAGTGGGTTCGAACCTCACTCTCGGTAGCCCTGAAGATGGTTTTCCGTGGTTTCCCATATTTACACCAGGCAAATGTTGGGACTGTTCCTTAATTAAGTCCACGATAGCTTCCCTACCACTCCTGGCCATTTCCTATCCTTTTTTTTTGCTAGTTGCTTTATGTCGCGCTAACACAGATAGGTCTTATTGCGACGATGGGACAGGAAAGGCCTGGGAATGAGAAGGAAGCGGCCGTGGCCTTAATTAAGGTACAGCCCCAGCATTTGCCTGGTGTGAAAATGGGAAACCACGGAAAACCATCTTCAGGGCTGCCGACAGTGGGGTTCGAACATACTGTCTCCCGAATACTGGATACTGGCCGCACTAAAGCGACTTCAGCTGTCGAGCTCGGTCTTTCCTATCCTAACGTCGCCATCAGAATAAAACCTGCCGGGCTGGGGAAAGATCTTCATTGTGGTAATGACATAACTGGCATTCTAAATAAAGGGTACAGATCTCTGCACATGGTTATGGGGTTGTTTAGGGGTTGTGGCAAGGATGTAAAGGAGAGGGCATATAAGTCTCCTGTAAGACCCCAACTAGAGTATGGTTCTAGTGTATGGCACCCTCACCAGCATTACTTGATCTAAGAACTGGAAATAATCCAAAGAAAATTAGCTCGATTTGTTCTGGGTGATTTTCGACAAAAGAGTAGCGTTGAAAAAATGTTACAAAGTTTGGGCTGGGAAGACTTGAGAGAAAGAAGCCGAGCTGCTCGACTAAGTGGTATGTTCCGAGCTGTCAGTGGAGAAATTGAGTGGTGTCTTTAAAAGTAGGAAAGATCGCAATATGAAGATAAAGTTGGAATTCAAGAGGACAAATTAGGGCAAATATTTGTTTATAGGAAAGGAAGTTAGGGATTGGAATAACTTACCAAGCGAGATGTTCAATAGATTTCCAATTTCTTTGCAATTATTTAAGAAAATGCTAAGAAAACAAGCGATAGGGAACCTGCCCTAAATGAAGATCAGTATTGACTGATTAGTTGATTTATTGATGGACTGGCTCAGTCAGTTGAGGCACTGGCCTTCTGACACAAACTTGCAGGTTCGGTCCTGGCTCAGTCCGGTGGTATTTGAAAGTCGGTCTCGTGTCAGTAGATTTATTGGCACGTAAAAGAACTCCTGCGGCACTAAATTCCGCCACCTCGGCGTCCCCGAAGACCATAAAAGTAAATAGTGGGACGTAAAGCGAATACATTATTACTCTTGATACCTTATCCCCAAGTAAGGAGCACGTATGAACTTATTAGCACTTGTTTGGTTTTCTTCTTCTCTTCCCAATATCTCTCCATCCTCTCGCTGTGCTCCTGTTTACGTATTTCAGTCCAACCTATATTAAGTCGGCTGAGCTTTACAGAAACTTTGTGTTTGTAAATTAAGATTATGAATTTTATTCTAACTTGCATCGTTTCCTCATTAACGCCAATTTCATTTAGGTCTTCACTGATTTCTTTTAACCAGTTATGTGAATTTTTATTGATAGGGCTAAGTTTAACATTTTCTTTGTGAGCCTGTTATTATCCAGTCTATATAAGTGACCATTAAACTGTAATCCTGATTTCCTGATTGTATCTGTGACTTTTTTCTGTGACTTGATAGATTTCATGTGATTTCTCTTTCATCCAAATTCCATTTACGCACTTTTGACCTAAGATTTTCCTGCGGATTTTTCTTTCTTGTTTTTCTATCATCTTTATTCGAGATCTGCCACCAATATTATAATAGTTACTATAATAATAATAATTAATTATTGTTACGGGGTTACCCGTGGAGCAGAAAGAGATTATTTTTTTTTTGCTAGGGGCTTTACGTCGCACCGACACAGATAGGTCTTATGGCGACGATGGGATAGGAAAGGCCTAGGAGTTGGAAGGAAGCGGCCGTGGCCTTAATTAAGGTACAGCCCCAGCATTTGCCTGGTGTGAAAATGGGAAGCCACGGAAAACCATCTTCAGGACTGCCGTTAGTGGGATTCGAACCTACTATCTCCCGGATGCAAGCTCACAGCAGAAAGAGGTTAAAGAAGGTGCTGGGGTGAATGGGTCCAACTACAATGTCAAAATTAATTAAAAGCTTAAACCAAAGGTTATATTTTCAGAACTCAAAATTCAACAATTTTACAGGTACAAATAGCAAACATTAAACCAGATTGGGAAAAAATCTAACATTCAGAACCTTAACATC